>NW_006439192.1:2609120-2690688 GCF_000325575.1 Pteropus alecto | reverse complement strand
TAAGGAGAGTTTTTTTGTAGTTAGAACAAACTTCATATATTTGCCTAAAAGACTAACCCTACAAAAAGGACTACATTTAATTGGATCAGCCTTTGGAGAATTTATATCCTAGAGCATTGACAAAAACAATAAGAGTGATCATCCAGCAACTAGTAGAACCTAAATTCTAGGTATGAGTCCAGCAGAGGCAGGCAATTTAACAGAGAAGATCAGAGAAACAGTCAATGGGAGTCCTAAAAATGCCAATGTCATCCCACAGTGACTATGCACACTCCTAAGGCTGCACCTCTGAGCAGTAACATTGGTCATCACGCACATCATGAAGGAAATAGACATTATTAAAATAGTCTAGCCAAGACATTGGACAAATAAATGAGCAAACAATAGCAAAAACAAGCCTTGGAGGACGGAGGAATCATTATACAGCATTTTTATAATATAGTACCTAAAATATCCAATTTTCAACAACAGAAACAAACTTACAAAATGTGGGAAAAATAAAATAAAAAGCAGAAAGTGTAACCCATATACAGGGGAAAAAAAGAGGACCCAGATGTTAGGTTTAATTGGCAAAGACTTCAAAGTAATGTCAAAGACTTCAAACAATCAAAAATGTGTTCAAAAAATTAAAGGAAATCATGTTTAAAGAAGTCATGGAATGTATGATGCCAGTACATTATCAAATAGAGAGTATCAAAAAAGAAAGAAATTGTACTTGTATGGGAGACTACGGAGGAAGACCAGGTGCTGTGTAGGCGTAAAAAATAAAAAATAAATAAAAAATAAAAAAATAAATAAAAAATAAAAAAAAAATAAGGGGTTGTAAGCTATCAAGGTCCTTGCAATCTCTGAGGTCAACCAAGGGTTGCCTCATCTAAAAAATAAATAAATAAAAATTTTAGAAAAAAAGAAAGGAATTAAATGGTAATTCTAGAGTTAAAATGTATGATCAAAATGAAAAATTCATTAGGAGAGTGCTTGCAGAAAAAAAGAATCAGTAACTTGAAGATAGATCAATAGAAGTTATACATTTCAAAAAAAAGAAAAGAATGAAAAAAATTGAACAAAGCCTCAAAGAATAGTGGAACACCATTAAGAATACCAACAATGCATAAAATGAGCGTATCAGAAAGTGAAGAGAAAGAGAACGGAGCAGGAAAAAATATTCAAAGAAATGACTGAAAATTTTCCAAATTTAAAGAAAACATTCATCTACACACCCAAGAATTTCAACAAAATTCAAGTAGAATAAGTGCTAAATGATTCACATCCAGATATAGCCTAGTTAAAATACTGAAAGCCAAAAACAACGGAAAATATTTAAAATAGCAGAGAAAAACAACCCATCATATACAAGGAAACCACAATAAGATTAACTGACTTCTCATTAGAAACAATGGAGGTCAGAAGTCAGTGGGATGATATATTCAAAGTGCCAAAAAAAAAAAAAAAATCTATAAACCAAGAATTGTACTTCCAGCAAAACTGTCTTTCAAAAATGAATTGAAATAAAGACATTCGAAGATTTTTTTAAGTGAGAGAATTTGTTACTAGCACATCACCTTATTGGAAATAGTAAGGAAGTTCTTCAACAGAAAGCAAGTGCCATCAGACAAAAATTTGAATCTCATGAAAAACAGAACAAAACAAAACAAAACAAAAAAAAGCATAAGTAAAAATAATTACATAATTATAAAAAACAGAATATATGCATGTCTTCTTTCTTCCCTTAACTAATTTTAAAAGTATATGTATAAAATCACATGTGTATATTAGTGTAGTTGGACCAATAACATATAGAAACATACATATTGTTTGACAATAACAATACAAAGATGGTAGGTGGGAGCAAAGCTGCTCTTGAGTAAAGAAATGACACTGATTCTAACAAAAATCCACAGGAAAAAATTATGATAACAATAAAGAGTAAATAAGAAGTTTACTACACTAAAATATGTACTGCTCTAATTTGCTTCTCGCCTTCTTAAGAGATACAAAGTTACGTAAAATAATAATTACAACAATATATTGTTGGGTAACATAGAGGTAATATACATAACAATATTAGCACAAAAGGGAGAAGAGAGAACATATCTTTCTCTGGCTAAAATTAAGTTAGTTTAAATTATAAGTAGATTTTGATAAGTTGAGATGTAGATGGTAAGCTTAAGAACAATAACTAAAGAAATAATTCAAAGTATTATAGTGAAAAATCACTAAAAGAATTAAAATGTTGCAGTATAAAATATTCTCTTAATGCCAAGGAAAGTGGTAAATGAGAAAAAAAAAGGAGGGAAAAAAGACATAATTTCATTTAAAAAATAAAAGTAAAGTGGTAGATATAAATTCAACTATAGGAATAATAACACTGAATGTGAAAGTATTAAACAATCTAATCAAAATAGAGATGGTAATACTTGATTAATACAATGACTAATCTATATGTTGTGTAGAAGAGACATGCTTTAGAGCCAGTGATACAATGGGTGAAAGTAAAAGGATGAAAAGTTATATCAGGCAAACAGCATTCGTAAGAAAGCTGTAGAAGCTATACTAGTATCAGAGAAAATAAAACTTTGAAACAAACATTATTGCTAGAGATAAAAAGTGGGGCATTTTATAATGATTAAAGTGCCAAGTCCTTGGGAAGATATAACAATTACATACTTACATGCACATAAGTATAGAGTTGGAAAATACATGAAGCAAAAGCTGACAGAATTGAAGGTAGAACTAGATATTCTATAGCTGTCTGTTGGATCTAGTTGTTTTGAGTCTTCTCTTTTCTTTGCTATATTTATCAGTCTTCTGCAAAAAATTAGAGTCATCTGACACTTCTGTCTCAACTGAGGTTGTTTTACCTCTCAGAATGTAAGTAAGTGTTCTTTTCATGGTCTACATAGTGTCACATTTTTTGTATTTTTGTGCTGTTGGTGATTTTGCTGCTTAAAATGACCCCTAAGGGTAATGTTAAGTAGCTGTCAAGTATTCTGAAGCACAAGAAAATTGTGATGTACTTTAAGAGAAAATACATGTGTTAAATAAGTTTCATTCAGGCATGAGAAACAGTGATGCTGGCTGCAAGTTCAATGTTAATCAATAGACAGTACATTACATCCAGAATAAGGAACAGAGAATTTGCTAATATGTCTGTGAGGACACTCCAGAAAGTGCTAAAGTGACATCTACAGCGCATGATGAAACTATGGAAACGCGGCTAAATTTGTGGATTCATGAGATAATGACTGGTAGAAAAAGCATAATGGACAGCATTGTTATGGAGCTAAAAGCCAATGAAATCTACCATATTACCCAGAGTCGGGAAAATGTTAAACCCTTCTCAGCTTGCGTTTTACTATAAAGAAATACTACTTGTAATCAATTATTTGTAAGAAATATATATTACATAAGGCATCTTTAAACAGAAACTCACATAAAACAAGATTTTATATTGATCAGATGACAAAAATCTTATGATCAGTGTCTTGCAGAAACTTAACCTTGTATTTCCCCCAGGAGCAATGGCTTAGTGATTGCTAATTCAGAGTTGGTGACTTTATAAAACAGTTACCATGAAAATGACAATAAAATGTATATTTCATTCAAGAGAAATAAAAATATATGTTCGTATAAAAACTTACACATAAATATTCATAGCCGTATACTTCATAATAGTCCACAAGTGAAAACAACTTATATGTCCATCATCTGAAGAATAGGTAAATAAAATATGCTTTATACATACAATGACCTATCATCAGCAATAAAAAAAATGTAGGACTGATACATGCCACAACACAGATGAATCTTGAAAATGTTATGCTAAGTGGAAAAAGTCAATCATGAAAGACCATATATTGTATAATTTCATTTATATGAAATTTTCAGAATAGGAAAATCTATAAAGACAGTGGATTAACGATTGTCTAGGAAGGAGCAGGGGGATGGGGAGGAAGAGGTCAGGGGAAATGGGGAGCAACTGCTAATGGGTAGAGAGTTTCTTTCTGGTGAAGATAATGCTCTAACATTTATTATGGTGATGATTACACAACTCTGTGAAGTAAACTAAAAACCTTTTAATTGTATACTTTAAATATGTAAATTATATGATATATAAATTATATCTCAATAAAGCTGTCTTAGAAAAAGCCCAAGAGATGCATTTAAATGATTTGAGAAGCCCAAATAAATACTGAAATTCAAAGCATAGTTTTCTTTTCTTTTCTGGATATCTTCTACTTAGAAGCAAACCCATTCAGAAAAGAAAAAATGTTGAGAATTATTTTGTTTATGTGGGCTCCCTTGCAGTATGCGGAATTCCTCTGAGCACTGGCTGGATGGACATCCTTAGAATTCTGATCACTGGTGTTTATTTTGGCTAAAGACATTTCATGGCTATTCTGGAACTCCAACTACAGCTAATACTAAGCTATACCTAAAGGCAAGAGCCATCTGACACCCCTTGTTAGAGGCAGAAATAACTGAATCTCTTAGAACATTCCCTGTAGTAAGTAAGATTAAATGTCCAATCAATGCAACTCTTTCCAGTGTTATGCATGTTGTTGCTTATAGCATGATATTTAATCTCGAAAAGATACAGTAAAACAGGGAAGAATTGTCTTCTCTTCCACTTCACTAAGCCCAAAAGACCTAGAACGCATACTTCACAATCCACTTCAGGGTCCTAAGCAATCTTGTCTCCCGCTGTCCTGTCTCATGCATCCGGTTCCACTCCATTTAGGTCATACTGTTCTCTCTTCTCCCAAACTATTCAACTCACATCCAGATATCAAGGTCTATTTTATCCAGGAGTCTTGTCAGAACTTGCAAACTTCATCCACATTTTTTGTGGCTGACCTCTCCCAGTCCTTAACTTTTGTGCCATAATTCAAATTAGGTCTTGTTCTTTGTTTTATTAGCATTTTTTAGGATCGTCTCTCCAGAAACATCTTAAAGGCAAGAACTTTAGGAACTATTCCTCCCCACGCCTCATCATCTCCAGTGTTTGCCATAGGTATGGATATGTATAAGACTCGATAAACATGAAATAAATAGCTGCTGAATAAATGACTTAAAGTGGCCATCTATTAACCAGTTCTAACTCAGTCACATAAGTCTGTTTTCCACATAAAATAATCTCTCCTTGTTTTCTTACCAACATTATTGCTTAGTTTCAGGGAAAGGTCAATTGGCATAAAGTTCATACTCATTACTGAAATGAAGATAGTGTCAATGGCATGTCATTGTGTGTTTGTCCACACAAGAAGAATGTGTCCTGCTGGCTAGGAAGATGAGTGATATCCAGCTAGCTCCCAGAGAAGCTACAGTGTTTACATCTGCAGAGCCTACATTAAAGCTGGCATGAGTCTTGTGTTCCACTGTTAACTGGAGAAATACATGCCCTACCACTTGGATAGAGACTAACCACTCATTAAATGAAAACTCTCCATTTCCATAGTATTGTGGAAAATGGTTATTTTGACGCTAAAGGAAAGAGAGAAAGAAGATCTGTATTCAGGAGGGATGTAGAATTCTCTGTGTGCCTTTGGTATTTGATAGGCATTGGTTTGTATTTCAGTCACTAAAGAAATATTTAAACAGATGGTAACAGTACTTATAAGACCCCAAAAAGGAGAAATTAGCCAGAGCTCCTGAGAGAGGACAAATATATACTTTGGGTAAGCCTCACTAACAAAGAGAAGTAGCTAACAAAAACGTCTCCAATAAATAGATGTGCCAGAGAGAATAAAGGTAGTACAAGAGGTAGGTGGGAAGAGAAGAAAAATGTCAAAAAGCTCTGACAATCTCAAAAGCAACAAAATGAAAAGCTGTATTTCCTATTCGAAACATCACTTTAAGATGGGATAGAGATGAGGGAGTTTTAAAATTGGAATGACATCCCTGCCAGAGAGATTTTCCCTCAGAGCAGCACTGCTTGCTATCATCATCCACACCCTCAGACTCCAGTGTCAGCACAGTTGCCATTTTCTGAGAGTCATATGGGCCAAACATCGCATTAGGTGTCTTATATACTTTATCACACTTAGTTTTCATAATAACCCTAAAGTAGGCTTAGGATTTATTCCTCTTTCTTGTTCCCCCATCCACTGCAATCAATCCATCAGCAAATTTTGTCTCCTTGTCCTCCAATTATATCCCCAAATTGTCTACTTCTCTCTACTTCTCAATCCCTTTTACATTCTTTTCCCCATCACTCGTATTCAAGCCTGAGTTCCTTTTCATGCCACTCTTTTACATTCTTCATAGTACTTCTTTCACATTCTAAAATTTCATGGTTTAGATATTTAAGTTTACTTATATATTATCTTTCCCCTACCACTAAATTTTTCAGTATTGTAATCCCAGTATCTAGAACTGCACTGTCCTATAGCCTATAGTACAAGCCACAAATGGCCACCTTTAACTTTCTAATAGCCATATTTAAAAATAAAAAGAACTTGTAAATTTAATTTAAAAATCATTTTATTTAGCCCAATATATCCTTTTAACATGTATTTGACCTAAATTGTGTTTAATTTTAGGTATATATTCTTTTTCTCTTAATAAGACTTTTTGAAATCTGGTATATAATTACACTTATAGCACATCTCGATACAGATTATCCATGTTTCAAGTGCTCAATGGCTCCATGTGCCAAGTGACCATGGGTTGGATGGTGTAGCTCTAGAACATATTGAATAATTATTAAATATTAGTTGAATTTAAAATGAAATAATGAAGGAATCGGTAAAGAAATAAATAAACAAATCCCCATTTTTATAGATCAGGAAAATGAAGCCCAGAGTGTTTAAATAAATTTTCCAGCATGTCATGCTTGCAGAGTGTGGCAGAGCTGATTTTTGAATACTCGCCTAGCTAAATTCAAGGTAGTGCTATTTTCATTATACAGCACTGGCATCTTAGGTCAGTCCTAGCATCAAAAACTTTCAAGGGTTCTTTACTATCTAAAAATAAATTTCTTATCATGACAGTTAAAGTCTGCTAAAATCTCTCAACACATTTTTCTAGTCTTTTCCCTAACCATTGCTTTTCATACATAGTATGCTCCAAGCAAATGGATTTTTTTCAAGGTCATTAACACCAAGGAGCCTGCCAAGAGTGGCTTGAAATCCCAGCTCTAAATTTCTTTGCTCTCTGTCTCATGGCTGCTTGCCCTTGTCAGATGCTGCAGGTGAGTGAAGATTCAGTCCTTAGGTCTCGTTTCTACATCAGGGTGGAGAGCAGTAGTATCCTCCACTAACGTAGATTCCTTTCTTATCTATCTTCTATCTGCCCTAGCACAGTGCCTGGCATGTAGTATCTTAAAAGTTTCTTGAAGAAGTATATGAAGGAAAAAATGATCCAATGAATAAATTCTCCCTGTCCTCCAACTATGTTGAGTATATTCCTACCTGTCTTTGTTCATATGGCTCCTTCCAACTAGAATTTCTTCAATCTCTCTACATGCAAGGGCTACTCAAATCTCATGTCCCTCATCAAGGCTTCATTAAGAGTCGCCACCACGAAGAGATCTCATTCTTCCCTCACACCCACAAAGCTTCACTTAGGGCTCCCTCACACACTTAATGCTGCTTAGAGTAAATCTGATTATTTTTAATAAAATATTAATTCCTTGGGCTAAAAAATGTATCATATCCAGCCCCCAATATAATGCTTTATATGATGTGGTATGAAAAAACACAGAATGTTAAATTAAAGAGAAGCAAATTTGGAATCAAAAGATGCTGGCTGGAGCTCAGGCTTTAAACGTGCTAGATATCGCGTATCCTTATTAAGTACGAAATTCCTTCTCTGTTAGAAGAGAAATAAAATTTGCTCTGTCCATCTATTTATGAGATAAAAGTCAGGTTAAACAGAATGCGATATATAAACAGATGCTTTGTAATCTGGAAAGTACTATGCAAGTTTAATTTATACATATTGAAATAGATGAGTATTACCTTATTTTATCTTCTTCATGGAGCTAACTTATACCTGACATTTTCTCTTTCATTTACCAGTGTACATGTTTAATGTCTATCTTCAACAAGTATAATGTAAGCTTCTTGAGGGCAGGAACTCTGTTTTGTTCACAGCTATATTCTCAATGTCTATAAGAGGACCTGTCATAGGTCATTCAATAAATATCTGTGCTGACTGATTTACAAAAATACAAAATGAGGATTCTGAGATGTAGGTATCAGTGATATATCTTGTCATTTTCTCTAAATATCCAAATATAAAATATAAAAAACTAGATAGCGAAACAAAAAACCCACAGACAATAACTGTAGCAAAACTAGGTGATAAGGTATTTTCATAAACTTCAAAATAAAACCAAATGAAAATAAACCAATGAGAGTCCTAAGACCAGTATAATATCAGCATCTGTGCAGGGAAATAGAGTGAAGCAGTGGGACATCTGTTGGACCTCAGAGCAGCAGAACCCCCCAGTTGCCAGTAAGTATTCATGAGAAAGTGTGGCAGATCTTTGTGAGAACAGCAATTGAAATTAGGATGGCTTGTCAATCCAAATATTAAATGGGCACAAGAGGTCTATGTAGGGTCCGAAGGGGCAAGTACAATTTATTTCCTATGAACTTTCAGTATGACTCACCAGAACTTCCATCCAAGAAAGGGCTTCATAGTAAAAAGAAAATGCTGAGAGTAGAGTCAAAATTGATCAAGATAGGGATAATAGAGACAAAGAAAGGAGAAGACTCAGACAAACATTGAGGGGTGAGAAAGAGCTAATAAACTTTAGTAAACAAGCTATTATATTTTGAAAAATACACTTACACACACACACATTTTTTTTAAAAAAAAGTTTTAAGTTAGAAAAAAAAAACCTTGAATCACACCTCCTTTTTAAAGTTCAAGAATCAAATGCATAATAATGAGCAAGAGAAAATTATGAAAATCAAATCTTATAGAAAGTTATTATTTTTAAAGGAACAAAAGGACATGTTTATAGACAATGAACACATCAGAAATAAATGCTTTCAAAACAGTTCAAAGTAACCTTCTATTTCAAAGCAAACTAAGAAACTTTAAGAAAATAATACAAGACATGAAAAAAACAAAAATGAGAAAATTCAAAAATTAGAAATAATTAGAAATAAAAGAATAAATCACTTCAAAAATGAAGATTAAAATAGATTAATAGAAGATGAGTAAACACAACAAATAACTAAGAAATAGGAGGTAAAGAAAAACATTTAAAATTCTTTAAAAAGTAAAGAGACCTAAAGAGAATCAACAGTAAGTGATAAATTGAAGAAAGAGAAAGATGATGCAATATATGAATAATAAAAGACTTTGAAAAAGTAAGCCAAAGAGAAGAAAAAAAGCAAATACATGGGTATTTCATAAAATTAAAAATAAAGTATACATCGAAAGAGAATACTCTGAACATTGATTATGAACAACCTATACAAAAACATATTTTAGTAAAATTACTGAACTTTAGAGTAACATTTAAAAAAATTATTTGAGCCTCTAAGAAAATGACATTTATAAGGTAAACAAAATTAGATCATTATCAGACTTTCCAACTCTAATGTTTTATTCCAAAAACAAATGGAGTAATATATTTTACTCCATTTTCTTTCTCAAGAAAATAAATATGAACCTAGTTTTTATATCCAACAAAACTGACATTTAAATAGAAAGGACCCAAAGTGATAATAGGCAAGAACTTATTAGATAACTTTGTTCTCATGAGCTTTGCCTATTGTACTTATTGGAATATAAGATTCAAATAAACAGAATGACTAGAGGAACATCAATATAACAATTAGTAGTAGCATGATATAGATAACTATTTACATAATTAAGATAAATGGAAGTTAGTAGGAAGAAAGTATAGTATGTAATGACTATACGTTCAGATAATGTGGATATAATATAATTATTTAAAAATGGGAAGAACAGTCTATGGCCATGCCACCCTGAACAAGCTCGATCCCATCTGATCTCAGAAGCTAAGCAGGGTCGGGCATGGTTAGTACTTGGATGGGAGACCACCTAGGAAGACCAGGTGCTATAGGTGTGAAAAATAAAAAAATAAGGGATTGTAAGCTGACACGGTCCTTGCACTCAACCAAGGGTTGCCTCATCTAAAAAAACTATAATTAAAAAAATGGGAAGAACATGTGATGCAAAAATATTTTATTTATTAGTTAAAATATTAGTGATGTACTGGTAATATTGCTATTTGCAGGATGCTATGTTTATAATATTGACTAGAGTAAATAAGTAATATGAAATATGAGAATCAAGATACTCAATGTGGATAAAGGGGAAATATAGAACAGTACGTTAAAAAAATCCCGTAATTATAATTGAATTGGAAGAATCAGTATTTACTTGTGAGGTATTCTATAAACATAAATATTTCTTAGTTCTATCCACTAAAGAGACCTAAAATAAATTACAAAAAAACTCAATACAACATCTCTAGCACTCAGAAATCATAACAATTTTGAAATACCATTCCCACTAAAAGTAACTCAGTCTTTTTGGGGAAAACACTGATACCACGAAGTACACAATGAGTCTAAAATACCTTGCCACACTGGGTAATAAGAAATATCAAAGACTATTACAGTCATGACACAAGGACTCACAGGCAAACTTGAAGGCTTCCACTGACAGAGATGAGACGATCTGAACTTCAAAATGGATAGTAATTGCAATGATCAAAACACATTAAATTCATTAACTAACAATAGTATTTCTTAAAAGCCTATTTGGTTACCTTTGCAGAGTGATAGTGAATCAATTCCTTAATTGAAAAATTGATAAAAAGGGGAGAATGAAGCAATTTCTGTACCTTTTCTAAAAGAACTACAGCACAAAGTACCAAATAGTAAAAGAGGAACAATGTTTGTTCAAAATTATTCCTATTAATCAATGAAACAGAAATGAAATAAATCTTTTTTTTTTTTTAATTTACAATAAATTACTGGATCTAGGCATTGAGCATCAATGGCTACTAATACCACAAAAAGAGAGACACTCAGATATCTTGTGCCTTTGGATAAAGAACTCAACACCATTTACAGTGTGGCCAAATGCATCAACCCACATCATATCAAGTCTCTGGAGATTCATCTGCCAATTTGCAGGAAACAGAAAGGACATAGGAAAGTGTTCAATGGAACCAGATACAGACAACCAACCAAATCTATACTTTAGAAAACTCTATAGGTTAAATGGCCCCAAGTTCCTATGTGGGTAAATTATATAGAAAAGAAGGAAATGGAAAAGGACTCTGCAGACTCGAATAGATGAAAAAAATAAGTCGAGTTTTTTAAACTTGGGCAAGACTAAACTATG
The DNA here is from genome assembly GCF_000325575.1 of Pteropus alecto. Taxonomy (NCBI): domain Eukaryota; kingdom Metazoa; phylum Chordata; class Mammalia; order Chiroptera; family Pteropodidae; genus Pteropus; species Pteropus alecto. The sequence continues at coordinate 2,679,348 of NW_006439192.1, read as the reverse complement.
GTAATTAGGAAGGTACACTTTGTCATAAAACTATACAAAACCCAAGAAAATGGTTCTGGAAAATCAAGGATAGCAGTTACTTTTGGTGAAACAATGAGAGTCAAGATAAAGATGAAGAAAATGGAGGAACTCCTGAGATGACTGGCAAAGATATATCTCTTGCCTGGATAACGGTTACAAGGGTGTTTGCCCTAGAATTAATTAACTGACATGTCTATTTTTCCTTGAGAATTTTGTATCTGTGTTTTATTTTTTAATAAGAAGTTTAAGAAAGGTGAATTCCTGTTTAAAATGCACCTGGCTAGCAGCCCTAAGTGTCTTCCTAAGTATAACTCTAACGTGTCAATGTAGACCAAAATGGATGAAAAGCACACTAAAAATTAATTTGACAGACCACCTGATATCACAATTTAAAGTGAATTTCTACCTGCTATAGGTGTAAGTTCAATTGAAACGATCTGTAAAACTAGAATGATAATAAGATTTCTCTCATAGGGTAGTAGTGAGGATTAAATAAATTTATATGTGGAAAGTACTTAGAATGGTACCTGACCTACAGTAAGAGTAATATTTAAGAAGAAGACATTGTTTTTATTATAAACCTATCCAGAGCTGCATCTTATAAAAGAGATACCCTTGAAACAAAAAATAAAGATATTGTCTACCTCTACCATCCTTCCTTCAGACAAGATTTGTATTAAAAAAAAAAAAAAGAACCAGACAGCTGTCCTTTATCATATGAGTCTCAAACTAATAAAACACTAATTACTTATCATCTTTCTGCATCCATTCTAACTATCATTGATAGTTATCAGCTAGGTAGGGGAATGTAACTGCTAAATTATACACTGGCAGATGTAGCTTCCCATCTCACCAGCAAAAAAGATGTGCAACAGGGGCAGAGACAAGGAAAGCTACAATGGCTCAGCATCCTGGGAATCATAGTTTAATGTGAGACATTGACTCTTAACGTTGCAACACCAGGCAGCAAGAGTTGGAAAAGATGCCCCAGAAAAACAGAGCTTTGCTCTAAAGTTAAAGAATGTGCAGAAACTGGGGACTGGCCAGGAGCTGTGCAATTCAAGCCACATTTAATAATGGCTCTAAAAAAGAGATCAGACACCAAAAGAAATCTTCTTCTCAAATTTATTTACAAAATTGATGCAAGTTTAACCTCTGGAAATTGGGGGGGAAATATTCTGAATTTCTTCTACAAAAAAAAAAAAAGATAGTAAATAATTTTGAAAATTAAAAATGAGGAGTGATTTAGCCTAATATGAAAAACATATTCTAAAACTCAAATAATAATAAATGGGTTTCTGTTATAGAAAGCTGCAGGTTAATAAAACAAAATAATAGCAGAAACAGCCAAATAATACATTCAACTTAGTATGTAATAAAGGAAAATTTCGAATCAGCAAGGGAAATGACATCATTCAATAAATAGAACTGGAAGGTCAAATAATAATTTGGGGGACATAATAAAGCCATAAAGTAACAAGAATATGTAGATGTATTCATATACTCTTAGGATGGGTTAAACTTTATAAGCATAAAATTTAAAGAAATTGTTCAAAACAGAAAAGATATGCATATCTAATTCCATAAACATTAACATGTTCAATATATCGAGAAATACTACAAAAACATTTAAAATCAAATGGCAAAAAATACTAACCATATGTATTTTTGAAATGCTTACCTATATAGAGTGCCCTTAGAAAACACTAAAAGAAAGTTTATCACCCCCAAAACTATGAAAAGAATATAAACTACAAATGTATAAAAGATATATACATGTCCAACAAAAATATTAAAAAAATGCTAATCTTAACAGTAATCTAAGAAACAAAAATTTTTAATGAGTTACTACTATTTTTTACTCAGAAAATTGAGAACTTTTTAAAAGCATTTTATCTTATTTTATTATTAGTTTCAAGTATATAGTACACTGGTAGGACATTTATATAGTTTATAAAATGATGGAGAAAATTAGAAACTTTTAAAAATTCTACTATCATCAAAGGTGAAAAGACATGAGCATTTTAAATCACTGCTGTGAAAAAGATACAGCCTTCCTGGAGAGTGATTTGAGAATGTGTATCAAAAACCTTAAAGACATTTTTCTTGACCCGGAAACTTCATTTCTAGAAATTTATCCTATGGAAAGTATCAGAGATTTGAACAAATACATACAAGGTATTTGCTAAGATGTTAATTACGATAGCAAAATAAGTAAATATATGTGAAAATAATAGACAATAATATTTGAACAAACTATGGTATATTAGTTATTAAACTAATGTTGAATAAATTATGGTATATTAATATATTAGTATAATGAAAAAAGTTATTACATGAAAACAAAGTAATTAAAATAGTAATAGAAGATATTAATGGGCATGGAATATGATTTCTGATGCATCATTAAGCTCATTCAATATTTTAAACAGATATGTATGGAGTGTCAACTGGGGACAGTACAGAGAACAGCCTAGGTGATAACCTCTGTCATGGAGCTTATATCACATGAAGAAGTTGATAATAATTAAGATAGATAAGTAAAATATATTTTATATTAGTAATAATTGCTAAAGAGGAGGAAAAAATGAAAAAGGAATATGAAGTCTGTGGGAAGAAGTGTGTGAAATTTTAATGTAGTCCAAGAAGGGCTTATTGTAAAAGGGACTTTGGAATAAAGTCTTGAAAGTGAAAAACTGGTCATACAGATATCTGAAGGAAGAGCATTCTAAGTGCACTTAGAACAGTGATTAGAAAAACACTGAGCATGAGGGTGACCCATGTGTTCACAAATTGGCAAGGGTACTTGAGTAGCTAGAGCAGAGCAAAAGAGGAGGTAAGGAGGTTAGGGATGTAATAGGAGGCATGGTGCAAATCATGCAGGACCTGGTAGATCATAGTAAAGGTGTTGGCTTTTATACTGGATGAGATACAAAGGCAACAACCAACATGGTCCACATAAAAACATATATATTCACATAAATATGCACGGATTTTATTCATCTGTATATACATAAGGGAGGAAAGGAAAGAGAAGAATGAAAACAAAAACTAGAAAGATATACCTCTAAATATTAAAAAGATTATATATGTATTACAGAAAATTAACTTTTTCTTATCCTTTATAAATTGTCTAAATATTCCATGTTGACTATGTGTTCTTCTTTGTTTTAAAAAAGAAACTGAAATTTGAGGAATATATTAAAATATTTGTAAAAGAGTAAGCAAATCTCAATTCCCACCATCTTGGAGGTTGACAGTTAAAAGCGGAGACATTATACATTTTTAGAATAGATCCCATTTCAGCTCTTTGGGAAGAAACCCAGCAAAAGATGGGGCAGATCTACAGAGATATGTCTTATAAGCAGAGCCACCAGAGCGACCCACCTTAATGACCTATGTCTTCCGGTAGGTCAATCTCCATAGTTATGCAAACAAGCTACAAGTCCAGCAACACCCAGACACGACAAGTCATGAAGAGAAATTACCAAGGCAGCAAGATGTGAGATGCTTTATGCCTGAATCTACAAACACCTGTGGTTTTATGTCTTTACCACCCCAAATGCTACTTCCGATCCTCAATTGTCTATAGAGAAAATAATCAGAAACACACACCTTTTACTCCAATTCCCACTCCTGTTTTTATCACTGCAGGAAAAGAAATAAAAGATCACAACTAAAGAAAGGATTAAAAAATAATAGAAGGTCTTAAAGGGAACGAATAAATCTCAAACTGGGTTATAGTAAGATATAGTATAGTATAGTATTCACCGTGAATAGTAAGAAAAGAAAATCCAGATTTTCAAAATGCGGTACCTAGATCTGCAGGATCAGCATCACTCAAGAACTCGCTGGAAATCCCCAAGGCCCCACCCAAGACCTGCTGCATCAGAAATTCTTCCTTTAAAACAAAGTGCTCCAGGTGATTTTGCTCTACCTAAATAATTTCCTAAATCTACTGCAGAGGTAGGATGCAGTTGTTTCTTCAGGCTCTTCTTCTCTTTACTTAAGGAAAAGTCAGTTTGATTGGGGGTCAAAATGTTCAGCCTTCTATCAGGAGATCTTCATTACTGCTTTGTGCTCTATCGAGGTTTCTAAAAGCAGGGTCTCCTCAAGACACCAACACCCACTCAAGCTCATTTACTTTGCCAGAGAGTTAGAATAGGCTGGAGTTGAGACACATACAATTTCTCTAGTGCAGCATCAGGAGACCACATACAGATCTTTTCCCTCATATTCTCTCAGCTACTAGCATTCCTATTATTGTGAAATTGTTTTGCTGGTAAGTTGATTTCTCCAGATATAAAACACTGTCCTATGTCAAGTTCTGAGTACTTTCTTTTAACATGGACACAAGTTGAAACATTCTGTATCTTTTATAATCCTATAGTTTTATCTTTGATTCCTCAGTAATACCATCTTTTCCAGTAGGGTGGAAGCATCTTGCTGTTAAACCTTACACACACTGAAGCCCCTTAGGTTCCAATTTAAAGAGACCAAATGAAGGTATTCTGAGATTCTCATTTACCATTTAATATGCACTTGTTCTTTGATGTTGTCTATATAAAAAAAACAGAACAAATCACCTATTCAACACTCTTCCATCAAACACGTGCTTAGTCATTATGCTGTGATGTCTGATATTGCTATGATGTTTGTACAGTTTAAGAGAAGAGAAGAAAAAAAATGGCGTAGATGATAGAGGCTCTGTTCATCCCTCTGGTGACCAAATAAAAGTTGTGACGAAAACAAGGAGCAGCAGCAAGGAAAAATCACCTGAGATCTAGATGAATAAGCCAACTAGGGAGAAATCCAAGAAATCACCCTGTAATGGCAGAAGGTAGGATGGGGCGAGAACGTGGGGCTTCCTGGTCTTGAGGGGCTGAGTGAGATGGAGGCTGCAGCAGTGGCAGCGGCAGACGCCTTTCAAAGGGGCCACATCGCAAGTGGATTTTCGCACCACTGCCAATTTGGCTATGTGCAGGGGGCACCAGGGACTTAAGGGAGACATTGTCGGAGTGAGGGCCAAAGGGAAGTTCACTCTGTACAGAAGTGCCAGTGGTACCCATTGTTACCTGTTGAGCCCTCTCCCGCCGCCCAGTGTGCGGACACAGGGTCACCACAGCCAAGATGTCATCAACTGGATAACAGAGGTCGCTCCACCCAGAAGATTCCCTGAAACCTCGCCTACCCCAACTCAGGCCCCACCCAAGCCACATCCAAGAATATCCTCAGCGAGTCAGGTGCTCCTTGCTGAGCAGCGCCTAGACTCACACTGGAGGCAGCTGGCCTGGGTTTCTGATGTGGCCTTTTGAGGCAACTATAAGCACAACAGCTGTGGATTGCTTGCTGAATCTTAACAGGTGGCCCTGGAAGGGCACAGGCTGGGGCTAAAGTTGGCCTGCAGCTGAACTCCTCTCAGGACTATGCCACTGGACACCTACTGCACAAATCCACACTAATAAGACCGGGAGACTTAGGAGCTTTGCTTAGTACATAGAAACAGACATGGAAAGGCAGCCAAAATGAGACGACAAAAAAGCAGAAACCATATGAGAGAACAGAACAGAGATCCAGATATAATGAAGTCAAGTAATCTAACAGATGCAGAGTTCAAAACACTGGTTATAAAGATGCTCAATGAACTTTTGGGAAGTGTATATAAATTCAGTGAGAACTTCAACAAAGAGATAAAAAAACATAAAAATGAAAATGGAAATTATAAAAGGGAACCAGTCTGAAATGAAGAACACATTATCTAAAATGAGAAGTATATTAAATGGAATAAACAAAGGAATAAACAAAGTGAATAAAGAAAAGGATCAAACGACCTATCTAGAAGACAGGAAAGCCAAAGACACTCAATCAGAATGGCAAAAAAAAAGATGCCAAGACTATAAAAATAATTTAAGAAGCATATGGGACACAAGGGTAAAAATATCCTTCTGATCGGCCTACCTAAAGGAAAACAAGATGTTGAGCAGCTGTTTGAAGAAATAATGATGGAAAACTTCCCTAACCTGGTGAAGGAAATGGACATAAAACCCCAGGAAGCTCAGAGAATCCCAAAAACCAGTTATGCAAAGAGGCCCTCACCAAGACACATCATAATTAAAATGCCAAAGGTTAAATACAAAGAAAGAATATTAAAAGCGGCAAGAGAAAAGCTGATAGTTACCTAGAAGGGAACACCCATAAGACTGGCAGCTGATTAAGAAACTATGCAGCACAGAAGGGTTTGGCACAAAATATTCAATGTAATAAAGACCCAGGATCTACGACTAAGAATAGTTTATCCAGCAAAACTATCATTTAGAGTTGAAGGAAAAATAAAGAGCTTCCCAAACAAAAATAAGTTATAGGAATTTATCACCACCAAGACAGTATTACAGGAAATGTTGGAGGGACTTCTTTATATATCAAAAACAGGAATAAAGAATGGTAACGACTACGTTCCTATCAATAAGTACCTCAAATGGAAAAGAATTAAGTGCTTCAACTAAAAAAGTGAATGAATAGATAGGAAAACAAGACCTCTACATGTTGCCTACAAGAGACTCACATCAGATTAAAAAACACACACAGACTAAAAAGAAGGGTATGGAAAAATAAATTGCTTTAATGGACCTCGAAGGTATTTAAGTCAGACAGAGAAAGATAAACACTATATGATTTCATTTATATGTGACATCTTATGAGCCTTCCCTGACCTGTATCACAAGAACTATGACTAGGGGTGAAGGGTTAAAGAAGTACAAATTAGTAGTTGACAGATGGTCACGGGGATGGGGAGCACGGCAGAGAGAATGCAGTTAGCATTAATGTGATGGCTAGGTGGAGGGTTAGGGGAGGAAGGGAGCAACTGGGGGGATTGTTTTATGAACTACATAGATGTCTAACCAATGTGCTGTATACTTGAAACTAATTTAAATAAATAAATTTAAAAAAAAAACTCCACATAATTATAACTTAAGAGAATCAACATCAAACAGGGACTGAGTTTAGCAAAGCAAAGTTACTGTTAGCACAGATATGTTCCTTTCTAGTTTATTTTTAAATAAACTTTTTTATTTTGGAATATTTTTAACTATACAGAAAAGTTATGAAGATAGTACAGAGAGTCCCCATATATCCCTCATTCAGTTTCCCCTAATGTTACCATCTTATATAACCATGATCCATTCTTCAAAACAAGATTTTAACATTGGTACATTACTATTACCTAAACTCCAGACTTTATTCAGATTTCACCAGTTTTCCACTCATATTCTTTTTCTGTTCCAGGATCCAATCCAGGATACCACATTGCATTTAGCATTTTGTTTTTCAGTTCTCTTTTATTCCTTCCTGCCAGTTTCTGGATTAGAATTTTGTATAGAATAGCCACTTATAAATAGCTGTTAATTAACTAACACAGCATTCTGTTTTATAACGTAGCAATTCTGCTCTAAACATAAAGAAGTACATTATGCAGTGTCACCAGGCTGCGTCAGAGGTTAGGCTGGCCTTACCCTGATGTTGGTACCCTCTTAGGTAGGCCTGGAGTTGGAGAAAGAAATCAATTTTGGGCCCAAATGAACTGGACAACCTAAACAAGCCTTACTGATTCCTTTTCCTGAAGGTAAAGTAAGACAGTTTGTTGTAGGTCAACTTTTTGTAACAATACTCTCCAGATGGCTAGAATAACAGAGTTTAGGAAAATACAACTTGTTTGTTTTTTTAATACCAGTTTATTCAAAGGCTACAGTATGAAGAAGTTCTGGCAAAGGTGAGAAAAACAAAACTCATCCACAATTTCTTGGATTAGGATCCTCTTGACCACAGTTACTTGTAATTACCTGCTCACCAGCTTCCCACATCCTTTCTTCTTGGTTTACCTCAACAATAGTGAGTGAAATAGAGACTCATATAGAGGAAAACAAACAAAAACCTTTAGCCAAAAGCAAAGTTTGCAAACAGTTTCTCTATACCATAGTTCTCAAGCCTGCTCTATAGATAAGGTTTTCTTGGGGTACAAGAAAATGGCTTCCCGAGTGGAAGCAATTGTCTCTGACATTCCTTTGAATTCAGGTTCCAATTTCCAATGATATTCTCCATCTAAATCTCTGACACACATACACTTCCTAAGGTTCAACTGTGGCATTGATCTGGAATCCTGAGGACCTTTAAAAATGGAAGAAACAAATACCCAAGTCTGATTCTTGGAGGCACTTAAAAATATTGACCACTAGTTAGAAATGGGTCAAGCCTGGGGTGGAAAAAAACCTGGGGTGGAGGATTCTCCTTAAACACATTAACCAAAGTGATTTTTTTTTTAACTTAATAAGTTGTCATGAGAGTTGTTAGGGCTTTAATAAAAACACATTAGAGAAAGTAGTGAAAAATATGCAGCTGGCCAGGCAGCAAGCTGCATGGAGCAGGTACAAAAGACTTTATGTGCAAACATAAAGTGGCACAACCACACCCACCCCACCTCCCAACACACATTCCTCAGCAGCCCCTGCCCTTCCACAGGCTAGTTCTGGCCTGGCACTAAGACCTGGAGACAGCTCTGGTGTGTCTTCTGCAATAGCATCAAGCAATCATCTACGTAATCCTGTCTCCTGATCTTAGGTCAACAAGGGACTCCCTTTCCATAATCCCAAAGTAATAATGAATGTCTGCATATGAATGTTCTCATCGACTTCTTGGCCGTTATTTAGCCTCAGAATTTGTTTGGGAACACCAGCACTGTTAATGATTCAAGCAAAAGCAATCTCATTCAGGTGATTATTTTCACCAGTGATTGTGTCAGTCAGCACTGGTACTGAGTAAAAATGGTGCTAAGATTAGCCTACCATTCAGGGCAAGTGTCTTTTCTTAATAAATTTATTTTTAACTTCTAGAAAGTGTTATGATCGCTTTGGGTGAATACAAGTGTTGGTGTGAGATCAGAAGCACTTGCATTATCCCCCTTCCCTGCTGTCATCATTCATTTGAGTTCTGAGGAGTGAGACATCAATGGCCAAGCTATGTTACCTGCCAGATAAAATTTCAAAATCATCGGCAAACTCTTCTAGAAGTCTTTGTCTCCTGATAACACAATCTAAATGAGGGGAAAGAGGTAGGGGTGAAGAGATAGGCTCAGAGGCTGAATAACAAATGATATGAGAGAGCTATTTTTATCCCTAAAGGTGACACTGAGGGGAGAGGTTTCCTGAACCATAGAGTCTTATCTTAAAGCTAAATCACATTTGTTTGCCTTTTAGAGCTATTAGCTAGAAGCCTTTCAGTGGCCAGAGACTTCATATTTATAGACAATAAGTACAGGGTTGAATCGCAAATATCTTAAAGCCACTTCTCCCCTCTCTCTTCTTATGCATGGAATAATTGTTTGTAGATCTGCTTTTCTTCATAAAGGGCCCTAGAATACATCCTTAAGCAAAATGTCATCAAATATGATAAATCTATATTCAAATTATTCTCAAAAAGTTTAATAATCATTCTTTTTTTTCCCCTGCATATAATATACAAAAATAAAATGATGCGATGAAACCTCTAGGGGAAAGCCAGACTTAGAATACTAACAAACAACCCTTCCTGCCCATGAGCAGGAGATAACTAAGGAGAAATGTAGTAAGCTGAATGAAGCACCATGAAATGAAGGCAATCTATATGCAGAAGAAAACTGACAAGTAGAAACAGACACCGTTTACATCCATCCCTACCTACGAGTGCATGCTTGAGCACACGCACACATGTAAAAGCATACACACACAAGAACAAGCACATGCACACCCATACATACACTCATAAGCTAGGCCTCCTAGTCCCCAGCATACACGTTCTCAATACAAGAAGTCTAAATTGTTTAAAAATTGAGAAATCAACTGTTACTCAGGACTGTAGCCCTCGGAGCATTGCCTGTGAATACTAAGGGCCTGGTAGCCTTCTTACTTAGGATAGAGAGGGAAGCGGAAATGAGTATCCTTATTTGAGACCCTGAATATACCTCTCCATAGCAATTATATTGCAAAGATTAGTTACATGTAGTTGAAAAGGTTCTATTGGTTCTCTACCTTAGGTACACCATGGCCTAATGAAGATTAGACAACTAGGTGGAGATCTAATCAGCTTTGACAATATTATTTCTATGGGGAAAAAAAAAGTTCTAAACTCTAGGCAATAGATTCACAAATAAATTGTTGGAACACCATACAATTGTACTTAGGTAACTACTGAGGAGGGGCAGGGGCTAGGTTTTTTCCCTTTTGCTTAAAGACAGACGCTGCTGGTAGAGAGCGGGGCTGTGTTCCATGGGAGCAGTGAAATATCCCCAAAATGTCACATCTGAAAATGCACTGATGAATGACTTCTATCACTCTCTCATGTGCCAGACTACCTCCTTACATTCTCATGGTAGGCATCCTCTTCACCTTGCCCCCAACTAAGGCTATTCTCCAAAAGCCAGGTTAGTTATTCTGCTTAGTTTTCATTTCAGTGTTATCCTGTCCTCTAGGTGGTTGTTTTCTCTGCACTTTGATTTTTCTATACAAAAGCTACTTCCCAAAGCTCTCCTTCTCCATTCTATGCTCAGCTGAGTTGTCCTGGGATAAAAACCATGTGAAAATGAGTGGGCTGACCACACTCTGGGACTGTCGGTAATATAATCCAAATAGGATGAGGAGGGGAAAGGATGATAAAGCCATTTAAGAAGCAAGATGTGGAATTTATGGTGGGTCCAAGTTTCACAGGAAGTCATGATATAAAATCGCTTTTTTGACTTTTAATAGGATTTGAAGCTTATTAGCTTGCACATAGGTATTGTGTTCTGTCAGCCTTCCAAAAAAAAGTTTGACTTTGTTCTAACCTGTTTTTGTAGATCAGTACGTCATTGGGCAATGTTTTAAGATGACACTAGCATTTCAGTTGTCTGACTCATATTCAGATATTTATTAATCATCTACTATATGCCAGGCATCAAAGATGAATAAGACAGAGACTCTGACCTTCAGGAGCTCACAGTGAACAGAGTAAGAATCACACATAACTGGGTCAGTTGATTTCAAAATGGATGATATGTTCTAAATAGACAAAGGGAGGCACCATGGAGGAAAAACTTTCTGAGAGAGCTGAGACCTTCACAGAAGATATATTTAAACTGGGGTTTGAAAGACGAGTAAGACTTTTTCAAGCATATGTGAAATGTGGAGATGAGAAAGAAGAGAGTACAGTCTGGAAAAGGGAAGAAATTCACAGTAGGGTCCTCAGGGGAGGAGATGGAGCAGAAAGGTAGCTGGAACCAGGACAAAAAGCGGCTCAAGAACTGAGATGAGGATACTTGACACAGCTTCTTATGCCAATCTACAAAATATTTTTGCTAACCAAAGGATCAGAAATGAAGATTGTACTTCCTGTTTAACTGTCTCTACTTTCCACGAATGAAGTTGGATTAGGATCCTCTTGCCCTTCCAACTCTACATGACTCATAAGTGGACCACTTTGCGACAGAAAAAGCTGCCTAGTTAGGAGCTAAGCCGCAGGGAGCACACTCAGGAGGGAAGTCATTTCCAGACATTAGAGTTGCACTTCCCAAGACACCTGTAAGTGTGTTTATTCCTGCTTAGTCACCTGGCAGCAATGTAAAAGCATAGGTTTTTCAATTAACTGTAAAGTGGCAATCAGGCTGTGGGGAGAGCGATATGGAAGAGTTAGAGAGGAATTCCTGTCTCATCGTGGCTGTGTTCACTCATTCCCCAAAGAGGCAGAGAGGACCTAATTAGAAACAAAGCTAATGTAACGTTTCCTGAGGTGCTTCTTAAGGGGCAGGGGAGATTCTTTTGTTCTTTTTTTGTGTGTGTTCGTATTAATCAGGATCCGCTAAGGCACTAGATATAAAAACGTTTCACTGTAACGTTTATTAGTGTGATGCGACATACACTTCTATTCTAAATGAGGTGCAAGGAGAAGTTGGTTAAAAGCACAATATTTAGTTTTTGCTGATCCTGAGCAGCAGTCACAGGGGAGGACCCATCAAACCATCCATTGGGATGCTCTCACTCTGGGGCTATGTGCACTAAAGAACTACTTTAAAATAATAATTTTATTTCCAGCTATTATCAGAGACACCATTGCAAGTAAAGAAACAGAGACAATGAGAGATAAGAGAAAGACTTTGTAAAAATTAGTGAACATGCTTCTGAATGTATTAGACATGATTATATAATTTTTATAATATTTTTATAATATTTATCATTATAAGCCAAGATAATCCAATTTCCATTCTGCTTTGCTTCTCTTTTTTCTCAAAAGATACTGATCACTGATACTTTCCTAGGTCAATTTTTTATCTGATTTCCATTACCCCATGTTGTTTGACAGAGTTCATTATTATCTCAAACAGTACGCTGACTAAATGCGACAAACCAGCACTTTCAGAAATAAAGTCTTTCCTATTTCCCTAATTAGAACAACATTCTTGCACAGACTATCCAGATGCACCTGCCTTTGTACAAACTCTGAAGGCTAATCATGTTGCCTTTATTTGGTCAAAGATGTTTTATGCTAAAGCAGATGGACTGGAGGAAACCTGCTCCAGATGTATTTTTTCATTCATTCAGTAGCATCAAGTTCATGGGACAAACGGTTTCAAAAAAATGTAGCCAACCATCAACTATTCAGTAACTAATTAAGTAGACAGTCAATTATATAAACTTCTTGTTCCTTAATTTTCTCTCTCTTGACTTTTGGCCTCTCCACCGTGTTACTATAGATGGCTCTTTCACCAGAGGACACACAATGCCAATGAAAGGAGAGAAAATGGAAGTCAGGCAAGTGGTCTCATAGTTACTCCGTGCCCCATCAACTCTGATTATACATGGTTGGCTGAGAATGTATTTTAGGCTAGAGGTCAAATAAGTATGGCCCACAGCCCAAACCTGGCTCACTGCCTGCTTTTAGTAAACAAAGTTTTTTGGAGCGCAGTCACACTCATTTGCTATGGCTGCTTTTTGCACTATAACAGCAGAGTTGAGTAGTTGCAACAAAAATTATACGGCTCACAAAGCCCCAAATACTTACCTTCTGGCCCTTTATAGAAGCAATTTGCCAAATCCTATCTTAGATGCTTGGACTAGTGAGTTCAGCTTCTTACAGCATGCTTTGATTAAGGAGAAGAAGGCCTTACGCTCTCCAGCTCATGAACCCAGATTTCATCCTGGCCCCCAATAAGAGCACTGTAATTTCAAGGCTACCCTAGGTGATCAGAAATGTGAAAAAAAGATATTTTGGAAGGATATTTTTAACTTCAAGTAAAAGATAGTGCCAAATCAACTGGCCTAAGGATTTTGATTTCTCATATAATAAGTTGAGAGGTAATTTAACTCCAGGATTAGTTTTGTTAGTGGCTTTGCAGCTCAACAAATACCCAGGTTCTTTTGATCTTTCTGGTTGGCCAGGCTTCGTCTGCCTGATTTGTACTTCATGCTAACTCTTCTTAAGCCCCCAAGATGGCTGCTAGAATTCTAGTTGTCTCATGCAGACATGACAATGTTCAGCAGCAGTAGAACAATCTTTCCTTATGTTTATCTTTAAGATTGAGTAAAACTATTCCCACAACTCCCACACTCACCCTCAGCTGCCTTGTCCTGTAGCTTAAGATTCAACCGTGACTGACAAGGACACAAGGACCACTGCTTATTTTGATCATCCTTTGATCTTAGGATGAATGTCTTTCTCCCCTGAAGCTTATGGCTTAGCTGAGAAGGGTGAATACATGAAAAAAATGGGGCCCTGCCAGGAGGAACAAAGAAAGGATGGATGTTGAGTAGGTAAGTGCCAATGTCCACTATAGATTGGCATGACTCCCCTTCCCACCACTAGGGGAATAATTCACAAGGCATATCCAATTACTGACAAGCAAGTGGTATTCTATGTACAAAGTACAGAACTTTATATGTACAGTAGAAAGTACTTTCTATTTTAAAAATAAAAATAGTTTCATGAATTAGCACTATGAACTTGGGTACATCATTTTATCTCTCTGGACCTTACAGGGTTAAGACAAAATGAAAATCTCTTCAAGGTCTTGGGTACAAAACATTATTAATTCAAAACCTTGAATAAAGGAACATAAGGTATTTGAATAAATATTTTATTTATGTTTTTATATTTATAAGCTGCATTTTTAAACAGAGCATATGAGTTAACTTTTAAAAAACCCTAAATACCAAAAGGGAAAATAAGTACTCATGAGAATTGGTGCTAACAGAAATTAAGGGAAGGAAAACATTAAAGACAGAGGTAAAGGGAGCATTTAGAAATGCAAGCCATATGTTCCCAGAGAGCTGCTTGTAAAAAATATCTAAAAATCAAGTTCTAAGCTATCATTTTGAAATAAGAAGAGAAACACAGTAAGTTATAAAATTGACAACATCCATGAGATAAAATCACAATACTGGTTTAGAGGAAGCATAGCTTTGCTTGATATTAAGACAAGATAACTTTCACTCATGTCTCCTAATAAAGAAGATACTGCAATAAAAATCCTTCTTAGTACTGACATTTTAAAGTCTGATATATTTGTTAAAGTAATATTAACCACTAAAACAAACAAACCCTAATATTTCAATGCCTTAACACAGTAAAAATTTATTTCTTGCTCACATAACATCCAGAGCTGGTGTTTCGGGCCACCGGGTGGCAATGATCTTTACATCCTTCTCTAGGGACTCAGAGCCAACTGCATTCAGCCAAAACAGAGTTTCTCCACCTTGGCACTATTGACATTTTAGAACAATGTTTTGTTGTGGAGGGGTGTCCTGTGCGTTGTAGGATGTTTAGAAGCACCACTACCCACTAGATGCCAGAAGTATGACAATCAAAACTGCTTTCAAAAACTGCCAAAGGTTCCCTGAGGATAAAATTGCTTCTGGTTGAGAACAGCTGTGTTAGTGAATGGGGAAAGAAAGAGCAGAAAAAGCACATCTCTTTTTTTTATTGATGGGTAATTTATATACACAAATGGTCAGACTTTAGGTCAGTTTAATGAGTTTTGACGATTGCTACATCTGAGTAATAATCACCATCTGAAACAAGTTGTCAGCCATTTCCCTTACCCAGAAAATTCCCTGGTGTTCTTGTCTCGTTAGTCCATCATCCTCTTCCAGGCAACTGCTTTCTAATTTCTATCACCATAGATTACTTTTGTCTATTCTTGGACTTCATACAAATGAAATTATACAATAGGTATCCTTTTGTCTTTGGCTTGTTTTACTCAACACAATATTTCGAAACTCACACATATTGCATAAATCAGTAGTTCTTTCCTTCTTGTTGCTGAACAGTATCCTATTATATGAATATACCACAAATTTCTTTATCTTTTAACACACTCTCTTTTTAAACAATTTATCCCAAAAGTGATGTGCATCATTTGTTCACATTCCATTGGTGAAAACTAATATTAAGACCAATATAAATGTAAGAAGGACTAAGAAGTGACTTCTTTAGCTAGGCAGACACTTGTCAGTGACAATTCTGTACTCTGGAAGGTAGAGCATAAGTCTTTTGGGGGACAATTCATTATCTCTGTCATATCTAAAGTTTGAATGGGAGATCGATGTATTGCTTCTGGCCTTTAGGCTTAAAGAGGTGAAAGCTGTTAGAAGTACTTGCAGTACATATATAATAAGTTTCGAAATATAGTCTGAAAAAACTATCAGCTCTATAAACATTTTACTAGTCAACAAAATAAACCTATTATAGTAATTATCTACATGTTCTGACTAAATACTAAATAACCAATCAATATTCAAAGCAATAAAAACTTTCAGCTAATGCTTATTAGTGCTCTTGAAGCCTTAATATTTTAAAAGTAAGTTATTTGGCATTGATTAGAACATGATTGATCAGGTATAAACAGTTATATGTTTGAATTACCATATTATGTTTAAAATCTGCAGACTTGTGATTCACAAAAGGCTCAACTTGAATTTCATATGATGTGAGTATATTTGTTTTAACTTAAAGTAAAAAGAAAAATATAATCCATAATAATAGAAATGTAAAATGAATATTTATCACACACCTCCATGAATGAAAGCCCATATTCATGAATTCATAAATATTTTTAGAATAAAATCTTTCCCAGACCAAAAGAGCTGGTACTCTAAAAACAAACTGAGAAGACAGAGTAGTCTTTTCTGTTAGAGTAAAGCTGAAAAGTAAAACACATCAGCATTCTTTGCTTTATTTTCACTAATGACTTAATATGTATAAAAACTCAACAAAAATACATAAAAGGAAAACCGTGATTGAAGATGAGTTGATATAAATATACCCCTCATTTCTAAAGATGGGCATATCTATTAGGTTTGCATCATATGAAAACAGGAATTATTTTATATATGTGCATGAATATGCCATCATATGATGATTTTTTCGATTTGCCTAACCTAACACATCCACAACACTTAATTCTTTGCTGTCTTTAAAATACTCAGTTTGTACTCATTGTATATTTCTGTGTATGTGAGTTTTAAGTGTTTCCAATGTGTGTTCCCTCGAAGAGTTCAAACCTAAGTGTGTATGTGGAGGGTCTGATTGCTTTAGGCCCGGCAGGGGTCTTACAAGGATCTAGGGAAACCCTGGGAGAAATAGCCTCCCCTAAACTCCAGCCCAAAGGAAGGGCAAACATATTGGGCTCAAAGACCAAGGGTCCTGATAAAGTGCCTGCAACAGGAAGGTCAGATCTAGTGCAGGTACTGGGAGGCAAGCAGGTCCAGGAAGAAGAGAGAGCAGGCTCAGGCAAACAGCCAGCATCAGCACACAATAAGGGGCCTGGGGCTGTGACTCTCAGAAGTCCAAGCAGAAAAGAGGCACTTGCACTAGGACAGTCTGCCCATGGAGAGCAAGGCTTAAGCCATGGGCCTGGATTCGTGTAGATGACTCTTATGCCCAGGAGGCATGGGGACTGGCAGGAATGGGCTCCTGCTCTAGAATGGCAGTTTAGTCACCAAGAGGGAACTGGAGCGGAGGAAGAAGGACAGTTTAATAGCAATCCAAAGTAGCCAAAGCTCTATGAGGTCAGGCTAAGTCTTGAAGCAAGTGTGGCTGATGCTGGTTTCAAGAGATGTGGGACAGACCTTTATTATCCCTTCCCCCAAAAGGCCTGAAGCTTTGGGAAGAAGAGGGATGCTGAAGCTGACACTTGGCAGGCACAGGCTGAGCATGACCTCCTGATTTTAACTTAAAAATAAAATTCTTAACACAGTTGAAGTAAATGGGCATTCTTTTATAAGAACCTGAATCCATCTTTGCAGGAAGCAAGTTATTACAGGGGGTTCAGTGGGCGGAATATAGACTCCATTCTTGGACTTTCATTAGGTTTGCTCTTGTCTTTGTTTGAAATCAAAACTCTGATATATTTCACTTCCAGCTTAAAATGCTTTGAATCTCTATTACATTCTACATTTTCAAAGTTGTTATTGGAATGAGAGTAACTGCATCTAATTTGCAATGCATGCCTAGTCATAATGTTAATTCACAGGACTTGTGTTAATATTATACACTTCAAAGTGAACCTTGTATATGCCACAGAATTAACTAGAGTTGTTCAAGGGACTGTTAACAAGTTGTTGAAATGCAGAAGCTTTTGGATTTGTTGGGCAGTCATAGCCTATTACAAGTTGTGTCAAGGCAATTTCAGGGGCAGGCAAAAGAGAATTGCTACTCTCTGTGGAGCCTTAGGCACTACTTTCATATTTCATTAAGAATGACATATACATGCATTCCAGATAACTATTATAGGTGGGCTTCATTTTAAGAAATATTAGCTGTGAAAGGCAACCTTAGAATGTATTTAAATTAGCAGGGAGTCTTTTGTTTCAATAAAGGATTTTCTATTTATTCAACAATTATTATTCATTCTTTCATTCAACAAATGTTTCCTCAGCCTTCCTATGAGTAAGGAACTTTACTACTAGTAAGACATGATCCTTGCCCTGAAGGAGCTGATGCCCTTGAGTATATATTAACTGCTACATCCAGGGGGTGACAAGTGAAAAAAAAGATCCTGTGAACATTAAAATGGTAGAGGTGCCACATCCAGCAAGAAATTCAAGAAAAGCTTTCACAAAGAAGATGATAGGCTCACTGAGACTCAGAGATAGCAGAATATTAAGTTAGTGATTACGAGTAGAAAAGATGAACAATCTAGACATACATTAGCAGATAGGCAAAGAATGAGGACAGGAAACAGTGAGGCATGTGTGGGGAACAGCAAAGAGATTCATTTGTCTCAGTGTGGATTTTGAACACGAGAGTAGGAGCTGGAAATAGAATTGTGAGGTAAGTTGGAGCTGAATCAAGAAGAGCCATAAATGCCACAGTAAGGAATGTATGATAGATTTGTTAGGCAATCAGGAGCCAGGAAGCTTTCCTCAAAGAAAAGAATAGGATTAATGCTTATTTGATGACAGCAACATTTGCTACTGAAATGCTGAACATCGTCTACAGGGAAAGAAGATTGAGAGCAGCAATATCAGATAAAAATATGTCACCATAGTTCAGTGGAGAAGTGACGGAGGCCTCAACTCACGTAGAGTTATACATGGAGAATAATGAGCAGTAATGTCACATGTGTGGTTGCCTAGAGGGGACTCAACTTTGGCTCTTCCTCCAAAAAAAGTTTTTTTAGTGTTTTCATTAACACTGGCCTTAGAGAAGATGTAGACACATACAACAGGTCAGAGGGACAGAACTGTAACACTGTGGTGCCACTGCAAGAGCTCAAAAAACACAGTCATCAAAGACACATTTTGCATAAAACCAAACCAAGACCAAGTTATCAATGAGGGTCCAGAGCAAGAAAGTTTTGGGCATTCCAGAGCAGACTAGACTCTTTGGGACAAGAGCAGTGGGAGCCTCAGAGAAGAAGCTCTAGACAAGGTCAGATCAGAAACGATTTTCTTGGTGTTGCTAGTGGAGATTGCTCATCAGTTCTTTAGTAAGGAGGAACTGGAGACTGCTGGGAAAACCCACTGTCTGGTCTTATGTTTTGTTGCACATAGGCTGTATGGGAAACCAAATATTGCTCCTAGCTGAGTGTAGGTGTGATTATTCACAGTGCTTCCTCTCATCAGTGCTATAAAGTGCCAAGAGGAATAACCTCTCTAGATATTGGTATATATTAATTAACTGGACTGAGAGGATCCTTCTGAAATTTAAAGTCAGGATTCCTGTGTCCAGAAGGCATTTGTTTACAAGTAGGGCAAGTAAAATGGTATGATATTGTAGAGTTCCATGTTGCAAAGCTTATATTTGCCAGGACAAGCTATACTTTGTAGTAGCTTCATTAACAACAAGCTATACTTTGGATATGTGAAGGAAAAAAAGCTGAGTATTGCTGAGCATTTGAGTTTGAGAGACAGAGAGAACAGTGATACTCCTTGTCAGACAATAGCAGTTGGAGAGGGGAAATGATTTTGGTAAGATGGTGATTTCAGTTGAGAACATGTTCAGTTGGGACAGAGCAGGACACAGGCATTGGAAAGACAGGATCAGAGATCAATGGAAAGGTCAGGGCACAAGAACAAACACTTCTCAAAATAAAAGACAACTCAATAAAAAGTTGCTCTTAAAACAAATTATCAGTTTACATATAACTTTCTAGAACTATCTTAAAAGTTTAAAATGAGGTATATCTCTAATTATCTTGATATTATATTTACTATTAAATTAAAGATCATTTTACACATTTTTAGAGTAATAAGTAAAAAAAAATACCTTTTTAAAAAATTGTAAAGTTCTATATGTCCCCCATTCTTGGTTTATAGTCAACACTCTTATTGAGATAATACTATAACTATAATAAAAATTTTAGAATGTAACAAATCTTAAAATTTAATCTTTAATAGAAGTACTAGATGTTTTAAAGCATTCTGAGTTTCAGGTGTGCTTCTGATCATAAATAGTCACAATTTGCAAAACACTACTGGCGTTTACCATTTTTAGGAACACAGCACCAACCAAATCTTAATTCCAAGAATTAATATATACCTTTTTTTTATATTACTGTCTTGTGAATTTTCCTTCCCTACTGTTCCTCATATGTACAGACTGTTGGAATTAATAAGTTTAAGTCATCCCAGAACAAAATTTATAAGGTGGGTTTATACTACAAAGCAGCAACCCATCTCCCTCGTACATAAGGCCATTTGAGCAACTGTTTTCCAGTTCCACACTCAAAACAAGACAAAACAAAAGCAAAACACATCTAAACAAACTCTTGAAACCAAGAAAACATCAGTCCATTACACAAGGACATTCCACTTCACAAAGACAGAGACTTTGGTCACTGTATCCTCAATGTCTAGAACAGCGTCTGGCATATATATAGTAGGTGTTCAGTTAGTTTTTGCTGAATCAATCAATAAATATCAAAGTAAAATTTTTGTTTCTCAACAAGCACAATTTTAACATTTAGGTAGGACTATTCTTACCTGTGAAATATTGCCCTGCACTTTTAAGATATTTAGGATCCCTGGTCCTTTCCCACTTGATGCCTGTAGATCCCATTATAACAACCAAAAACATCCTCACACATTTTCAAACAAGGATACTGACCCCATGTGAAATGTGTAGTTTATTATTGACATCTTGTGAACCACAATCAATTTCATGAGACTCTGCAAAATAACACAAAATCTGGACTATCTGAGTATAGACTTTGATGACTTCCACATAAACTAAAAATATCCACTGCTAAGAAAATGCCCAGTGTCCCAGTGGAAAGATTGTGAGTTCGAAAGGTGCTACCAAGTGGAGACAAAAATCATGCTCTAACATTCAGGAAGATCAGGGAGATCTGCCCTCTTCTTCAAGAAAAACCCATCAGTCTACTCTTCCCACCCTCCATAGAAGAGCATGCCCTAGTTTATAGTGAAAGTCAAAGAAGTAAGACTCACTCTACATTGTACAGCAACTTCTCCAGAATACACCTATTTTCATAAGGCTACAGATAGCTATTTCAAGGCCAACCTTGAAAGTCTATCAAAAGAAATTTGAATTGTCCAGAATTTAAGAAATCTTTAAAATATGAATGTAGCCATTACATTTTTTTTGCAATAATGCTTTCTTGTTTGAATTTTGCAACAAATAATTTTGGGGTTGGTATTAAATGAATGTGCAAGGATTTTTTAAAAATATCTTTAACTTATTATATGGGCTCTATATCAATTTTATTGTATAAAATACAATAAAATCTGTATCTATTGTGACATAAAAATTAGAGCCTGTTGAATTTGATTTTTAAAGAACAAAAACTGTTTCCAACCCTTTCTTGGGAGAATGCCCATGACTCGATGACTGAAAAGGCTGGTCTGAGGCTTGGCTGACTAAGCTTTTAACTGACGGAGCATGTGACAATCTGAATTGCTCACTAAATCTGATGATCTAGGCAGAAACTCTAGCTTATCATTGCTCAAAACTCCAGATTTAATATATAACAGCAAAACAGTCACATTGTATAAGTGGAGCCACAATAAGGAATTTTTGACGGTGATAAATCTGTGAATGAAGATACTATACATCCAATACTTAGCATAGCATTTGGTATGTATTTGGAGTTTAATTAATGCTTGTCAAATAAAAGAATAAAAGAGATAACCTTAGTCACACAGAAAACTTAAGGTATATTCAATATTTTCTGCTTGCAGAAGACAAGATAATGTTCCATACATTTTATAAGGATTTCCATCAAAATGGTTAAATATTCAATTTCGGTGATCACAAAAGTAATAGCCAATATCTGGGGAAAAAAATCATCTAGAATAGTCCACGTTAGACAGTGCCAGATTTTTTTTTAAAGCATTACTAAAATATAGGATATGTGTATTACTATTTCTAGTATACTAGACACTTGAAAAAATGTTTGAGAGCTGATTTCAGGAATTAAACCTACTGTAAAGCTTGAGGAAATAAATTTTGTGTCAAAGCCACTTTTCCATTTCTCCTCACAGAAAATGGACACGTAGCCAGACATCATAATTTGCAAAGCATGATGCTCAGTGAATGCAATAATCCTCTTAAAGCAGTGACTTAAGCGTCTCTCTGGTAAGACACTGCAAACAAAGTCATATGGGCGTTTAACTACAGGCACCACCACAGTACTCAGAGTCCCAGAATGGCATGCCTGGATGGGAGTTTGGAAAACATCTTCCTTTTACAGAAAAAGAAACAGACACAGAGAGTCTGAGTGACTTGTCCTAAGTCACACAGTAAGTTTGGAGCTGAGATGAAACTGGAAAGTAGGTCTCCTAAAAAGCTCAGAATTTCAGATGAATTATGGAACACAAATAATAAAAAAAAAAAAAACGAGAAAAACATCAGTGTATATGGTGATATTATAATGCAGAGCCGCAGATACACAATAAAACATCCACTTTCTGACTGTTGAGACTAATAGTCAATCAGGGAGAATGAGAAAGAATCAGACTCACTTCACCTGAACTCCCAGTGGCCTTGGGAACATGGAGAAAGAAAGCTACCAAAGAGTACATTTGCTGGCTGAGGGCCTGAGTCCAAGAAAATATATAAGACCTATTGGTAAAAATGATGACAGCTCCTTTGCTGGCCTGCTGCAATGAACTCACCATGAAAATATACAAGATGTAATGGTAGGGAACATGTTGACCATCATACCTTAATAACAAGGAGCAAACTAGTCAGAAAATGGTGGGCGCTTTCCCTCAAATTTGGATAGTACTCAGAAGCTTTTGCTTTTCTGGCATTGCTATTTTTATTATTCAGTGGTAAGTTTCAGCTAACAATCTCAAAGTGGCATCCTGTCACCCTCATCTATTCGGTAAATTTTAATTACATACCACCTGTGAGAAAAGTATAGTACAAGCACTTGGGGCTACCAAAAAAAAAAGCATAATGTCTGGTTAGGAGGATTGTACAATCGAGTTAGAGTTAAAAAACCCAAACATCACAAAAATTACTGGAAGTATTTTACAAGTACATAAGTTATAGAGGAATTGAAGGAGGCAACCCACAAGAAGGAGAACAGGGCCAATTAGAAGGTAACAGTATAAACAAGGGAAAGATCATGACGGAATGGGTTTTACAATTTAGAGGGTTCCTCTGCCAGCTGTGTGAAAGACAGGACATGGAAAGCATGTAGGAAAAAGTTCAGAGAGGCTAAGCAGGTATAGCAGATGGGACATACTCATGGATTGAAAATAAGAATGACTCTAGGGTGTTTGGCTTGGGACCTCATTTACCAAAACTGGAAATACAAAGAATGGGTTTAGTTCTGACTGGACATGAATATTACCTATGGGACTTCCAGACAGATATACAGGTCTAGAAGAAGGACGTAGGTCTGAGTGTGGGCAGACAGGGTGGTGACTGAAGCCATGACAGCAAATGAAAAAATACAGAGAGAAGATTTAGAGAGAAAAGAGATGGGAGCCAAGGATGGGATCCCTAAGTGTATCCGAATTTAATAATTTAATGGAATGCAAGCCATGAAAGGAGAATGGAAAGGAATTTTTAAAAACTAGAAGGAAAAGAAAGAAAAGTCATAGAATCCAAGAGAACAAAAGTTTTTCTTTTAATAATACAGGAGTAGTCATTGATGTCATATGCTAAGATCAGGTGAGAAAAGGACTAAGATGTCCCACTGACACTGGTCAGCAGCAGGTCATTAATTACCCTGGCCACGCTTCAGCAGTGCCCTTTGGCCACGTGGGTGGGAGATAAATGAGATGAGAAGCCAGCATCAACATGCTCAAGGAAACAAAGTGAGGTTAAAAGGAGGTGTACTTATATATCTGTCATATCTGTACCTATAAATACAGATATAGAATATAAATTGATCTAGATATACCTTTCTACATATAGATATAGCTTGTGAAGAATGACAAAAAGTTTCAGCTCTGTAACTTTCAAACTGAATGGTATTAACAAGTTATTTAATCTATCTTGTTCTCGGCTTAATTTTTTTTAATGGAGAAAATAGAGAATAATAGTATCCACCTCAAAGAGTTACATAAAACAATGCATGTAAAACATTCAGCTTAGAGTCTAGTGTAATAGATGTACTTGGTCATTAATATTACTAATATTAATATTAGTAATGCTAGTTATTAATATTACTACCATGGTTGCTACTATAGCTAGGCACTGGCAAAAGACTGGTCTGGGAGAGGACTGGAAAAGTCAGTGTTAGATGGGTTGAGAAAGACAAAGTTGAAGGGTTGGAGATATGAATAGGTAAAAAGAAGGTATCCCAGGAGTTAGGAGTTGGAGAGCTAGAGGGATACGAAGTTATGACTAGAAGTATATATATTGCATTGTAATACTTCAGAAGAGGTTTAGTGCCAGGTAATAAGAATCAAGACAAAAGCAATGGGGAGCTGAATCGAAAGGAAGACAAAAATCATTCATTTGCTCTCAAGTAATAAATATTTCTTGAGAAATGATTATGCGTTTGGGGGGAAGCTGGAGATACATCTTGAATAAAATTGAAAGCTTACTGCAAATCTTTGAGAGTAGGAGGCAGGATAGCTTGTCCCCAGGGATTGGAAAATTATTCAAGGTGGTAGCTGGACAGCAGCAGGGAGACTGTAGACTCAGCAACCAAAGAGCACACAGGGTAAGACCATAGAGTACAGCTAAAGAAGAGCTAGAGGCTGATGTATGTGGATGAAGTGGGCCTGGAAGTAGGAGCGTATTTTGTATGAGAGTGGAAGAAACAAGCAGGAGTTGGGCATGTGCTAACACCTTCTAGGCCCCAGGGCAAGGTGGAGCCCCAGTGTCTGCTCTTTTAGATGGTAGCAAAAAAGTGCCCTCTACTGTGAGAGTTTTCAATTAAGTGAAAGGTGGAGGATGTGTTCTGAGTACAAAGGCTGTTAATTTGCCCGTAGGTCATACAGCACTCCACCAGGCAGTACAGACATAGGCCTCAGGGCCTAGATGCTTTCCAGATTTTTTTAAAAAAGACCTTAAAATAAAAAAAGAAAATTGCAAGATCACTATAACTAAATGTTTAATTAAATGTACATAAAATGTATCGTTATGTCGACTTCATTAATTGTTAAATTTAGTGTTCATAAAAATTTCATTTAGAAAACAATTTGTATGTTCGATTTCCCACTTTGCAAGAACCCTTGAGTAAGCAAAATGGTTGTCAAGTAATCACAGTCAGCTGTAAATTAAATTACCTTCTTATAACCAAATAATTTCTGAAATAAAATTATAATTATTTTAAAATTTTATAATTAAGTGTAATGTGGAATGTGAGTAGATGTGAATATATTTGATATAACATTAAAAGCTTCCAGGGGCCTAAGATAGGTATCCCAGAGAGCAAGGAAGGACGCAGGGAAAGGAACAAGGGCAGAGGAAGGAACCCTAACTTCTCATTGAGGAAAAATTAGAATCTTCTAGTAACTTTAACACGCTCTTCAGCTCAGGGATTCTTAACTTGAGTGTGCCTTGGACTCCTTTGGTAGTATGGTAAAGCCTAGAGATTCTTCTCAAAATAATGTTTCTAAATTCATAAAGCAAAATGTACAGAATTCCAAAAGAAATAAATTGTAGAGAGATGCAACTATTAAAATATTTAATGTTTTGTGATATAAAGAGTAACACATATGCTTCTTTATAAAATAACATCATCTAGTTTCATTTCATAGTAGTGATGAGTATAAATGATATCGCAAGGTATCTTCAAAAACAGTAATGTGATTTTGAAATATGGGTGGTTTTTAAGTGTCAAAAATCAGGAAATGCTAATATTAATATGGTTTGTTGTTCACATTTATAACTGAAAGAAATACTAAATTTCAAGATGTTAGTGCAGATAAAGATGTAATTTTTTTTCCCCATATAAGTTTACAAATCTCTAGAATTCTACCTACAGGCCCCTTGAAAGTTCATGGACCCTTGGTTTAAAAATCATGCTGTCACTACTGTGCAAATAAAATGAACAGACTGGTGCAAATGTTAAAGGAATGAGGAGCTGGAGCAGAAATGTGCCATCTGACTTTCAGGGAATCCCAATGCAAAGGTGTTCTCCCAAATATTCCTCTCAAATCTATTTCATACATTCTGGCAGAATCTATTTTAGTCGGTTTTGGGTTTTATCTCCTTTACCTAAATCTCATTTGAACAGCACTGGCTTTTGACAAATAAACGCGCGCATGCATGTACACACACACACTCACACCCACACCCCCCTCAAAATTAGAAGACAACTTCATGAACTGGGGGGAGAAACAAAGAACGAAATATAATCAGTAATAAAAGGATAAATGACATAATATAAATTTGGATAAGGTTATGAAAATTTAGAAAACATAAACATAACCACGAGACGTGGTAATCAACCTCACTAGTAATGGAGCTGGATCAACTAAATAAAATCTCATTTTACCTACAAAATTAGGAAAGATAAAAAGATTAATAATATCTAGTATTTGTGAGGATGAGGTAAAATGGACACTTTCATATATTGATAGTGGAAATATAAATCAGTATAATCTTTCTGGAGACAGTATGGCTATTTTATCAAAAGGTTATAAATTGTGCATACATTTTATAACAGCAATGCCACTAATAAAATTTTATTCTAAATAAATACTTGTATAAGTGGCCAAAATATAGTTAAAAATGTGATATAATGTAAATATTTATTAATAAGAGATTGATTAAACAAATTGCAGAATATTCATTCAACATATTAAAAAGATAAAGCATTAAAAATCATAAAATATATGTTAAGTGTTGAAATAGGAATTTGACTAAACTATTTTATTACATAAAAAAGCAGAACACAGAACATTATCTACAGTGTGATCCCATTTCTGCCCAAAATATATGTATATATATGATTTATATATAGTTCACATATAGTTCATATATAAATATTATAGATTGTTTATAATTTACATACCAATATTATGTATGTATATACAAATAATTAATCATTGGATATCATTTTATAATCAGAAAGGAAAATAATAAAGATTTTTCTGTTTAACAAAAAAGTAACCTGGTTTTGGTTTCTGCCAAAGGTAAACTTTGAAATGAGCCTTTGCATAATTGAGCTTTTTCTCCACGAAAGGAGAATTCAGGGCTTTTTAAAAACACTTGCTTAATTGGGTCATTTCAGTTAACATCTGAAAACAGTAACCTGAGATGACAGCTGAGCAAGGAGCCTCCTTCCTGATTACTTCCTGCAGGTTCCAAGATGTCGGGCCGGAGCCTGGGACGGCTGATTCGAGGGCGTCCTGGCTGAGGCTGCGCACGAAGCAGTCCCCGAAGGCCGAGAGGTCCTCTTTGAACTTCACGGTGTTCCGCACTGGCGGCGGTCTGGCTAAAGACCCAGCATTATTCTCTCATTCATTTATTCATTCGACCCACATGTACTAAGTGCCTATTATGGAAAAGAACTAACAGAAATCCTTCTGTGCCTTATCATGAGGAGAAGGAAGGCCTCGAAATATGGGAAACACACGGATATACCACAAACCAGTACGCTGAGGGGTCACAGGTCAGAGTGGTCTTCGTGGTGCTGCTGCTCTTCCAGCTGGACCATGAAAGAGGAATGGGCTTCTAAAGGCAAAGAATCGGGAGAATGGGCTGTCGTTTGGAGGAGAGTGAAGAGAAAGAAAAGGAAAGAAAGAGAGAGTAAAAAGAATGAAAGAGAGAGGAAGGGAGGGAGAAAGTGAGGAAGGGAGGGAAAGAAAGGAAGGAAGGAAGAAAGGAAGGGAGGGAAAAAGGAAGAAAGAGGGAGGGTGGGAGTTAGGGAGGAATAAGGAATACCTGATTTGACGTGACTTGGGGTTCTCCTGGGCAAATACCAAGAGCTGAGTAGAGAAGATTGACGAGGAGAGGAAAGCAAAGGCCCGTTAAGGGGACCCTTGGAGAAAATCCCCTACCTGGGACCTGAGGCTCCCTGGCACCTCATGTTAAATGTTTCCTTCTTGAGCGAAGCAGGAGAGATTGACTCACAGATTGTACCTGCTGCCTTGGGTTCTTAATTCAGATGCTCCAAGGAATATGGGTTCCTAGCCAGCGGACACTGAAGATAACCCTGCTCAAAGTTGAGAGCTGGGAGGTGGAGGGAGAGGGTCAAGGAGATGCCAAGGATAATGACCCATCCATAGGTCCCCAGCTGTTTAGTCATCATGCTTGACGCCTTTTATTTTTCTACAAAATATCAAAGGTACCCTCCTCATCAGTGTCCCAAACGAGGCAAAATAAACATGCTAATATATACAAGGATCCACCATTTCTGTCCTAAGTAAAAGAAGACATGGGGTCAGATCCCTCACCCCACTTCCAGCACCCCTCCTTGATGTGTCGCCTGCTCCTGCTCAGCTATAACTCACGAGTGTCCTCGATTAAATGACTGAGAAACACTCACCCAGGATATAGGACCTCTTGTACTGTTCAAAGATTGCATCTTCACAAAGGGGCATAAAACTAGGCACACCATATCTGGCTGAGAATGTAGGCAGAATGAAATTCTTTGGCCAATCTCTGCCCTTAGTATCTTGCAATTTCTGTGTAATGTCAACCTCAAAGGTATATAAAGAAGATGGGGACAATATCGGATCTAGACATAAGAAAGGCAATTCTGGTGACAAAATTTCTAGGCTGGATAGAAGGAAAGACAGACTCAGAACATGGGTCAGGAGATGGAGGCATCTAGCCAAGCGGTAGTCGATGAAGGTTGGATCTCATTCTGAGACAGCATAAATGGACAGAGCTGAGGTAACTAGGGTCAGAGAGGACAGAATAGCGGACCTGGATGTGACAGGTGAGCAGGGCCGAATGCAATTCAATAGTTTTAGTCTGAAAAAATGAGGGAAAGTTTGGTATTACTAAATCATAAAAGGACACATAGGAGGGGAAGCAGATTTTTCTGGGGAGAAAAGATACGTCCATGAGGTGTGGTTATTCTAGACTGAAAACACTGAAAAGTCTACAATTCTATGACCAAAGGTCTCTATTTTCGGTATATAAATGCAAACTGCAGGGGAGTAATACAAATAAGTGGCATATTAAAATCTTACCTTTTACACTCAAATAATGGCATTTTCCAGAACAGAGATATATTTCTTCATGTTTAAGACGAGTGTTCTGAACAAAACAAAAAATTGGGGATTGTCAGTCATTTGTATCTTAATATGAATGAGCTTATAAGGTCTTTTCCCAAGAGAGTGTCTGAGAGTCTAGCACGATGGCCCTGGGAGGGAATGCAGGCACATGTTCCCTACTATACACTGTGCCCAGAGCCAGAGTTACAGGTGACACTGCTCCATTTTCCAGATGGAGAATGGGTTTATCCTATGCCTTTCTCTAAGGTCTTCAAAATCACAGTCCCCCAGTCCCATGGGCCAGAAGGTAAGAAAGCAAAGGGAGATTGGATATCAAATATTGCTCACCACTCAACTCCCCTTTTGGGAAACAAAAACAGACCATTCAGTATTGTTTGATTTATATGGTAGTAAAATGCACAAAATTTTTGTGTTATAGCTGATTTCACCCTCTATCACTACTTTGGTAGTAATTAGCTAAGCTGTCCTTACACTACATACTCCTAGTTTTCCTCCCACTCTCTGCCCGTTTCTTTCATGCCTTGTTTGTGGCCTCTGTCTTCCCAGCAATAGGTTTCTAGGCTTCCCTTCCTCCCCCTCCCCTCCCTTTCACTGCCTGGCTCTCCTCTCCTCTCCTCTCCCCTCCTCTCCCCTCCCCTCCCCTCCCCTCCTCTCCCCTCCCCTCTCCTCTCCTCTCCTCTCCTCTTACAGATCACAACAGATTTACATCTCCCACCAAAATTTCTCTTCTGAGCTCCAGACACACATCTCCACTCCTATGTAATATAACCTCCTAAAGGTTCTAATTATTCCTTAAAGTCAACATGTTTAAACTAAGCTGTTTTATACAAACCTGGTCTTCTTCCAGAGTTTTCACTCAACAAAAATTTCTGTATCTACTGTTATGTAACAAACCAAACCAAAAGTTAATGGTTTAAAGCAACAAGTATTTATCTAGCGCATGATTCAGCAGGTTGGCAATTCAAGCAGGGCTCAGCGGAGTGGTCCTCCTGGTCTGAGCCAGTGGCACCTGCTCCGAGTTTAGTTGGCTGGCATTTACTGGTTTTTGAGTTTTAGAGGTGGCCTCCACCTCTATCTATGTGTTCTCTCATCCTCCAGTCAGCTGGCCCAGACCAGTTACCAGAGTCCAAGAGAATCAAGAGCCTAAGTACAATGCTTTTTCATGGCTCTGCTTGTGACGCATTGGCTACTATCCCACTGGCCAAAGCAAATTGCCTGGTTAAGCCTTGAGTCATGTTGGGAGGATAATACCAAAGGGTGCGGATAGAAGGAGGTGGAAACAAACCAGGGCCTTTACTGCAGTTGCCCATCATTTAAAGATGTTAACTTGAAATTCTCTCATATCTGTTTGCTATTCCTAGTCTCCACCTCTTCTACCCTGGTCCACACTCCCCTAGACCTCTACCATAGAATCCTAACAGGTCCACTCACTCCCCCTCTAGAGCCTCCTTCGATTTCTTCTCCACATTGCAAGAAAGTGACTTTTAGAAGCCACATCTGATCATTTCAGTCTCTTGGTTTAAATTCTTCAATGGATTTTCATTTTACTTAAAATAAAGACAAAAACTCTCAACAGTTTTTAAATAGCGTCCTCGATCATACTTATCAGGTTACAATTTTTGTTCCAGTTTCATGAATAGTGCTCTTTCACTCTCGGAAGTGTCCCAGTTTAGATGATAAATTGTATCCTCACCCTTCCCCTAAAAACCTCAGTGGTCTGGCTACTACTTCATACCCCTTCTAGCCTCTTCTATCTCCACCCCTGCTTTGTTCTCTGACCTAGCCATGCTCACCCGCTTTCTGTACCTCCCCAAACTTTCATAAACACTGTTCTCTCCCCCTGGAATGATCTTCCTTATTTCTTTACCTAGTTAATGCCTTTGCCACCTAGGAATCACTCAGGTAAATGCCACCTAGGAATCACTGCTGAGAGAAACCTTCCTTCAGTTCCCAGCTAGGTCACCTCTCCTGAATGATCTCTCTTAGCTCCATGAGTGCTCATCCATAGCACTTCTCAGAACTCCCATTTTCAACTGAAAGCAGGGACCTTGCTTTCATCTAGCTTAGTCCACCACCTACTCCAAATCTGGAATAGGCACAAAACTCTTATTAATGGATTAGATAGAAGAATAATTATTGCATAGAAAATAAAAGAAATATTTGAAATTATAAACAATCCACCAATCAAGTTTACTTACGAAGCATAATGTTGGTTTCCAGAGAACATTTAAATCACATGCTATAAAATTGGAAAGCAGCAAGTGATTATTTCATCCAGAGGAGGAAATAATCCAGGAAGGTGACTCGTCCAAGATCACTCGGCCTTTCTTAAAAGTCCAAGTGAAGTTCAGACGGGTTTTCTGTTTTCTGTTTTATTTCTAGATGACAAGACTTGCATTGTAGATGTCAGGACTCGCACTGAGACTCCTTAAAATTTCTTCCAGGCTCAGATATCCTTTGGTTACGATTTAGTTTTATTCTTGTCTTGGGAGCATTCTATTTTTTCTTTTCTCCCTCCTTTCCTCCTCTTTACCTTCTTTTTGCCTCATTAGCTATGAAAGCAGAGAACTACTGCCAAGGATAGTATGTCTCACAAAAAAATAAAATAAATAAAAATACAAAATCTGTAGAGAGAGAGGAATGTGTAGGAAAGACACACTAACGACCCTTATTTCTTGGTTTTCAGATTTCAGGTTATTGTACTATCTTGAATTTTTCCATTCCTCATTACAATCTAGGATAATAGATAATGAAAGATCAAACAAACTAATTTGCCAATTCTGGGATGTGACATCATGACCACTCATTTCTGAGGTTGCTAATGCCTAGTAGTGACCTTCCAGGATTATTAACAACTGAAATGTGAAGAGGTAATTTAATAAGAAACAGTCAACCATCACTCAATATACCAATAAAACAAGACTTTTTCCTTTTATAATAAAATATCAGAAATTAAAAGAAACACTGTGTCTTATGATACATATTCAGTGCTTCTAGCCCAAACTATAAAGACTACTTAAATTATATGGAGGATAATATTTGCTGAGTTCTTGAGTATCTGAAATCATAGATATTCCTTTAAAGGTCAGCTATAAAACTATCTTAATAACTTTGAAGAAAAATGTCTTTTTCCATTAGGAATTCACAATAAAAATAATCTCATTTTCTACACAATTTTTCTTTTAACTATGCTTGGCAAAAGGACAAAATTAATAGATGAATTATACACAATAACAAAATGATTTGGCTACACAATGTCACAAATGAAGAGAAATGGTTCTTGTAGCAAACAATAGCCCTGTCCTCTGTTCACTCACAGATGCTTCTATAGAGAGTTTCAGTGAGGCTTCAAGAATGACATGCTCAAACAGCCACATTTTTACTATCTATTAAAGTCACTGTGCCGTGATTGAATAACACCACTCGTGAGTGGAAGGGAGGGGGTACAACAAACTGCACTGTGCACGTGGCTGAGGGGTGTGCGTGCTGTCACCCAGAGCTGTTCCAAATATTAACTCTCTTCTGGCTAGACTTAAATACTGAGGCTGGATAACGGCCAAGTAATGACAAGACATACGTGTTCCTCCAAGCAAAGCTCCAATGTGCAAATGCCAACACCATATTTCTCACTCTTTGTATTAGTTTAGTTTCTTTAAAACAAGAATGTTATCGAACATTGTAATATTTTCTCTCAGTTGTTCTAGTTCCTTGTCAATTACTCAGGTCTTCTGCAGAAAATGTATCTGTCAGCAGCATTTAGTCCTGGAATACAGAGAACTGAATTCCCCCGCTAGCTCATTCTCATCAGTCTGGTATGTGTTTCCCCCTATCAAAGGTAGGTTCACTATCCACCCATTCATTAGAAAAGAGGAAAAAGTAACATCGTGAGCACCTATCCTTCACCAGATCCTCTGCTCCCTACTTGATGTCGACATTATAATATTTACTCTTCACAGTTGTCTGGGACATGTGGGTGGTTGCCACCATTATTTAAATAAGGAAATTAAGTCTTAGAAAAATTAAGGAACTTGACCAAGGTCACCCAGTCAGCATGAGCTGGCTGCCAGATTCAATCATGGGGCAGTTCCCAAAGCCTATACCTTACCTTTTCCTTACATCACACTGAATTGAGTGGCACCACAACACTCAACCCCTCAGATTTTCAATAGGTCTGTAAGGCCATCAAGGGAAGAAAAGGCATGATTAGGATGACCTGATGAACACTGTCTCAGCCCACTGCAAGCTCTGAGTAGAAAAACTCATTGAGTCACTCACTCCCATAAAGAATGTTCTATAGGAACTTAGCATTACTAATGTCACCGATATGTTGAAATGCCTGAGCTAGGAGTGAAAGTATGTCCTTAAAAATAAAGAAATGCAGGGCATCAAAGGCTGCCACGGGAAGGTGGCAGGATGAAAAGGTATTAGAATTAGCTGACCTCATTTATGATCCATTTTGTGTTTCTACTGCCTGAGCCTTCTTTATGTCATTTGTAAATTGGCACAGTAATATTCATATGAGAAAATTTTCTGAAAATTATGTAATATCACATATGCAGAGCTCCCAGTACTGCCCATGACACAGGGCAGGTGCACAAGAAAGGTTTGCTGGATCCAAGTTCAAAAAGATGTTTTACTGCAAATTAGTAGAACTCAGTGCATCATCCTTGTTTTTTTAATGTATTTTTGCAAGGCTTTATGGCATTTATCAGAAGACATTCATCACTGTCTCAGCATTACCTACACCAAATCCAGGTCACATAAAGTTATAAATATATCTTGTATTCTAATGTCACAACCTTTGGCTGGTTCTAAGGCAAGAAGAAAAAAAATATATTTTTTTCCCGAAAGGAACACATCAACCTAAACAAAGCGAAACAGTCACAAGCTAGAATGTAGTAATGGAAACAGACTTCTTTGTTCTGCAAGAATAACATGCTGAACATGAGAAATGCCCAGAGGTTACCAAGGAGAAACAGAATGGGCATACAGGGTCACTTAATGGGAAGACAGCAGGCATGATTTACGATGTAGCAATAAGACAGTAAAGACTCACTGCGCTATGTAGGACAGAGGAAGGAAAGGGAGGCGAGATCCTCTCACAGCCCTCCCTGCAGTCGGGAAGGAGATGAAGATAAATGGACCCAGATACATAAGGAAAGAAATCGGATTACAAGTGAGTGACAAAATTTTTCAGTAAAGAGTTGAGACTTAAGAGAAAAACAAACTTATGTTTTGAGAGATGCTAGCATGTTAACCAAGGAAATCCATCAGGAAAAAAAAATTAAGACAAGAAAGATGTGCTTGAGATACAGACACCTGAAAAGAGAAAACACAGCAGAAAGAAAAGTTAAAGCTGAAGAACCCAGCCGCCACATGCCAGTGAGTCATCAAACTGAGCCGAGAGGCTCCTGTGCCAGCACTACCCCCCTGCAAAAAAAAGAAAAGCCAAAATATAAACTAACATTTCAGAACTGGAGTTACAGAGTAATTATCACAGAACAAATAGCTCTTTTGCAGTCTGCGGTCATCAGAAATCTCCCCTAAATAAAGTACGTTCTTAAAAATAAAGAAATGAAAGACATCAAAGGCTACCACAAAGTGCCTTCACTCATTTTCAAGGGCCCATTTAGCGTGCAAAGTGAAAGACGCATGCTAAGGAATTTGACTTATACCCGTCCATGTCTTAAGATCTTCCAACAGATATGCTCAAACTCTTCACCCTTGAGTCAGTGGCAAAATTTCCTCCAGAGAACTTCCTGAGGGCCATGCTCTTTTTTCGTATGGCTGAAAGAGGGTTGGGATCTGGGAAGGACATCTGTTGCTGTTAGCTCCACATCAATGCCTATACTAACAGTCCTGGTTTGTGGCAAAATAGGGTCAAGCCAGGAGAAAGCAGGTAGCAACTAGTGACAGAGACAGCAAATAAGTAAGCATGGTTTGCCAGGGGGAAGATGGAGTTGGAATGTGTACATCTTGAACAGAAGCAATTGCTGGAGAAACCAGTTTATTCTACGACAGCATACCCTCCAAAAACCTGCCTCCCTTCCTTCAGGTTTTTCTATTTGAAGATGGTGGATATGGGGCCAAGAACATGGTGAAGATTCTTATGGAAACACAGTCCCTAACCCTCAGACTTTCATGAACAAACCCAATTTCACAAATTTCACAAAAAGCTTTTAACGAAGACACTTTGATAGATATATAATTGAAGTATGTACAATTGCATACAAATAATTTTTATTAAAACCATTTTTACAATCACAATTGTTTTAAAAAACAATAGGACATCTTATTATGAAAATATGAACAATTAAATATAAAACCTCTCTGTTTGAAGTGTAAGGGTACAAAGATGAGAAAGGCAAGGACTCTGGCCTCATAAAGTCTAAAACTGTGCTCTCTAGATCTTACTAACTCAGCCTTTTAAACTAAGGAAGAACAGGATGGACGCTGGGGGTCATTGGACCTAGGCCCCAAGATCACATTTGAGCTATTCCAGCCCTAAAAATAACCCCAGTTCTCCTGCTGGAAGCACATATCTAACACCTTCAGCAACCCTCTGTGGAAGCCCTCTAGACCACTTTCTATTGGCTTAGTTCAGGAAGTCAGGATTCTGGTACTATCTTTACCCCAGTCGCCCCACTTGGTGACTGCCTTTAGCTCACTTAACATACTGTCTTTGCTTTGGACATCAGAACACCTGTAGAGTATCTCTAGCCTGTGCCTCTGTGGGATCCACTTTCTGGGCTAGGCTTGGTCTCGCCCTCCATCAGAGAAGTAAATAGGCTTGACTGAGAAAAAGCTCTGCAGACAAAAGTTCCTTCTTCCTCATTGCCTGCTATCCCCTTGCTGGAGGAAAACTCACCTTTATGTAACCTTAGTCCTGTTCAGCCTAGATTAATGTGGAACAATCTGGAGAAAGGGTTTCCCTCACATCCTTCCCTGCTTCTCAGATCTTTCTGCCCTCTGGGTCTTGTCCTTAAGAATGAAGGTTATCGTGGCTGTAGGAGGGGGCAGCAACCATCCAGTTGTCAAGTTCTAAACCTGGAAGTCATTCAAAAACCATCATCTTTTGCACACTCATTATTCAGTTCATCTTCTTACCTACTTAATTATCCCTCAAATCCTTTTGTTTCTCATTTTTCACTGCTGCCATCACCCCATCTAAGGTCACACTCTTTTAGTGAACTACTAAAAGTCTGATACTCGACACTTCATCTCAACTCTTCTTTTCATCAATCCATTCTCTGCATCTCACATCGCTGCCTGCTTCTATCTCCGAACACCAGCCATGACGGCTTACTTTTTATTCCTTAAATGTGCTGTGATTGCTCTGACTGCAGGGGCTTTGCATATGCTATTCCCTCTGCCTGAAATCCCCCTGTCTCCTCTCACCTATTTAACTAGTTAATCCTTAATCTTACTCATCTTTTAGACACAGTTCAAGCATCACTTGTTCAGAGAAGCCTTCTCTGGTCTCCAAGGCCTTATGATTTCTCCATTATATGCTTTTCCATTACTTTCTTTCATTTACATATGTCTATGACCCTTTAAAAATTAATGTCCTTATCTCCCACTATCCTACAAACACTTGTAAACAGAAACTATACTTGTTTCAATCACCATTAAATTCTCAGCAATCACCACAGAACCTGACTCCCAGTAGGCAGTCAATTACTATTTCTTAAATAAAAGAATAAATGAATGAGGAATACATAGCAACCAAGAGCTCAGGTTCTAGAGCCAAATAGTATTATGTTTGAATCTTGGCTGTATCATTTACAGGGTGTGAAATTATAGATAAGATACTTGACCAAAGCTTCAGTCTTTACATCTTTTTAAAGGGAAGCAATAAAGATTTCTACTTGCGTTTGTAAAGTTCGAATGAAATATCTACCTAGTATTTAGTATACAGCCTGACACATAAAGAGGGCTTAATAAGTGCCTGCTAACAAGAGACTATAACCAATGATATGCCAACAATAGAACAATGGAGTTGTAGAGGACAGGAGGGAGGCCGGGAGGATTTCATTAATCAAAGACCCACAATACCAAGTCCACTTAAAAAAAAAAAAAATTTACTTTCATAGCTATCTTTTTGAGGAATCTTGTTTTCTTCTCCTCTTGAAAAGATTCTACATAGAAGTAATAACTACGATCTATATTTCAGTATGAATGAGTTTCAGAACCAGAGTCCCAAGCTAGAGACCTAGTCTCAGGTCTAGAATGTCATGTACAGCTGAAGTGCCAGACTGCACACTCGCATCAAAGAAGAGATCTGTTTTCTTCATTTAAATTACTATTCGTGTATCTCTGTAACAAAAATTTTTATTCCACTTTTGGCTACAGTTTGGAGAGGAAATGATGGACTTTCCAGGATATGTCATTGATGTGTTGTGACAAGAAAGAATATTCTAAATCATTGCTATCCCAGAAAATTAAGGAGTTTTGGTTACTGTAAGTAGGTAGAAGAAACAAACCACCCTCATTATTTCCACAGTGCTGCAGGCTTCAAGCAAATTCCTACAACGTAACCTGTTCATAAGTTTCAAAGTATCTGCATTGAAAGAAACAAAGCACAAAGCAACAATATGGATTCCAGCTCAGGGGTTTGGAATGATACATCCTACTGGGAAAAACTTTCAACCTGTTGGCTGTTGATAAACTAAAACTGGCAAGGAACAGAGGACAGGGCAGCTTTGGATTCTGGAATGATCTGAAGGGACCGTTGCCGTGAAGAGGAAGACGCACACCTAGGAGAGTGACAACGCCTCTTCTTCCTTCACCAAAACTCACACAGAAGTTGGCAAACGTTTTCTGTGAGTAAATATTCTACTCGGTTAATATTTTAGGCTTTGTGAGACGTAGCTCTGCTGCTGTGGAGTGAAAGGAGCCATATGCAGAGGACTGAGTGTGGCTATGTTCCAATAAGATTTTATTTATGGACATTAAAATTTGAATTTCATGTAATTCGCACGTAACGATATATTATTCTTTTGATTTTTCTCCCAAACCTTTAAAAATATAAAAACCATTTCTAGCTTATAAAAACGGGCAGTGGCGGCATTCCACCAGTGGCTATTTTCTGACTCCTGACTTAAGACACATAAATAAATACTCACGCCTATCGATTTTCTAGTTGCTTTTTAGGTCTTTCAGGTGAAAACAGCAGGCCTGAGCCTAACTGGACTATGAAAGTTATAAATTGTACTTTAGAGACCAAAGAATGGAACTGACATACAAATTCCATGAAAAAAAAAAAACACTTTACATACACTTTACAGTTTATCATGCACCTTTGCAAACCGGAAGCTTTTATTGAGCCCCTTTCACATCTCCGAGAGGCAGGCAGGGCAGTGATTATAGGCCCGGATTAAAACCATAGCAATTAAGGTTTAGAAAGTCCAAAAGAAAGTTGTAAAACAACTCTGCCACAGAGCTGGGCCCAAATCCCCATTTCCAGTTCTAAATGCACAGCTGGAAGCTCAGACACACAGCATCTGTTGGTAAAGGCACCTTTCTATGAGAAGTCCCCCATGAATGCCGCAGCAGATCATGTGAAATA
This sequence comes from Pteropus alecto, assembly GCF_000325575.1. NCBI lineage: Eukaryota > Metazoa > Chordata > Mammalia > Chiroptera > Pteropodidae > Pteropus > Pteropus alecto. The sequence goes on along the minus strand of NW_006439192.1, from coordinate 2,640,645 downwards.
AAAACAATTTTGACCAAGTAAATGTTAATATTATGTACGAGATAGGTTTGTACCTTTGTCCACCATACCAACCTCAATTTTTGTCTCCAATGATATACTGGATGAATACTGTCTGCCTAAAATTCACGTGACCTCATTTGGGAATGGGGTCTTTGCAGATTAATTAGTTACGATGAGGTCATGCTGGATTTTAGTGGGACCTAAATCCCATGACTGGTGTCCTTACATGAAGAGGGGAGAACACAATGAAATACACACAGAGAAAAAGGCCATGCAAAGGCAGGCTAGTGTGTTGCAGCTGTAAGCCAAGGTTCACCAAGGAGTGCCAAGAATCGCTAGCAGCCAAGAGAGAAGCATGGCCCAAATTTCCACCCAGAGTCTCCAGAGCGAGGTCCTGCCTACACTTTGATTTCAGATTTGTAGCCTCCAGGACAGAAAGAGGATAAATTTCTATTGTTTTAAGCCACCCAGTTTGTGGTAATTTGTTACAGCAGCCACAGGAAACTCAACACAGCCACCCAGCGAGCACAGCATACTCTAGAAATACCTTTGAATTTTGCTTCCCAAAAGACATTACTCTTGCTGACTCCATACTCGAAAGACCCCTTTCCCACTGCTCTTCATTTGGCTCCCCAACATCTATCTCTCAAGAATCAGCTCACTGTCGCTTTCTCTAAGAAACCGTGTCCTGTCCCATCCTACCAGGAGAGTTTGGGGACCCCTCTCCTTATCCACGTGGTAGCTCATGTCTATGGTACCACCTATCACACTGTATTAAAAGACACGGTTTGCACATCAGCTGCTCCCACACACTAGATCCTGAATTCTTTTGAGGAAGGTTCCAAGTCTTTTCATTTTTACACCCTAGCACTTAGTCGATGCTTACTAACTGTCTCATGAAGTGACATGAGCTAGTGAGCTAGTTCGCAGTCCCAGAGGAAATTTTGTTTTGTTTTGTTTTACATTTTCTCAGCCTTGTCTCTGCCGCTTACCAGCTATATAACCAGAGTCAAGTTACTTAATCTATTTCTTTTGCTTCTCTGCGGAGATAAGGACAGTCCCTACCTTATATAGGAGTTGTGAGGATTACGTGTGTTAATGTATGTAAAGCATTTAGAACTTAAGTGGGAAGTGCCCGATAAGTGCCAGCTACTGCTGTTACTTTCCCTCAGTGGTGTTCGATGACTCTGGACCCAGCAATGGCTTCAATGCCTAAAAATAAGATACGATTTCGAGGTATGTGGAAGAAGCCTAGGAATAGGATTTAGGGAAGCAGGGAGAGTCTTAATCTCAGGCCTGACCAATTTGGACAAGTCATGGTGCTTCTTTGAGCCTTATTTTCACCTTTGTAACAAGAGCAAGGAGATGGGGGCTCTGCGTGGAACAGGTGAGTCCTTCCAACCTGAAATCCAGGATGTTTAGGAACCTGTGAAAGGGATACTGGAGGTTCTCAAGCTATACGGAATATTTTAGACCTAAGGGAAATCAGATAAATATTTAGGCCTAACAAGCCTGATCACACTAACCAAATGTCAAGTTTCTCCACTTAGAAGGAATTATATTAACTCCATGTAAAAACACTATTTACTTAATATTAACTGGAGATTCGGGTTGGCAGCTACTTATCTTTACAGAATAAAAATAACAGTAAAACTAAGTCACCTTTTTACTTAAAAGTGCTATTTCCCAAATACATGATTTTTTTCCCAAAGTATGTGATCCATGGGTAAGACGATAATAAAAAGAGCCATTAGTGAAAACCTGAGATTCTTAATGCACTAGAGGATTTCTAAAGTCCTTTTTGACTCTAATGCTCAGGGGATTACTGAAAGTTTCTCTAAGGCAATCAAGTATAACAATTTATTCCACATGTAATTTTATTCTGTGACACCAATGGGAAAATATTTTGCTCTAAAATTTCAGGGGAAAAATACATAAAAGATCCAATTGTGGATTCTAAAGAGTAAAAACATGTGAAGGGGAGATTTAAAAGCTAAAAATGCCAGGATAGGAGAAAGAAAGGAATTTAAGTTTTTAAAGAACAACAACGACGACGACAATGACGACAATGATGAAGAGATCACATGATCCGGAGTAGAAATGGCTATAGACCTTGGGAATAATAATAAGCACTTCTGTTCATCTGTATGCAAATTTGAAGCTACTATATATATCCAGAGGCCTCAGATGGGAGAAGGGAAGGGTGGCTGTCATTACCCCTCAGCCCCATCAATTTCTGGAATCACTATGAACTCAAAGTTCATGTACGGTCAGGGTCCGAAAAGTCAGCAACAAGTTTTCTGTCTTTGTAGAAGCCACTCACTTTGTTGGGTATTCAGAGCAGCCATGACACTGTTCTCAGTCAGGTCACACTAGGATGCAAACCTGTCACAGCCGCTGGAAGCAGCACAGGTGGGAGCACGGGCAGGAGTAGAGAATAAGGTGTTACATACTTCCAAGAACACAGGGTGCTGGTGAAAACGCATGCAGAAAGTGCTTTGAAAACGAACTGTTGAATAAATGAGTTACCTCACTTGGGCATTATGACATTAGATGTTATTGTTATCCCATTTAGCAACCATGTGGAAATAAACAAAGAACAATCAATGAGAACCAGAAAGGTTATTTATTCAAAGCTTGATATAGCAAGGAAGTCAGCCACCATCACTTGTGTTTGGAGGAGACACAAAGGCAAGCAGAAAAGTGAGAATGCTTTATAATGGAAAAAAGGGGATGCTTCAGATATGCCATGAGAGGATACTGTTGGCTTAGGGAAGCTGTGGGTGTGTTAACCTATGTGATTGGTTAGGGCAGCATATGCAGCTTTTTCCTAGTTGGTTCTAAGCTGGAAGTGGGGACAAGAATTAGAGAAGCCATCGAATTAGGTAGTAATCAAGCCCTGGCCATTTGAGGCCTATTGTTACAAGAGTTATTGTTTGTCTTCCCAGATTAATACTAAACACAGTGGTCTGACTTTCTGTAAGTCTGACTTAGGCAAGCTTCTTGGGCTGGTTACTGTACATTGATGGCTTGGGTTTCTAAACAAAGTTCTATTTTTATATATGGCCTGGCCATTGTCTATTTGTATATTCAGTCTCTCAACTCTTAGGTATCAATCCGTACAAAAGAAAGTTGTTCCAGATAATTACCAGTATTGATTCTTAGAGCCCTGGAGAAAGACTAGGGGTAGCTTCCACACTTCACACAATATATCAAAACACCCAGTGGAAATGACATATTCACCTATGACATGGACATGCAGCCTAATAAAAGCATCAACCGCATCTTTCAAAAAAGATCATTATGTTGCTTTTCTTGCTTACTGATTTGCTTATATACAATGATTAATAAGTTATAGAAAATGATTTAATAAATACATCGATGGTGGATCAAAGTTTTTAAAATGTAGAATACATCAAAAGAAAAAATTCTCAAATGCTCACAAACATTTCTTGCTCTAAAATCCAAATATCTTCTTTCCATAAAGTGACCTCGAGGTTACTGGCAGAACAGGATGAAGCCTGAGTGGGGTGACTCATGGGTGGCAAAGACCGAGTTGTCTAGGAACACCAGCTTGAGTCCCAGCGTCCCCTTCTGTCTGCCTGATCGAGCCCTCTCTAGGAGCTCAGATATAAGTGCAACATTCATCATTAGAACTTGAGTGGATAGAAAGTAATCCATGTTCAAAGAGCTAATTGTCAAGTGTCTGTGAACCCAGTGTTTCTCTTAGGATAAGACACTGAATGCCTATTGAATGAAGGAATATAGGCACCATCCCTGGATAATCTCAAAGGGAAAAAAAATCTAATTTTGTTCTCTCTTCTAATAGATACCTGATGGAAAGCATGACTCTAGTGTAGCTACAGGACTCTAAGATAACATAAAAGCTGGCTTAGGCCAACTCTCCTGTGGGTTCATAAATTCTGTTGATAGGAATGCACCTGTCTTCTTTCCTCACTCCCACCGCCTCCATCCGGCACAATCCATTCTAACCCAAAGACCCCAGATCAAATGCCAACTCTTCAGTAACACCTTTCCTGATGGGATTGCTCTGGCACAACTTTGTCTCCATGGGATTTTGTGCAGAATGTTAATAAACACCTGTTCTGTGGCATTATAGCTATTTTTTATACAATGTTAATCTCCCTCACTATATAATGAGTATCTTTTAGAAAAGCCTGTGTCTTATTTACCTCCCTTTCCTCAGCGCCTGATGTATAACAATGTACCTCATTACTTGTCCTTTCATTTCATATTCACAAAAACCCAGTGAGAAAAGCATGATTATTAAAGCCTTATCGAGCAAACTGAGGCTCTAAGAAATCAATTATTTGTCCACGGTCATAAAGCTAAGAGCTGACAGAAATAGGCTCAGCCCCACTTCTAAGCAGCTTGTAAAGTTTTCATGACATCTTTTGCCTCCAGTAAGCTCTAAATGTTGCTTCACCCAGGCAGTAAAGAAAACTCCACAGAGTTCCAGATTAGTATGTGTATGAGCACTTCATTTTGTGATGCTTAGAGGCATGCTTGGAATTCGCTAACAACACCAGCCCTGATATTCACTACCTTTGGTCATAGCTGTTCTCTTGCTCTCTCTTTTTTTTTCCTGTGAAGAATATACAAATACAGTTTTTGTCAAGTTTCTTCAATGATCATGTATTAATTTTTAATAAAGAGAAGATTGGCATCCGTATGACAGCAAAGGAAAACAGGATCACAAGCATAAGTGATAGTATAGGATACCAAGAAGGAACTTCTTTGTTTAATCTTCAGTGTATATTGTGGAGGATCTCTGCAATGGATGGCTGTAAATACTACACTCGATGTTAGTGTAGCCATTATAGAAAACAATATAGAAGTTCCTCAAAAAACTAAAAATAGAAATACCATAGAATTCATCAATTCCACTTGTAGATATTTATTCAAAGAAAATGAAAATACTAATTTGAAAAGATATATGCACCTCTATGTTCATTGCAGCATTACCAGTAATAGACAAGATATGGAAGCAACCAACATATCCATTGATAGAATAGATAAAGATGTGGTACTTATATACAATGGAATATTACTCAGCAATAAAAAATAAAATCCTTCCATTTGTGACAACATGGATGGACCTAGAGGGTATTGTGCTAAGTGAAATAAGTCAGACAAAGACAAATACCACATGATTTCACTTATACTTAGAGTTAAAAAAAAAATCCAAACAAAAGAACAAAATAAAACAAAACAAAAACAGACTCAAAAACAAAGAACGAACTGATGGTTGCCAGAGGGTAGAGGGTAGAGGGAGAAGTGAAAAAAAGTAAAGAGGAATATCATCAATAATAGTGTGATAAATTTGCACAGTGACAGATGGTTACTAGGCTTAGTGTGCTGTTCGCTCATCGTAAGATATATAAATGTTGAATCAGTATGTTGTACTTCTGAAACTAATATCATGTTATGCCAACTATAATTTAACAAGAAAAACAGCTCAAATTAAAAACAATATTCTACTCATTAGGAAAAGTAAGCCCTGCTGGGAAGAAGGAATATTTATTGCATCAGTCTTAGCTTTAGCCTGGCTAAAGCAAACTCTTTGCTTTGACTTTACACCCTCAAAGCAATTTTCTAATTACCATTTGTCTTCCCAAGTAAATGTTCCCTCAAGGACAGGGGTTGCTGATCAAAAGCCCTGAGTATTTTTATTTTCAAAATGTGCACAGTCCTCATTATAAATGAACAAATTGGCATTCTGTTTTACACACCAAAGGAAAAATAAAATATGTAAAAAGCAAAGTATCTGCTATTTCTGACAGGTTTGCCCCTTAGGTCATGTCTTCCTTGCTCTTTGCCTTCTGGCGGTTCCTGTCTCCCCTCACTCGACCTCTTTCCGTCCCAGCACCTCTGTCTATCCTTTCTCTGCACAATCCCAGAATGGTATATTCAAAAAGTCCTCCAACATCATGCTGGCAAGTTCCGGCAGGAAAAAGAAAAAAGGCTTGCTTACGTGTAATATTTTCTGTAATGTGTAATGAGAACTGTTTCTACTAACTTAACTTTCCCACTAAGCTGGACATGACCACAATTCCTACATCTGCAAAAGTCTTAGCAAGAAGAACAAATCGTCTAAGGATATCACATGGTGCCAGATACTCACATTTTCTGACCGGAGCCTCTTGGCAGGACACCCACCGTCCCTGGGATGAAGCATGTAATACAGTCGGACTTTGCTTGCATGCTTTCGACTCTGGGAAGGAAAAGCAGAAGCAGATACTGTGAAAGAGAAGGCATTTTAAATCCTTGGAAACACAGCCAGTGACTTGGGCTTGGTTCATGCACCTAAAACTAAAAGATTGCTTACTGGAGGGGAGAAAAAAATATACATGTATATAAATAAAAATTTATGTAGCCATTAAAAAGAAAAAAAAATGCCAAGAAGTACTTTTACTAGAAAACACCTTTGCATGCTCCTGTGAGTTTTATGAGATGAAGGTTTAGATAAGTTAAGTGACTTGCCCAAGGTCATGAAGCCAATATAATTTCAGGATTAGAAAACATAGTTCATGAAAAAAGATAAAAGCGTTGGGACCTTTTAGCCTAGAGTGAATAATATATTTAATTATATTAAAAGTAAGAACAGGTCAGCAGAAGGAATAATACAAGGATCAACTATGATGAAAATCTAGGTTATCTACCTTCTCTCTCGCTCCTGCTGCCCTATCCAAAGAAGCCAGGAACAATGCCCCCTGGGAGTCAGGCATATACAGTATCTCCAACAGAAGTCTTTCCCTCTGATCTTCTCATACCTGAACCTCATTAATAAGTTGTCAAAAGGGATTTTCCAAAGTCAGATACCATGAGCAAACAAAATATATTGTCCACACATCTCAGGACTAGTTCAGCATAAGTAGGCACATAAGTAGGCACACCAGTGAACAAACAAAGCCTCACTCCTGCAGGATTGCAAAGCTATCAATTCCTGCTTGCACTGCTTGGTGAAACTAATTGCTGCTCAATTCCATTGTTCCTCTATGCCTTTGATCAATCCAAGAGCCCACCCAAACTCCCATCAACTTTAAAGAAGACTGCAGTTCTGACTTTCAAGTTACTTCTTGAGGCAGGAGGGTGGAGTGAAAAGGGCACTAATAAAATACAATAATGCACTGCATAGTGACCGTTCACTTAACACAAACCGCATATACAATGATAGTGCCAAAAGATATAAAGGAGCTGAGAAATCCCTTTCACCTAGTGACGTCGCAGCCATGGTAATGTCATAGCCATTGTAATGTCCTAGCACAAAGCATTACTCAAGTGTTTGTGGTGCTGCTGGTGTTATCAAACCTACCGTATTGTCAGTGGTGTAAAAGTATAGCAGTTTGATTATGTGCAAGACATACTTGATAATGATAATAAATGACTATGTTACTAGTTTATGTATTTACTATATTATGCTTTTTATTGTTATGTTAGAGTGTCCTCTTACAGCATATAAAAAAAAATGTTTGCTATAAAACAGTACGCCATAATATGCCAGCAGCAGCCTCATACATCTCGTGTTTACCGAGTCTTTGAACTGCATAATTTTCTCTTCATTTAATCTCCTGTTGTTTTTACAATAACATTTTATACAGGTCTGTAGCCTAGGAGCAAAAGGCTATGTCATAGCCAAGGTATGTAGTAGGTTACACTATCTAGGTTTGTGTAAGTGAACTCTATGTTGTTTGCACAACAAAGAAACTGCCTAAAGATGCATTTCTCAAGATGTATCCCTATTGTTAAGCAGCACACAACTGTAGTCAGAAGTTCCAGCTCTACTATTTTCTGTGATATCGAACAAGTCATTTACTCTAATTTGTTCATGGCCAAAATGAGTTTCATTTTCTCCATGTGCAAAATGAACATAATAATATTTATTAGGGTTACCATGAGAATCAAATGAGATGATGCGTATGAAAAATTGCAATCTACATAATGCTAAATAAACATTTCTCACCAATGACTGTCCCAATCCCTAACTTTGGTTCTACTGTAGTCTCTACAATGTAAATTTGTCTCAAATCCATTGCTACTACTTAATTCCAATCCCTTATCTTTTCTTTCACTCAGAGATTATTTCCTTCTTTTAGAGGCCTTGGTTCTACTTTGCTCTTATTAAAAGTTGGGTTCTAGCCGGTCTCCTGGATGATAATTTGCCTTCATAGATTAGTCACAAAGGCAAAGTAATTTTCGGAGAACACACAGCAACTTGCATCTTGTTTACGGGATATATTATAAATCCTTTCTGTCTGATTTTCCTCATTTTTCACTTTTTTAATTCCTTCATTGTGCCTATAGCAAGAAGACTATGCTTCTAAACAGTCCTTGGATACTTTTAAGCCTTTAAATGGGTTTAAAAGTCTACTGGAACATGAAAAATATTTATAGAACTGTAAAAGTACTGAAATGTAATTTTGAAATATATTTGTAGCCATTTCTAGGGAGCAGAGTAATGTTTCATCAAGGTTTATCTGGAGTCTTGTTTGTCTGGAAGATTGGTAGGACAGAAAAATAGAGATCTATGTGGACCTGTGTTAGATAATTTTTTTTAAATAAATTTATTTATTTAAATTAGTTTCAAGTATACAGTACATTGGTTAGACATCTATTTTGCTCATAAAACGATCCCCCAATTGCTACCTCCCTCCCCTGACTCTCCGCTTAGCCATCATATTAATGCTAATTGCATTCCCTGTGCCATGCTCCCCATCCTCTTGCCCAACTATCAACTACTAATTTGTCCTTCTTTAATCCTTCACCCCATCTTCCAGCTCCCCAAACCCCCTCCCCTCTGTCTGTCACCAAATTGTCCATTATATTTGTGAGTCTGTTTTTGATTTGTTCTTTTTGTTCCTTAGATTCCACATATGAGTGAAATCATATATTTATCTTTCTCTATCTGACATATTTCACTCAGCACAATAACCTCTAGGTCCATCCATGTTGTTGCAAATGGTAGGATTTCATTTTTTTAATGGCTGAGTAATATTCCATTGTATATATGGACCATAATTTTTTTATCCAATCATCTGTTGATGGGCATTTAGGTTGCTTCCATATCCTGGCTATTGTAAATTGTGCTGCCATGAATATTGGAGCGCACGGATCTTTATGAATTATTATTTTGATTTTCTTTGGATAAATACACAGAAGTGTAATTGTTGGGTCAAAAACTATATCCTTTTTTAATTTTTTGAGAAACCTCCATACCGTTTTCCATAGCAGCTGTATCAATTTGCAATTCCACCAACGACGTATGAGGGTTTTCTTTTCTCCGCATCCTCGCCAACACTTGCTGTTATTTGATTTATTGATGATAGCCATTCTGACAGGTGTGAGGTGATATCTCATTGTGGTTTTAATTTGCATTTCTCTGATGTTAGCGACCTTGAGCATCTCTTCATATGTCTGTTAGCCATCTATATTTCCTCTTTGGAGAAGTATAGAGGAAATACAGATGGCTAACTGTGTCAGATGCTTTTAACACCACCATTTAGCTCCGCAGATTTTTGAGAACCATTCAGTTCAAACTAGAATTTTTCTTTTTGCAGATAAATATGTTGATTATTAAAATCTGTATAGATTTTCTACAGTTTTGTTTGTTTGTTGATGGTAAGGGGTAGTGGTAATATTAGAAATATATTGCTCCAGTAAAAAAAAATTTAGAAACCTACAAGATGCTGAATGCAGCTACAGAGCCTGGGTTAGTGAAAAGCACAACAGACAGGTAATTGGTGAAAAAAACAATGAGATAACAGTATGAACTCAAATATGGCTAAAATGGGTTTTCAATTTTTCATTTGTTATCATAGAAGGACTTCTTATTACAGTTCCTGCATCATCAATCTACTCAAAGCCCTGGACTCTCAGAGAACAAAATCATGGCAAAATTGGAAATCTCATAATGCAGCCTGTTTTGTGTGTGTGTGTGTGTGTGTGTGTGTGTGTGTGTGTGTGTGTGTGTTTCCTTTCCTAAAATGTTACATTTCTTTCAAAAAGATCCTTTCCAACAAAGGCAGAGTTCATTGGCTATTTAGCTGCAGTTTGATAAAACTGGTAAAACCCTTTAGCTGAAAAGAAAGAGAAATAAATGATAAATTCTGCTGTGAAGCCATTAGTGATGGGAGATGTTGGGATTTAAGGCTTATTAGCAATTTTGTTCATTAAAGGCCGTATTTCTCTCTCAGCTCCTCCAGCCTCCAGGGATGATAGGAGGAGGACCGACTACCCTTTGTACTTTGCCCTTGTGTGTGTGGGTGAAGAGAAAGAGAGCCTTGGCAAACACCAACTAATTCTGGAATGATAGTTGAGTTGTTCTCTTTCATTATTTAGCTGTGTCCCTTTTGCCTGGTCATCTCTTTTCCCTTCCACTGCTTTTCCAGGCTTCCTGAGACAAATCCAGTGCCTTCCCACCCATGAGTCAGCCCTGACCTTGGGCAAGAAGTAAAAACCTCGAAGACAGAGGAGTGTGGAGTCACCCTCCCAGACAGTCTGATTCAAATCCAAAGCCATTTCCACATGATCTTGGTTAACAAGGGGAAGAGGTTCTCAGTAGAATGTTCTGGCGTGTATAACATCTTGCTCTGCCTCAGCTCTGGAGTCTTCAATGCCATTGAACACCAGGTACAGTTCTGCTAGTAAACTCTCACCTTTCTTTATAAAACATGCCCCTTTTTCTCAAGATAAGACATTTTTGAGTCACTGACAGTGTCCTCCTCCAACTGGCTCCTCTCAAACCCTTAACTACCCAAATTACTTGACAATTGGCCCAGCAATCTCACTCCTTTCAATTTGTTGTAAAAATAAAACCTTCCCCACAAAAAGTTAAAATCAAATTTGAGCAAAGGTGTTTATTGCAGTATTATCTAAAAAGGAACAAAAAAAATGGGAGACAGCTACATACATATTCAATAATTAGACTGGTTAAAGCAGCCATGGAATGCTATGATGTTCAGTTAGAAATTGGAAAAAAAAATGCTTTCTACATAATAAATGTTGAATGAAAAGTGCTAAACTCAGATTGCTTGTATACTGTGATTATAATTATATAAAAATTCATAAGTATATCAATAAGAGCTATAGCATGATTTATCAGGGTAGAGGGAGTATGAATAGTTTTTGTTTTTTATTTCTATAACAAATTTGCCTTTAATGTAAAAATAATAACTTCACAATGCTCAAGCCATTGTACTTTCTCATTAAGTGTACTTTTTACTCACAATGATTATAATCATTGGAATGTTTTTAACATATACTGGTATAATTGACCACATTTCCATCTACCTTTGTCAATGTCTTATCAACATTCAAAATGCATTTTTTTTCATTGCAACACTTGCTAATTAGATGAGCAATGCATGTTATTTCAAATTTTAAAACTTTATTTTGGTAGAAACAAATGCCTTGGTAAATATCTGTACCTTTCATAATGTGGTCACTTTAGCTTTCTGTGTATGAATCAAGACTACAGGGCTAGGTGGCAAATGCTGTCCAGACAACCAAACTGAGAAGGTTTGGAAGAAAGCTACTTCTGAAACTGGTTATGTCATCCAAATACACATAAACAACAACAACAAATCTTTATGATTTTTTAAAGATTTATCAATACCTAAAATTTGCACCACTTCTAAGAATTTAAAAAGACAGACACATAGCCAACTGAAAGGAACTTTTAAAAAATTCCCTATATGTTAAATGTATATATTGTAGAGTTTCAGGAGGGAAAAGAACCATTACTTTAAAAGAAGACATGAAAAAGAAATTATAATCTCTTTCAATTGCATGGAGAGTCATTCCCAGCTCTTTCTTGCATTAATATTTGCATTTTAAGCAAAAGTCATTACTTTCATTCAAACCACATCAGCTTTAAGCTTTCCAGATAGGCCAGAAATTACCAACTCTTCCATTTTAATTAAAGCCTGTGCCCCCAATGCCAGGCATTGCATGGGGGCAGACCTAGCTGCAGATTAGTTTCTTTTGCTGAAACAATCTCTCGGTACCCAAAGATATAGTTTAAGTGGAAATTCAGGCCAGCTTTCTATTTGGGGGGATAAAGAACAAGATAAACCTCTATTTCAGATGTATTGCTGTGAAAGAAGGGGGCGAAACACACAGAAATAGAATGCCTTTGTGCTTCACCTAAATAGCCACCTTCCATTATTACACATTACTGTAAAAAATTCACAACTCAAATTTGCTTCCAACAAGGCTCCTGATTTTTGGTCTCGTGAAATGTGGAGATAAAGCAACTTTGTATTTGCATAATTCTCCAAACAGCCTTCAAAGTTTTTTCACATTTATCATCTCATTTTATCCTCAAATCACAGTTGTGAGGCTGGCAGGAGAGGTGTTATTTCAAATAAGCTTTAAGATCCATTCCTGATTTCCTAGTTAAGTCTTCTCCATCTTATTTCATCATAGGTATCTAATTATACCTCTTCTAGAAACCAGCTAAAATAAGCCAACAACTATAAGAAAAAAGGAAAACCTGGAACAGACTGATAATTACAAAAGAGTGATTCTCACATGCCACCAATTTTGAGGTATTTCCATTTGAATATTTAAGGTGTTTCCACTCATTCTAGGGTAAAAAAGTAGTTGTTAGGTCCAGGACCACAAATGCCAAGGGTCTGACTTCACAACTGCCCAAGAATGACTGGCTGATGAGAGATAGGGGTTCCATCTGTCAGGAGGAAGGAGAATATGCCCTGGAAGAACTCACTTAACAATCCGAGGTTGAGGGTGCCAGGGCTCAGCCCTGGGAAAGCTGCAGCACAACTTCACTAGGAAGTCAAGGTCAAATGCAGATAAACTAAGAAGAAAACCACAAGTGTTAGAGAATTCCTCTGATGAGTGTGGCTACCAGAGTGATGTACCCTTCCTTATTACCACAAAAAGGAGGTTTGATGCAGAAACCTAGAGTGGAAGATGGACCAACTAAACACCTAGGATGAGAAAACTGGCCCCTAGAGGAAGGCTTTACCAACAGGAAGAAGGAAGAAATAAAACTCCGCTGGAACCGCCCAAGGCCCCGAGTTCCAGATCTACCGAGGCTGCTGGGCCACGGAAATGGTCTGTAGTCCAGTCTTATAGATCAAATTGGATCAAAAGATCCTCAGAGGATTCTATAAAAAGATCCAAGGCCAATCCACACACACTGGGGATATGTGGCAGACTTCAATAGCCTTCTGTTCTGCCAAGGATGAGTGGCACCTAAGAAAAACTTCTATAATACAAAAGAAGACTTAAAAACTCTCAAGGAAGAGACATCAAGGATTTTTTTCTTTGCAAAATATTATAATAAATAGAAGTAATTTTTAAGTGGCACATGTTTCATGCCGTTTAAAAAAATACAAACTGAGGATAAAAGCTAAAAGATGAGATAAGTCAGCTTATGAAGATGAAGATGTACTGTCTCAGTTAATAAAGCAAGGACACTAAAAATATCATTGATTAATTCTGAAGGTCTTTCACAGCAGTTCAAGTGCAGAATTAACACTGCAGATCAGTGTGAAAGTCAAGATAGAGAAACTTCCTACTATGCAGAGGAACAGGATAAAGAAGTGGGGGCGGAGGGATGATACTGAAGATTTTGCATACACAAGATCAGAACAAAAATAGTGTTGGCTTCAGTGGGAGAATAAATAGACAAATAAATAAAATAGAATAGAAATTTTAAAATAGACCCAATAATTTGGAACCAAAAAGAAACTAGAAGAATATTTCTAATTGTGTGATTAAAAAGTTTTCTAAACAACAAAGCGAAGAAGCAGGGCTGATGGATATGATTATAAAAACAAAAATATGTTTTTAATCTGAAATACATATATGGAAGAGGCAAATCACAAAGAAAAAATATTTGCAATGTGTAAAAAAAATGGTTTAATACCTTTAAGATAAAGAGTACTCTAACAAATTCATAAGAAAGAATATATTAAAATAGACAAAGGATATAAATAAGAATTGTAGAAATGCAAATAGCCAAAAGATATATAAAAAGTTCATCCAAGTTCTATCTTATATTTTTTAAACTAAAAAAATGCATATTTGCACCTATTAAATTGGGAAAGATTTTCAAAACATACATGTCCATATTTGTGAAGATACAGAAAAGCTAAGACTCTTGTATGTAACTAGAAGGCATGTAAGTTGATAAAAGCTTACGAATGGAAATTTTTCAATATATATTCAAAAGGCAAAAATTTGGGGGGCAGTAATCCTACTTCTATGAATCCAACAATCCTACTTCTGTGAATTTATATTAAGGTAGCAATCAGAGACATGTATTGCCTTTTATTTATAATAGTGAAAATGAGAAAATAAGTTAATTACACTAAATGAGAGAGAGAAATATTATGATATAGCTATATAATAGATTACCAAACTGCCACCTAACAAGCATAGTAATACTCAGTGACATGAAAAATATCTACAAAATAATACTAAAAAAAATCTAAGTTTCAAATCAGAATATAAATGATGCCAATTTTTTTAAATAAAAACATATATGTGTATATACATGTCTTCATAGATATAGCAACAGTCTAGGAAGAAATACACCAAAGGATTAACATTATTTATCATGAATCACAGATTATTTTAATTTTTCTTATTATGCTTTTTTCCTTTGATTTTCCTACTCCCTAAGCGACCTAATCATTCCAGTAATTAAAGGAAAAAATCAAATTTTTAAAGATTCATTCCAAAATTGATGATTTACCATTCTTATTGTCCTTCCTTAAGATGAAGATAATAAGTCTCAGAAAGACTAAGAGACTTACTCGAAATCCCACAATTAATAAATTCTCAGAGAAAAGGGATTATATCTGTTTTATTCACTGTTGGGTCCCTACTATCTATTACCAAGCCTGTCACATAGTATATGCTCAATAAAGGTTTGTTGATTGAGTAATTGAATGTATGAATGAAAGAATGAGGCAATCCCAGAGAGAGTCCAAGACCCTTGATTAATTAAAGTGATTGTGTTACAATATTGTGTACATAAACGTTAAAGATTCTCTTCCACTCTGAAAATGAAATCGAACCAAACACCCATCTATTTCCATCTCTATACCCCACTGCTGCAGTGCAGGTCAGAGAGAAGCAGGGAACCTGCAGACCAGAAAGAGTTTTAAGCAAAAACTCCTGCAGGCATTTTGCAAAGTGTGCACATTGGAGGAAAAATTCTCAGCAGGTGAATTGATGAAGACTGAGCTGGAAGCATAAACTCTGAAGAAACTGAGGAATTGCTGCAGCTGGTACAAAAGTCAAGACAGAGTGATTCATATTACCGCAGACACTGTGGCACATGCAGATCCAGCTTTTTGAGGAAGAGGAGGTTTGGAACAAGCAGAGTCACTTCCTCCACTGCTTCCAAGAATCCCAACTCCTCAGATGCTAGCTTGTCAAAGTCTCATTTAACCTGTGGTCAGACATGTAGGCTGTAGTGACTTTAGGGTCTTATGTCTCTTAGTTTTTAATTATAGGATCCTGGGCATTTGTGCTGTCGTGAACTGAACTGTGCCTCCCTGAAAATTCATGTGTTAAAGCCCTAATATCAATTTCATTGTATGTTGGAATAGGATCTTTACAGAGGTAATTAAGGTTGAATAGAGTCAGAAGGGTGGGGCCCTGATCCAATAGGACTAGTGTCTTTTTAAGACAAAGAAGACACAGTAGACACCTCTTCTCTTTCCACATGCACAGAGTAAAGGCTATGTGAGCACAGCAAGAAGGTGGCAGTTCTGTAAGCTAGGAAGACGGGCTTCACCAGAAACCAACCCTGCCGGCACCTCAATCTTAGATATCTAGTCTCTAAAACTGTGAGAAATAAATAGCTGTTGTTTAAACCACCATTCTATGGTATTTTGTTATGGCGGCACAAACTAAGACATGTGCCATCATCTAAACTAGATGCTCTCTTGGGCTCGTTCTTTTTGTACACAATAATCAGTCCATTATTCAAAAGCAAAAAGGATAGCCTCAAAGTTTCTAGAACTGGGTCATTCATTTTTTTTTCTGGAACATTTTTAAAAGAGCATTTGAAATGAGAAATGCTTATCTTAAACAAGTTCTAGGAAAAAATAAATTTTTGTTGGAGAAAAACGTATATGGTGGGATGTGCAGTATTCATGATTGTGTAAACATGTTTGCACTAAATCTGTACTTCTGTCTGCCTACACAAGTGACATCGATGCATTACAATTGTAAATCAAAGTCTTGTAACTCAAAAAGTTATATTACCACAAAAGCAGAGAGGAAACATTTTCCTCTGGTATGTCTTCATGATGTCTGAGCATTTTAAGCAGAATCACATGAGAAATAAGAGAATACTGGAAGAAAAATAATGTAATATATCTCATCTAGGTCTCTCCCCCAAAGCCCTTTGTAAAGAACTTAAAATTAGAGATGAGGGGAAAAATAAAGCCACTGTGATAGGTAACTAAAGTCAGAGAAGACTGGATGATTTGAAGCAATGAAGCTATCAAATCCTTCTGAAATGTGTAAGTGGAAACACCACAAGCCAATCCTGGGCTATCATTACTTCTCAAGGTCTCTTGGTTTCTCTTATAAAATTTATGTCTAGAATAAGAAAAATTTTAGCACTTTATAAAAACATCACTGTGTGAAGTCTTCCAAGGTTAATCCCACCACTGCCATGGGCAATCATTAGTGCAGTCTCCACCTATTTGTTTGGAGGGAGACTTAGTCTATGCAGAAAACAAGATAGAATCCTGCCTGCCTTTGTGGAATAAATGACTAGCTGAGCCAGACAGGACAGTCACCCAAATAACCATATAAGGACAGCAGCAGCAATGCTCACGTGTGGCCTCTTTACTCTGTTTACTTTTTCACATGATTAATTTATACTCCTTGATATGTATCATATAATTCTTCTCAAATTGAACTCGGTATGACTAAATCCTCAATTTCTAATTATTTTTATAGTCTTGACCCATCCCCACCATGCACCTTTAAAAGTTCTGCACATAACAGTTCCATGATAAATGCTTGTTAACTATTTAAATGGCCAGGGGAACAGAAGCTTTTTTGTCCTGTGATCTGTTTTTGTTTTATAGTCCCACTTGCTTATGTTTGCTTTTATTGTCTTTGCTTTTGGTGTCAAATCCAAAAAATCATTGCCGAGACCAATATGAAGAAGCTTACCCGATGTTTTCTTCTAGGAGTTCTACGGTTTCAGGTCTTACATTCAAGTCTTCCATCCATTTTGAATTATTTTTATGTATGGTGTAAGACAGGGGTCTAGTTTAATTCTTTCACATGTGGCTGTTCAGTTTTCCCAATACCGTTTATTGAAGAGACTGTCATTGTATCCTGCAACTTTACTGAATTTGTTTATTAGTCCTAACAGTTTCTGGTAAAGTCTTTAGAGTTTTCTATGTATAATATGTCTCATTTGCAAGTAGAGATAGTTTCATTTCTTCCTTCACAATTTGGATGTCTCACTTACTTGTTTTTTGCCTCACTTAATTGTTTTGCCTAGGACTCCCAACACTATGTTGAATAAGAGTGGTGAGAGTGGGCATCACTGTCTTTTTCCTGATCTTAGAGGAAAAGTTTTCAGTATTTACCATTGAGTATGATGTTAGCTGTGGGCTTATCATATATGGCCTTAATTATGTTGAGGTGTATTCCCTTTATATTCAGTTTGTTGATCATATGATTTTTATCTTTCATTTTGTTAGTGTGGTACATCACATTGATTGATTTCCAGATGTTGAACCATACATTCCTGGAATAAAGCCCACTAGATCATGGGGTATGATATTTTAAATGTATTGTTGAATTTAATCTGCTAATATTTTGTTGAGGTTTTTGCATCTATGTTCATGAGGCACATTAGGCTATACTTTTCTTTTCTTGTAGTGTCCTTGTCTGTTTTTGGTATTAGGATAATGCTGGCCTTATATAGTGAGTTTGGAAATGTTTCCTTCTCTTCTATTTTTGGAAGAGTTTAAGAAAGACTGATATTAATTCTTATTTAAATGTTTGGTAGAAATGAACTTTGAAGTCCTCTGATTCTGGACTTTTCTTTATTGAGAAATTTTTGATTCAATCTCCTTACTCATTAGTTCGGATTTTCTATTTCTTTATAGTTCAGTGTTGGTAGGTTTTGTGTTTCTAGGAATTTATCCATTTCTTCTAGTTTTTTTTCCCCAGTTTTTGGCATCTAATTGTTCATAGTAGACTCTTATGATCCTTTGTATATATGTGAAATCAGCTGTAATGTCTCTTCTTTTATTTATACTTTTATTATTGAGTCTTCTTTTTTCTTGGTAAGTCTAGCTAAGGATTTGTCTATTTAGTTTATCCTTTCAAAATACCAGCTTTTAGTTTCATTGATCTTGGTATCATTGTTTTAGTCTCTATTTCATTTATATTCACTCTGATCTAAGATATTCCTTTTTTTTACTAAAATCTTTGGCACAGCAAAAGGAAACCATTAAAAAATGAAAAGGCAACCTATGTAATGGGAGAAAATATTTGCAAATCATATATCTCATAAGGGATTACTATCTAAAATATATAAAGAACTCATGCAACAATAACAAACAAACAAAAAGTATATATAATCTGGTTTAAAATAAACAGAGTAACCATATAGACATTTATTTTTCCAGGAAAAAAAAAACATACTAATGACTAGTGGGTACATGAAAAAGTGCTCAACATCACCAATTATCAGGCAAATACAAATCAAAACCACAGTGAGATATGACCTCACACCTGTTAGAATGACTTTCATCAAAAAGACAAGAAATAACAAGGGTGGGTGAGAATATGGAGAAAGGAACCGTTATACACTGTTGGTGGAAAGGTAAATTGGCACATCTACAAGAAAACAACATGGAGATTCTTCAAAAATTATTAAAGATAGAACTACAATATGATCCAGCAATTCCAATTCTGGCATATAGCCAAAGGAAATGAAAATGAGAAATCAAAGAGGTATTTACATTCCCGAGTATATTATAGCATTATTTACAATAACCAATATATGAAACAACCTAAGTGTCCATCAGAGGATGAATGGATAAAGAAGATATGGTATATATTATTCAGCCATGAGAATGAAGGAAATCTTGCAAAGGAAAACATATTAATGGACATTAAGGGTATTACACTAAGTGAGGTAAGCAAGATATAGAAAGAGGAATACTGCATGGTATCAACTATATGTGAAATCTAAAATTAAATAAATAAATAAATAAATAAATATAAAAGTGGTTTCCAAGGACTGGCAGTTGGGAAAAATAGAGAGAGGTTAGTAAAAAGGTACAAGCTTTCAGCTATAAGATCAATACGTTCTGAGGATCTAATGTAAAACGTGGTGACAATACTTGATAACACTGTATTGTATAATTGAAATTTGATGAGTAGAACTTAAATGTTTTCACAAAAAAGAGATAAATATGATAAACATGTGAGGTGATGGATGTGTTAACTAGATAGGGGGAATCCTTTCACAATGTATATCGAATCACCAAATTCATAAATATCTTATGAATTTATCAGTTATACCTCGGTAAAGCGGAAATGAATGAATGAATGAATGAATGGTCAGATGACTCAGACTACAGAATATAACTCAGATAGACCTGACTTTAAACAGCAATAAAAAAAAAATGGACCACTAAAACGAACCAAAATAGTAGAATATCTGCTTAACAAATATATTCCAACTTATTAAAAAAAATTTGTTTTTAAAATCAGTTTCCTCTGATACACTTGAAACGTGACTTTATTTTCAAAGATTTTATATCCATCCTATTTTCCATCCTAGGTACATATGACTTCTGTAATCTGAAAAAAAGTAATCAGCAAATTAAATTTTCCAGGAATATTTCTCAGCGTAAAATAATATACATAGAAAAACATGTCCATTTTTCCATACCCTAGTGTTTCTTCCATGTTCGAACTACATTTGTGAACACGAAATTCCCCAGCTGAAGTAGAGTGGGGCTGGGAATCCTCACTGCTGCTGAAATCGGAGGATTCAACCTCTAAGCTAGTAGAAAAATAGGCTAGTAACTTTGCTTCATTTAAGGACAAGGAGACAGATTTTTTTCTCTTGAATTCAATATAGTCAAGTACCCAGAAGCATATTTTATTTTTCCAGCAACATTTGTTTTGTTTAATACTATTCTTCAGACCTTAAGGGGAAACATACACGGGCTGCCAGCTGCAACTCGGCTGTCACCTGCAGCTCCACCACCACCTGGTTTTCAGTTTATCTGTTTACCTACTCGAAGTCCCACATTTTAGTCTGTTTGCAAGTTGCTTTGAACTGATAGCATGATTAAAGAAAAATTGGGGATTTCTGAAATAATCTATCCTCTATAGCCAGATGGTACAGAAAGATACACATGTTCAGTAGAAGATGATTTTATTCAATAAATACTCCACAGATGTTCCCAGAGTCCCTTTGTCACTCCTTTACTTCAGCTAGAGGAACCAGAGAGAGGCACAGCTGAATGGAGCCAGAGGTTTACATCTCCAGATGCTATGGAATGCAGAAGGCCCCTCTAGGGGATGGCAGAGAGGAGAGTACTGGACTTCCTAGGTCCCATCTCATTGCCTTTGTCCTTCTGCATGCAGACCAGATCTGGAGTAGTTCTTCTCCTTCCAATTTTTCTCACAATTTGGTTCCTGAACCACCTGATTCAGAATCATAGGAGGTTTTTTTAAAGGAACATTTCAGACCCCATAATAAGAATTATTAGGGTTGGGTGAGCTAGAAATTAGGTTTTCACTGCTCCCCAAATGCTTAGAAGGCAAGTGGATTTTTGAAAACTATGGCTTTACTTTCTCACCTTTCTAATTCACTCCTCACCTCTCCCTTTCTATGGCTGCCACGCTCAGATTGGAAGTAAAAGAAAACAGACTGATAGAGCTATCTCCACCTTCAGCTGGATTGCACTTCAGTGTGAGGCAAAATCAAAAAGAACTAGTCTCAATGCCAATTTTCCTGGCATCTGCAAAAAGCAGGCTAAAAAGAGCAGAGCTTTAAAGAAGCCTGTTTTGGGCAGAGGCAATGTTCTGATACCTCTCAGCTCTCAAACTCTATGACCTCCATCTTTCAAGGCTCACAATCTTTTCTTTCTTTCCTCCTCCTGGTTTCCATCCTCTTCTTCCTAACTGCCTTCAGAACATTCCCCTTAGGACTTCTACCATCCTACTTGGACTCAATCCTTCCAAAGATAAGTTATTCTCTTTCCTCCTTGGCCTAACTCCCTTTTCAATGTCTCCATCTTTGTCTAGAATACCAGAAATCTTGCAGACAACCACACATAAAACCAAGTGAAGAAAAGATATTGGAATACACCAACCAAAAATTTTAAATAAGGATGATAAATATATTTAAGGAGTTGAAAAAACATTGCCAACATGAAACAGAAACATGGAACCATAAAAAGTAAAGCAGAAATATTAGATAGCAAGATTATACGCTATGACCATGTGAGATTTATTGATTTAACAGATGAAATCCATCAGTGTAATATACCACATATATGACATGTGAGCCATATGAAACTGCTATTAATGACAGGTGAAAAATGATCAAATACTGGAAATTTCATATGGCTCAACTTTGCTTTTCTTTGATAATAAGAAAAAATACATCTTGATTTTTTTAAAAAAATAAAACCTTATGTGCATACAAAAACCACGGATTTTTATAACAGCTTTGTTCATAATTTGTCAAAACATGGGAGCAACTGAGATGTCCTTCAGTAGATAAATGGATAAATAAACTGTGGTACACCCAGACAATGGAACACTATTCAATGCTAAAAAGAAATGAGCTTCCAATGCATGAAACGACATGGAGGCACATAAAATGCATATTACTACGTGAAAGAAGCCAATTTGAAAAATCTACAGACTGTATGATTCCAACTATAGGACACTGTGAAAAAGTTAAAACTATGTAGACAGTAAAAAGGTCAGTGGTTGCCAGGGTTAGGGAGGAGGAGGGATGAATAAACAACACAGGGGATTTTTAGGACAGTGAAAACTCTCTATATGATATTATAATGATGGATATATGTCATTATACATTTGCCAAACCTATTGCCCTAAGGTTAATTACAGACTGTGGGTGATTATGATATCTCAGTGTAGGTTCATCAATGGGAGCAAATGTGACTCTCTGGTTGGCGATATTGATAGTGGGGAGAGTATGCATGAGTGAGGGCAGGGCACATATGGAAAACTTCTGTACAACACTCTCAATTTTGCTGTGAACTTAAAACTTCTCTAAAAAAGTAAAGACAATTAAATTTTAAAAAATTGATGTGGATGCCAAAATTCTTAAATAAAAT
Organism: Pteropus alecto; assembly: GCF_000325575.1. Taxonomy (NCBI): domain Eukaryota; kingdom Metazoa; phylum Chordata; class Mammalia; order Chiroptera; family Pteropodidae; genus Pteropus; species Pteropus alecto. The sequence goes on along the minus strand of NW_006439192.1, from coordinate 2,618,272 downwards.
TAACAAACTGAATGCAACATTGTGTTTTTTTTTTTAAAAAAAGTGTATCATTATCAATAATCGATTATCTAAGAATTGCAAGCATGGCATAACTTCAAAAAAATCAATGTTATTTATCACATTAATAGACTAAAGGAAGAAAAAAATCATATCTCAATCAATGCAGAAAAGTCATATGATAAAATCTAGCATCTAGTTATACTTTTTTTTAATTACAAATGGCTTTAATTTTTTAAAATACTTTTTTCAATTACAGTTGACATGCAGTATTATATTACTCTAAGGTATACAACACAGTGATTAAGCATTTATATAATTCATGAAGTGATCACACTGATAAATTCAGTACCCATCTGACACCATACATAGTTATTACAATACTACTGACTATATTCCCCGTGTTATTCAGGGGTCCCCAACTCCTGGGCTGCAGATTGGTACCAGTCCGTGGCCTGTTATAGGAATCAGGCCACACAGCAGAAGGTGACTGGTGGGCAAGCTAGCGAAGTTTGATGTGTATTTGCAGCCACTCCCCAGCTCAAGCATTACTACCTCAGCTCCACCTCAGATCATCAGGCATTAAATTCTCATAGGAACATCGGTCCCTGGTGCCAAAAATGTTGGAAACCACTGCTCTACATTCCCATGACTATTTTGTAATGTCCAATTTGTGCCTCTTAATCCCCTCATCCCCTTCACACATTCCCCTCAAGCTTCCTAAATGGCAACCATCAAAAAGTTCTCTGTATCTAAGAGCTTGTTTCTGGTTTGTTTGTTCATTTATCCTGTTCACTAGATTCCCCATATAGGTAAAATCATGGCATATGTCTTTTTCTGTCTGACTTACTCCACTCGGTACAGTACCCTCTAGGTCCATCCATGTTATTGCAGATGGCAAGATTTCATTCTTTTTTTTTTTATGGCTGAGTAATATCCCATTGTATATATGTATCACTTCTTCTTTATCCATTCATCCATTGGTGGACACCCAAGTTACCTCCATATCTCGACTTTTGTAAATAATGCTGCATTGAATATATGGATGTACATATCCCTTCAAAGTAGTGTTTTGGGTTTCTTTGGATAAATATCCAAAAGTGGGATTACTGGGTCCCTCTTTGTCTCTTCTTATAGCCTTTGTTTTAAAGCCTATTTTGTCTGGTATAAGTACTGCTACCCCCAATTTTTTTTTTCCATTTTCATTTTCATGAAATATCTTTTTCCATCCCTTTATTTTCAGTCTGTATGTGTCTATGGATCTGAACAGCATATATAAGAGTTTTGTTTTCCTTTCTATTCAGCTATCCTATATCTTTTGATTGGAGCATTTAATCTATTTACATTTAAAGTAATTGTTGATAGCTATGTAGTTACTGTCATTTTATTATTCATATTTTTTTATCTTGTTTTTTCTTCTTCTTCTTAAAAGTCCCTCTAATATTTCCTGCAATACTGGCTTGGTAATGATGAACTCCTTTAGCTTTTTCTTGTCTGGGAAACTCTATGTGTCCTTTGATTCTAAATGATAACTTTGCTAGATAGAATAATCTGTTTGTAAGTCCTTGCTTTTCATCACTTTGAATATTTCATGTCATTCCCTTCTGGTCTGCAAAATTTCTGTTGAGAAATAAGCTGACAGTCATATGGGAGCTCTCTTGTAGTTAAATGACTGTTTTTCTCTTGCTACGTTTAAGATTCTTTTTGTCTTTAACCGTTGGCATTTTAATGATGATGTGTCTTGGTGTGGGCCTCTTTGGGTTCATCTTGTTTGGGACTCTGTGCTTCCTGGGCTTATATATCTACTTCCTTCACCAGGTTAGGAAAGATTTCCATCATTATTTCTTCAAATGGGTTTTCAATTCCTTGCTCTCTCTTTTCTTCTGGTACCCCTGTGATGCAAATGTTGGTATGTTTGATGTGGTCCCAGAGGTCCCTTAATCTATCTTCATTGTTTTAGATTCTTTTTCCTTTTTGCTGTTCGGATTGGGTGTTTTCTTCTACCTTGTCTTCCAAATTGCTGATTCAATCCTCTGCTTCATCTAATCTACTGTTGATTCCCTCTGATGTATTCTTCAATTATTCTATTCTTCATTTGTGACTGGTCTTTTTTTGTGTTTTCTATATCCATTTTTATGTTTCCTATCTTTTTGTAGAAGTTCTCACCAAGCTCACATAAACAGTATTTTGAACTCTGCATCTGGTAGATTGCTTGTTTTCATTTTGCTTAGTTCTTTTTCTAGAGCTTTGCTCTGTTCTTTCATTTGGGACATGTTTCTTTGTCTCTCCAGTTTGGCTGCCTCCCTGTGTTTGTTTCTATGTATTAGGTAAGGCTGCTATGTCTTGCGGTCTTAGTAGACTGGCCTTATGTAATAGGTGTCCTATGCGTCCCGATGGCAAAGCCTCCCTGGTCACCTGAGCCAGGTGCGCTAGGTATGCCCCATGTGTGGGTCGTGTGTGCCTTCCTATTGTAGTTGAGCCTTGGTTGTGTTTGCATGTCAATGGGAGGGACTGGTCCACAAGCTGACCGGTTGTGAGGACTGGCCAAGACTACAGAGCAGGAGCTGTTGTGCAGGGGCTGACGTTATGGAGCAGGATTCACTATAACAGGGCTCTGATGCCCTTTGGGTGTGTCATTTGTAGAGATGGTTGGGTGGTGCTCTGGTATGGTCTGAAGCTGGTCACTGGGTGTGTTGGTTCTGGAACCTCTTGGGAGGGATTCTGTTACAGGCCAAGGTAAGCCTCTGTGCCCTGCCCAGGGTCACTTGGTATGAGCTACAAAGTGATCTGTAGATGGCTTACACTTGTACTGAGCTTGGAGGTGCCTGAGAGAAGCTAAGCTGTGAACCAAGGCCAGCTGCCACAAGTGTCAGGCTTGGGGTTGCTTAGCAAGAGGTACAGGGCATGCCAAGGCCAGATATCTCTTATTTGGAGTTTGTGAACCTTTGAAAGATTTTAGGAAAGTCTGCAGCATGTGCCAAAATAGGCCATTTGAATGGAAAAGCACTGGAAGCAACTCGGGTGGACCCACAAATTGCAGGGCCAGGGGGAGGGTGTCCCAGGGAATCACCAGGGCGGGGGAAATAGTATTTGCCAGGCTGATGAAGACTTAGATATGGTGCCCACTTGTGTCTGCATACTGGGTCAATGGAGGGCTCAACAAAGAATAATAGCTTCTGCCAGTACTTCTGTCTGGGAGAGAGCTGCCTCTCCAGCCTTGCCCTGCAGCACCTATTTATATATTTTTTAAAACTTTTTTTTGGGAAAGATAAGAATGTTCTTATTTCCACATAGGTTTTATGAAAAATCTACAGCAACCATTACACTTAATAGAGAAATTTTGATTGTATTCCTTTAAAGACTAGTAACAAGAAAAATATGACCACTGTCACTTTTGCTACTGAACATAGCACTGGAATTTCTCATCAACACCAAAAAGAAAGAAAAAGAAAAAAAGATCTAAGAATAAGAAGGGAAAAGCTAAATTTACTGTTTGCAAATAATAAAAACATTTATCTAGAAAAGCTGACAGAATCAATAGACAGACAATTAGAACTCATAAGAGAGTTTTGTCACTTTAATGGACATGAAGATGCACTGCCCAGTTCTTCTTCAATGGAGAACTTGTTGCCCTTGCTACTGGGAGTACTGTGAGCAGACAGCCTTAAACTAGCAATTCTTTGGGGGAGCTCCTCAACTACAAAGAGCTACCTTATGCAAGGTCAAGTTCTCCCCATTGTATGGGGAGAAAAGTACACAAATAAATAACAGAAGAGGCACCTTGCATAGACTAATTTGGGGAATGCATTATAAACTTTGGGTGTGACTAACTTATTTCTCTGCACTAGAAGTTAAATGAAATTTAACTTGCACAAGGTTATACAACTAGTATCTTGTACAGAGTTTGAACCCAGGTTTTCTGACTCCAGAAGCTAAAGTCTTAACTACAATACCACAGGATAATTTCTCTTTACCATCATAAGATCAAAACATGTTGCCTGTTCCTACTTCTGTATGTTTGTTGATTCTTTTCCCAATTCCTAGGATACAAGTATGCCTTCAATTATATATTTGAGTATAATAACCCTTCTATATCTAGTCCAGTACATTGGGAGGCACAAGGACTGAATGAGAAGGATAAATGAATGAATGTTCATCGAAGGTGATGTCGGGATTTCATAAGGGAATAACTGAAGAGTACAGTCTGGCTGCTCTTTATTTTCGTAGCATCATTTTTTGTATCAATAACTCAATCAAAATAATTCATATGCCACATGACTTAAGCTGGTGGTTTTTTACCCTTGTCTGTATAGAATATGCATCAAGGGTTTGGAAAATAAATGAACGAATGATTGTCATGTAGTTGTATGTACTATTTACCTGCCATAGTCTATGGCCATTTAACTCCTCTCATAGATGAAATAAGACAGGATTATTTTTTGTAGAGTTGGTTTAATCTCGTAAAAGAAAACTAGAAAATTAATAGGGTGCCAGTGTTAGTTAATTCCTTCCTCATCTTGGCCCAGTTTCATAAATTTACTCTCAGCTGAGAGGAATAGGATTTGAAGTACTCTTCCCCAGTTGCTCCAGACACTAATATCATCCTATTCTAACCTCTCACAGCTCTCATTGTCTTTACCATATATTTTGGCCTCTTTATTATTATCATTTATGTAATTCATAAATATTCCCCAGCATATCTCACACACATCTAATAACTCCTCAGCCTCTCTCATGTAGCCCCAAATTACAACTGAAGGGCAACATATAAATCTCCTGTATTCTTACGAGGCGGGATACAGTAGGTGTCCAAAAACTGCTTGTTGATTTGAATTGATTACATATAGTATATTAATTAGTCTTGCTGTCTTGAGACAGAAGTTAAAGCAGAGGAAACAGAACTGTCTGTCAAACTCAGTCCTGCTTGCCTTTCTCAAACACATGGTCAGTATTCTATAATTTCTTCTTTACCCTCATCATCCTTGACAATCTAATTTTGATTCAGAATGTCTTCTCAAAAGTCAGCCCACAGATAAATATGCATATATAAAGTTAGCCCAAGACTACTGAGAAGTGTTTAACCAGTGTAATCATGCATTCGGGCGGGACATTTTCTCATCCAAAGAAATGATAAAGTCTTCATCCCAACATTCTTGGGCACCACATGATTATGCAGCACCATGCACAGCCCTCTCCCTCCTGCCACCTGCTCTTAACTAGATTTCAAGTCAGCCTGCCCCACTTCTTTTCACCTGCTGACTGATTTGCTGTTTCATGTAAATGTACTAAAATTTTGAAAACTGATGAATAAGGGTAGAAAAATTATGACTATTATTTTTTTAAAAGATAGAGGGTTTAGCTGTCTTCAGCTCCTCAACAGCCCACTGCAGTTGTTTCTGGCTTACATGACAAAACACAGCAGCCAAGGGGAGGCTGCGGCTGCTGGTTCCTTTCTTCTTTGCTGAATTAGGAATCCAGCAGAAATTAGTGCCTTAAACGCAACCATCTGTTCTCCTCCATACAGTCCTTTCTTCTGGACTTCAACGAGGGGTGATATGTTGATTCTAAGTCATATTTAAATCCAATTCCTAGTACTTCAAATCCTATTCCTCTCAGCTGAGAGTAAATTTATGAAACTGGGCCAAGATGAGGAAGGAATTAACTAACACTGGCACCCTATTAATTTTCTAGTTTTCTTTTACGAGATTAAACCAACTCTACAAAAAATAATCCTGTCTTATTTCATCTATGAGAGGAGTTAAATGGCCATAGACTATGGCAGGTAAATAGTACATACAACTACATGACAATCATTCGTTCATTTATTTTCCAAACCCTTGATGCATATTCTATACAGACAAGGGTAAAAAACCACCAGCTTAAGTCATGTGGCATATGAATTATTTTGATTGAGTTATTGATACAAAAAATGATGCTACGAAAATAAAGAGCAGCCAGACTGTACTCTTCGGTTATTCCGTTATGAAATCCCAACATCACCATCGATGAACATTCATTCATTTATCCTTCTCATTCAGTCCTTGTGCCTCCCAACGTACTGACCAGAATTCACTCCACTACTTCTCTTCAGCTTGATATTTCTTGATCTTCTTCTGGCTTTATTATGTCTAATAGCACTCCCCTTCCTCAACAATTTGGGCTCTAGTACAGATGTACACAAACACAGGTTGTGCTAACAGAATAAAATTGGAGTTGCATTTTACCAAAGGCTATTTTCAGTCCAAGGACGAGTAGGTAGAATGTAATTTTGCAATCTGTTGCAAAGATTAAAACAGAACAGAAAGTTAGAGTCTGTTTTAAGTATAAAGATAGGTTAACATTCCAAAACTAGTTTCACAAGAGAAGTGGTTTAAACAATAATGGGGGAACATACTGTTAAAGGAGGTAAGGAAGAGGACGTGACTGCCAGTTGACCCTAGAGCTGGGCAACTGGAGACTTCTCACCCCCTCTCCTGTTCTTGGAATGTAAACTCTGCCTCCTGTTCCGCAGTGGAAGCTGTTCCAAGGACATAGCCTTGAGAGAGTAAGGTGTTATGGAGACCATCTGGACTGAATACATGACTGAATGCAATTAAGGCCTCTATATAAACTTTTAAAATTCTGGTGGGGATGGGTACAGAGATCTACTCCTCTTGCAGCTGCCTAAGACAAGCCTTGTAAGTACGTTCTCTTATTTATTAAACCTGCCACCTATCATTCTGGAGTGGTCTGCCTCTTTCTTTGGTCCCTCATTGTCCTGCATGTATAGGGGCCAGTTTGCTATCGAATGTATACATTAACTTTGAGATGCTGATTAATTTATGGTTACTTAACTATAAAATGCAAAGATGGAACACAACAATTTTTAATGTCTCAATCAATATTAATACTCAGTGATTCATGATATAGACTTTTGGAAATGCCATGACAAATTTAGAGCACTAAATGAATATAGAAAAGAAGAAAGGTCTCAAACCAATGACTTCAAATTCTACCTTTAAATAAACTAGAAGAAGAAGAATCCTGATGAAAGGAGAAGAAAAAAATGAATATTGAAGAGAAAATCAAAAAAGTTGAAAAGATAAAAAAAATAGAGAAAAATCAATGAAAGCAGAATCTGGTGCTTTAAGAATATCAGTAAAATCAGTAAGTCTCTAGTCAGACTGATCAGCAGAGAGGGAGAGAGAAAAGATACAGATCACCAGTACCAAGAATGAGAGTGGTAACAGTATTACAGATTCTACAGATATTAAAATAATAAAGAACATTATGAGCAACTTTATACAAATTAATGCTATAATTTTAATGAAATGAAAAAAATTTCTTAAAAAATACAAATTACCAAAGCTCACTGAAGAAGAGATAAACCAAATAGCATATCTATTAAATAAATTAAATTTGTAGTTAAAAACCTTCCTGCAAAGGAAACATCACACTCAGATGGTTTCACTGAGAAATTCAAACATTTAAGAAAGAAATAATACCAACTGTACACAAACTCTTCTAGAAAACTAAAGAGGAGGGAATATTTACCAACTAATTCTATAAGGCCAATATTATTCTGACACCAAAAACAAAGACATTATAATGAAAGAAAACTACAGACTAGTATTCCTCATGAATATAGATATAAGAATTAACATATTTTTAGCAAACCAAATCCAACAATGTATAAAAAAAGATAATACATCATGATCAAGTAGGATTTACAACAGGAATGCAAGGTAGGTTTAGTATTTGAAAATCAGTCAATGAAATTCACCATACCTGCAGACAAAATATAATAAAATAAAATAAGAAAATTTATTTTACATCAGTTACTGATTTAAAAATTTCAGCAAACTAGGAATAAAAGAGAACTTCCTCAACTTGATAAAAGCCATCTATAAAAAAAAAAAATAAAAATAAAAATAAAAAAACAAAAACCTAAAACTAACATTGTACTTAATGGTGAAAAATTGTTTTCCCCAAGATGCGTTAGGCAAGGATGTTTACTCTCACATGTTCTGTTCAACATTGTACTATAACCAATTCAACAAAACAAGAAAAAGAAATAAAATGCATCCAGATTGCAAAGTGAAAGATTAAGTATACAAATGGACAATGGCCAGATCATATACAAATATAGAACTCTGGCCCACATCTGTCACAACAAGCTCTGGAAGTCAGCTTATTATCTGCAGTAACCAGTCCAGAAAGCCAGCTACTGTTTGTAGCAACCAATCCAAGAAGGCAACTAGGTCATATCTGAATTTCTACCTTTTTTCCAATGACAAAGCCTTCTCACTTCTCTGCCTTTAAGTCTCTGCCAAATGCAAGTGATGGTGGCTGACTCCCTTACTAAGGGAATCAAGCTCTGAATAAATAGCCTTTGCTTATTCTCATTTGAGTGGTCTTCATTTAATTCCACAAGGCAAAGAAATAAAATTGTTTTTATCTACAAACAACATGATTATATGTCTAGAAAATACTATACAATCTTTTTAAAAAGCTTTTAGAACTAATTGCTAAATATTAGTTTCAGAATATAAGATTGACATTAAAATTCAATTGCATTTATACTAGCAACAAACAATCAGAAATTGATTTTTTTAATTCTCTATTTACAATAAATCAGAAATATGAAATACTTAGGGATACATTTGACATAACACATGCAAGACCTAGACAATAAAAACTTTAATACATTACTGAGAGAAATTAAAGAAGACTTAAATAAATGAAGAGATATACTGTATTAATGTATTACAAACTCAACATTGTTAAGATATAAACTTTCCTGTAAATTTTATATAGATTTGATACAATTCCAATCAAAATCTGTGTAGATTTTTCACTTGTAGAAATTAACTGATTTAAAATGCATATTAATATTAATCTATCAATTATATCTGTTATCAATTATCTATTTAGTTGGCATCTGCCTTCTAATAAACATTCTTTATGTACAGGTATATAAAACACTAACACTCTGCCATACTAAATTATCATCCAAACATCATTTTTCCACAAGGAGATTATAAAGTCTTTGATGAACGCATTGCTGAAATCCTAATATTTAACTACAGCCATATCGCTGGCCGGTTCAACCAGGCTAGTGAATCTATTAGAAATAAAAAAATAAAAAGAACATGTTTGCTAGAGTCCAGCAGGAA
>NW_006439192.1:2586694-2609090 GCF_000325575.1 Pteropus alecto | reverse complement strand
AAAAAAAAAAACATTTCAATAAATGTTAAAGTGTTTCAAAGCCACCCTGGACAGTCCAATCTTTATTATAATACCATCTCTCTGGTTCTGACTCTTCCCTATATAAGATCCTTATGATTACAACACAGATAAACCTTGAAAACTTTATGCTAAGTGATTGGGCCTATTTAGATAATCCAGGATAATCTCCCTATCTAAGGGTCAGGTGATTAGCACCTTAATTTCATCTGCACCCTTGATTCCCCCTTGTCATAACATAATATATTCATGAATCTAGGGATTAGCATGTGGATTTTTTTGGGGGGAGGGTCCATTATTTTTGCCTATCACAGTCACTAAATGAGTGAGACTAGGGAACCCATATTTTTAATAGGTTCCCCAGGTAATTCCTATAAACATTCAGATTTGTGAATAACTGATCTCACACCTATTTCTAATTTTAAAAATCAGAGAAAAGAAGAAATAACAAGAATTACAATCAAGAAAGAAAGAAAGAAAGAGAGAGAGAGAGAGAGAGAGAGAGAGAGAGAGAGAGAAAGAAAGAAAGAAAGAAAGAAAGAAAGAAAAGAAAAGGAAAGAAGGAAAGGAAGGAAGGAAGGAAGGAGGGAGGGAGGGAGGGAGGGAGGGAAGGAAGGAAGGAAGGAAGGAAGGAAAAGAAAAAAATACTTTCCTACACTATATAACAACAAAAATAAATTGATACTACATATCGAAAAGGCATAGTGCAATCCTGGAAAAACCCAACTCAGAATGACCAATTATTGAAAAAAAAATGCAGTATACTTAGAATAGTCAAAACAACTTTGAAAACAAAAAACAGAGTTAGAGGACTTATACTACATTATCATAAAGCCATAGCAATCAAGAAAGTATAGTATTGGCATTAATATAAAAAATAGATCAATGAGAGAGACTAAAATGGGCAGAAATAGACTCACACATACATGGTCAATTAATTTTTGGCAAAGGTACAAAGGTAACTCAGTGGAGAAAGGATAATCTTTTCAACAAAAGGTTTTGGAAAAATTAGATACCAGAGACATAAAAAAAAGAAAAGAAAAGAAAAGAAGAGAATGTCAAAATGGATCTTAGACCTAACTGTAAACCTAAAACAAGAAAAGTTCTAGGGGAAAGAAAATAGGATTTTTGAAACCAATAATTAGGCAAAGATTTTACAGATATGATACAAAAAGTATAATCTATAGAGTGTGAACAAATGGACCATTTGTACTTAATTAAAATTAAAAAGTTTGCTTTCTAAAAGACATAGTTAAGAGAAATAAAAGACAAACTACCACCTGAGAGAAAATATTTGCAAATCACATATGTGATACAAGACTTGTGTGCAAATATATAAAGAATTTTCAAAAGTCAGTAATAAGAAAACAATCTGATTTTCAAACAATAAGCAAATGATTTAAAAAGATATTTCTCTAGTGTCAAACAAGCACATGAAAACATGCACAAATCATTTGTCATTAGGAAAATGTCAATTAAAACTGTGGTATCTAATAGATACCACAGTACATCTATTAGAATACTAAAATAACAATGATCAACTATACCAAGTGTTGACAAGGATTTGGAGGAATGTAAAATAATACAATGACTGGAAAATAATTTGGGAATTTCTTAAAAAGTTAAATGCACACCTACTGTATTAGTTTTTTAAAAACTGCCGTAACCAATGTCACGAACATAAATTTATTTTCTCACAGTTCTGTAAACTAGAAGTCCAAGACCAATGTGTTGGGAGGTTTGATGTTTTCTAAGACGTCTCTCCTTAGCTTGTAAATGGCTGCCTTCTCCCTATGTCCTTACATGGTAACCCCTCTGCTTATATTGTCTGTATCCTAATCTCCTCTTCTTGTAAGGATATCAATCATATTGGATTAGGGCCAACTCTAATTACCCTATTTTAATTTAATTACCTCTTTAAAGGCCTTATCTCCAAGTACAGTCACATTTTGAGATACTGGGGGTTAGGAACTCAACATATAAATTTTAGGAAGGCACGGTTCAGCCCATAACACCTACCATATGATTCAACCTTTCCATTCCTATCTATTCACCCAATAGAAATGAAGCTTTGGTCCATACAAAACTTGTACATGAAGTTCATGGCAGCTTTATTTGTAAGAGCTAGAAACTAAAAACAACCCACATGCCCAACAAAAGGTGAATGTATAAACAAATTGCAACATATCCACACAACAGAATACTATTTAGTAATAAAAAAGACTGAACTATTGATACTCGTAACAATATGTATGAATCTGAAGTGAAAGAAGCCAGACCAAAAAAAAAATGTATTATTTGATTCCATTTTATATTTATATAAAATTTCAAACAATGTAAACTCATTGATAGTGACAGAGCAGATCAGTTATTTCCTGACACAGTTGAGGGTGGGGAGAGTCAGCAAGAGGGAATCGCAAAGGGATACAGAAAACTTTTAGGAAAAATAGATACATTCTCTAGCTTGATTGTGCTGATGGTTTCACAGGCATACACGTGTATAAAACCTTATCAAAGTGCACATTTTGAAAATAGGCACATTAATGTCTGTCAATTATACAAAGCTGTTGAAAAAATGACTCCCAAGTCAGGCAAGAAATGACACACTTTTCCCAGAACTGTCCTCAAGTGAAACAGTAAAAATACCATAAGAAAGGTTAAGATTTTCATTCATTTATTATACAAGTATCAATCCATGCCATCTTAGTAAGAAAGATGAGACATGTGCTGGATATCCTTTACCCCACCAAATCCACATTCCCACCTCACCCCATTATTCTGTAAGCCCTAAGGTGCTGAGCTTTATGAACTATTCAACCAGGCTTCTTGTCTTCTGACCTTTGTTTAAGTTCTAGCTATTAAAGGCATGCCAACAGGGCCAGCTACATGGGTATGTATTCTGAAAATAGTGCATTCATAGAAAATTGGAGGTATAGGCCAACAGATCAAGAAACAATTGCTTTTGAAAAGATCGTTTATTACTCACAGTTCCCAAGAGGAGAGGACATACTATACCATGGTGACCACACAGAGAACCCCCTGGGTTGGTCATGAGGTGGAGGGAAGGAGAACTGTGGGCAAGAACCTTTATCATTGTGGTTTCCACAGGAAGGAATGGGTGAGGCAGGGTAAGAAGGCTTAGGATTGGTTGGGACAGAGGGGTTGTCTCTAGTTGTCTGGGATGATTAGGACAGGTACATACCTATCCAGGATGTGAAAGCCTGATTGAAAAAAAAAAAAAAGTGATTGGGTCTGCAGACTCTGGATTAGTTGGTTTGTATTTAAAAAGTGTCCCTGAGAGGAGGACTCCTCCCAAGGTTGGGGGCAGAGCAGGGCAGGAAGCCAAGGTAAGGTGACACAGGCATATTCTTGGGTTGTCCAGAACAAGGCCTGTCCAGCATATATATGTAGGGTGCATATTAAATCATCAAATTTACAGAAGCTGGAAATATGGTTAATACAGTGTGCAAACCCATGCAACCAATCATACAGCAGGCCACAGCACTCAGAAAGATCTTGCATTCAGTGTAATACTGAATGCAAGCTGTCACCACCTTGAAATTCTTAATAATTTTTTCTTAACAAGGTCCCATTCATTATGTAGCTGGTCTGCGTGGGAGAGCAGGCCAAGAAAGAATTTAAGGTATCTATTCCCAACTGTTCACTCCATCCCTGCTAGGCCATGCTTTCCCAGTGCCTGCCATTTTTCCACCGTTAAAGGCCATAGCTCTTGTCACGTGGCCCTCTCCAGCTGCTCCAGTTCCCCCAGGTTCCAAGGACCACACGGCCCCTATGACTCCTGGGATGGTAAATTGCTGTTGTAAACCCAAGGCGGTTCACTACTCCTTGCTGGTTTTACTCATCTCACCTTTGCAAATATCTTTTCATCTGCTCTCATCAGCCACCCCCTCCTGTTTCTAGCCTGGACCCTGACAGAACCCGTGAGTGAATGGATGTGCAGGAGGAGAGGGAGGAGGCCAGGATGATATTCAGAGAGCACGGGAGGAAGTACAGATTCGACAGTTTCCAAAACCACATTACAAAGTAAAAGGCAGCATGGAAGCTAAAAGGCACTAGGAGTTTCTAAGCAATTCAGCCTAGGAAAGCCCAGCGTTTCCAAAGCACAGGGTATAGTTTGAAAACAAATAACCACAGAAACTACACTGGGAGAATAATGGACAATTTAACAAGTGATTTCAAATATATTATCCTATCTCCTCTAATCTTCTAAGAACCCTGAAGCTCAGAAAGGCTGAGCAACCTGCTGAGGTTACACAGGTCCCTCATCTTGGCTCATGGCTGAGTGGGGGGGCATCTTCTGCTCCCATCTCCCCTTTTCTGCCTCTAGTCCTCCAAGATGTAAGCTCTTTGAAGGCAGGGACTAGTCTGAATTGTTCACTGAACCTCCAGAGCTCAGAACAATGCCTGACACACAGAAACTTTCAATAATATTTATTAACTACTGATTCTGAGGCCAGTGAGTCTTTCATTACACTGCACAGTATGTCTCAAACCTTTTGTATTAGCCTGAGAAATCTACATTCTTCTTTGTACCATATAGACAAGGAAGCTAAAGAAGGTCAAGCCTGTACCTTGGTGCCCACTGGCCAGTTCACCTATCAGGTCACTGTGAGCACCTGCTGGCTTAACTGGGAGAGTCACTACACAGCAGAGCAATGCCTCTAGGTCAAGGTGGATTACCTCAAAATACACTAGTGTTGCTGCCCAGACAACACACGCAGTGAGATCATCTCTTCTGAGATTATGGAGAAAGTCCATGCTGGGACTATATACGGGGGTAAAACAAGGTATAACACATTCTTAAATTAATTTTATATTATTTTATCTATAATAAAAATGTTCTTTCACTCAATTTTCTACACTTCTGTATTTGAGCTATACGATGAGCATATGTTGACCATGCGAAATTGCTACTGTTCTAAGTGAAAAATGATCAAATATTATCAATTTCATGCAGTTCAATTTTTATAGTTATTTGGTAATCAGAAAAAATACACCTTGATTTTCAAAAAATTGAAAACTTACATCCATACTAAAATCCGCACATGGATGTTTATAGCAGCTTTATTCATAATTGTCAAAATTTGGAAGCAACCAAGATGTCCTTCAGTAGGTGAGTGAATAGATAAACTATGGTATATCAGACAATAAAATAGAATCAGAGCTAAAGAAAAATGAGCTGTCAAGTCATGAAAAGACATAGAGGAAACTTAAATACATATTACTAAGTAAAAGAAGTCAATGTGAAAAGACTATATACCATATGATTCTAACTCTATGACATTTTTTAAAAGGCAAAACTACAAAGATGATAAAAAAAAAATCAGTGCTTGCCAGGGGTAGAAGTGGGGGTGGGAGGGGTGGATGAATAAGTAGAGTACGGAGGATTTTCAGGGCAGCAAAAATACTCTGTATGAGATTATAATGATAGACATATATCATTATACATTTGTGCAAGCCCATAGAATCTACAACACCAAAGGTGAAGCCTAAAGTAAACTATGGACTTGAGAGGATTATGATGTGAAAATGTAGGTTCATCCTCTATTAGAAAAATAAATATTCTGGTGAGTGATGTTGATAATGGAGGGTATGCATATGCATGTGTGGGATCAAGGGATATATGGGAAATATCTGTACCTTCAGCGTAATTTTATTGTAAACCTAAAATTTTTCTAAAAATAAAGTCTTTAAAAAAATAGCGGACTGTAAGCAATTCTGTTTATCCTGAATTAGCTTTCTTATGTCGATTTTTACAATTCTAAAATAATCTAAGCATTAAAAAAAAACTTGCCACTTGCAACCAAGATATCCTTCAACAAGTGAGTGAATAAAAAACTGTGGTACATCCATACAATGGAATATTTTTTGGAGAAAAAAAGAAATGAGCTATCAAACCACAGAAAGACATGGAGAAAACTTAAATGTGTATTACTAAGTGAAAGAAGCCAATCTGAAATTACTGCACGATTTATGATTTGAATTATATGACAGTCCAGAGAAGATAAAACTATGAAGACAGTAAAAAGATCAGTGGATGTCCAGGGCTTAGGGGAAAAGGGATAAATAAGTGGGACACGAGGGATGCTTAGGGCAGTATAACTATTCTATATGGTACTGTAATGGTGGATACATGTCATCATACCTTTGTGAAAACCCATACAATATACAACACTAAGAGAAAACCCTTAGGTAAACCATACAGACTTTGAGTGATAAAGATGTGTGAACATAGGTTCATTGATTGTAACAAATATATCACACTAATGCAAGATGTTAATAGGAGAAAGTGTGGGGTGAGGAAATATAAGGGAACTCTTTATACTTTCTGCTCAATTTTTTTATAAACCCAACACTTCTCTAAAAATAAAAGCCATTAATTATACACACACGCACACAAACACACACACACACACACACACACACACACACACACACACACACCAGGCACCTTGCCTTTCATCACCAGGTACAAAGACTAAAGGGCAGGTGAAATCCAAGGGAGAGAATGCATAGGAGAGGCTGAGTGCAGCTGGAGGGGGCTGTAGGCTCTCAGTGTCCACGGAAAGGGCCCTCAAGGTGCAAGACAACTCCCTAAGACATGCTTCATCAATTTTCCAATCTGCCTATGGCTGACCTTTCTTTCCTAATAGCATGACTTAACAACACCCTTGAAATCCTTTTGCGAATTTGCTATCTCCTTTCAAGCATTGCAAATTTTCCATTTGGGGGTGTTTCTAAAGCTCTGGTGACATCTAATCTTTTCTCCAAGTCGTGCCTAAAAGTCCAACACTCGCAAGCATTTCCAAGTAAAATGAATAGTTCGTGACAAGCAGTGTCCCAAATGTTTTCAAATCGGCAGGACTGTGAGGACTAAAGCCATTGATTTTTATCTAGGTCATTTTTCTGGCCCTGGGGTTTCTCAAGGTTGAGGGGTCCCCTGAGATGTGACATCTGTAATTATAATCTGTCTGGATTCCTCATGTCACCTTCTTTAGGAAAAGTGTGACAGACTTGCCTCTCTTTTTGTTGTCTTGATAGAAGCACATATTTGTGTATTTTCTGCCCCAGTTCTGTATTCTCCTCAAGGACATATGCAAGCTTCCATCAGTGGAAAACAAAACATGTTTATTTCTCTCCATTCTCCTGTATTCTCATTCAGTTAAACAGAATGTCCATTTTCACAGAAGAGAATTTCCCCTGGAAATAGTTATCTGTGGGTTGATTTAGGAGAGGTCAAAAGGCCATTTTTATTTTTACCTTACACAGAATTTTTTTGACTAAAACATAAATACAATTAGGTAAAATCCATTGATCCATTCATGTTGGTGCATAACCTGGCATAGTGCTAGGATAATGAAACATGCCAGCTTTATCAAGAGGTCAGGATACATTAAGGAGGGAACTGCCCTCAAAAGCATGGTTGAGAAATAGTTTGTCTGCACCATAAGCTGAAGAAACTCCATTGACATTTAGAGGCATTGGGATCTGACCTGACTTAAACATTAAGTGCTTCGGAAATGTTTTTACTCAATACACTTCAGAGCACTACATGTCTCCACTATGGATATTAACTCAAACCTGGGGCACCTAGACAGGAAATATACACACATTATGTTGCATTTCACAAAGAATCCTACCAGCCAAATAATCTCAGGCACTATCTGCAGGGGGAACCAATGGTCAGGCTGCTACATCATGCTTCTTCTGGAGGAGTTTGCTGGGGCTTTTTTTATTGTCTTATTGTCAATAAGCTAAGAGATGGGAGAAAGACATCTAAGGAAGAAGCAACAGGCCCTTCAATAGCATATAATATTTGGACCAGAAAGGCACGTGGTGGCATGGTACAAATACACACTGTCCTCTGGCCCTTTCAACCTCCCTTTCCTTATGGACGCAGATGTTCCCACCCCACGCCTTTGCCTCCCCTGAAGCCTCAGTTCTCTCCTCGTTGGCTCTGTGTCTCAGCTGGGTACCAGATGACCAGATGTGTGACAATTGTGTGACAATAGTTGTATGACAATAGTTGCGTTAGTGGTTACAGATAGAATAGCGGGAGATTGGAGAATAGTGACAAATGGAACCTCTTCCTCTTGACAGCAGGAGAGGAGTGGAAGGTCCTGGATACTCAGAAGAGGGAGAGTTACAGATGCAGAAATACTTTGTCTCCACAAAGCCCTTGGGAGTCCTCTCTGAGCCTCCATTTCCTAATCTGCTCATTAAGGTCTCATCAGTTCTATTTTAGATCCTGTCATAATGGTCACCACTTCCCAGACCCTTGCCAATCACACATCAATTCTGGACTTGGCCTTGAAAGCCCTAAGCTTGGGCTCATATTTATAGCCATGCATTCCATCATATCACCTGACCTGGGGGCAGAGCTCTATGACCAGTCATGCCCAATGTTTTGAACGTCCCTACAGTGCACTCCTGTGAGGAGGCCCTTAGGAATTACTCACCTAATTCCTCAAAACATAAATAGAAACTCCACTGGATCTGCCCCATCAGGCACTCCCAGGAAAGAACTAAAAGGTATAAGGTGCATGATCACCAGACCATAAGACTGCTTTTTATTGCCTATCTAGCCAACATACTTAACTTGCAAATTTATGTTACAGAAATTTAATTCAGAGCATCAGCTGTCCCTAGGCCAAGGGGGGAGATTAGTGTCACACCTGCTTCCTCTTGGGAGCTTCCTTTTTACTTCGACTGGCTGCACTGATACAACAGCTGGGAAGCTGTTCTCATCAGTGGAATAGAGTATTGATTTAAAAGTCTGAGGCTCTGGAACTCAGGGTATAAACTTTCTCCTCAGATTTATTTTATATAATCCATTGCATTAATGTTGCATATAAAAAATTCCCCATACTTTATAATAAATATTATCCATTCTGCAAATTGCAAACCAATGGCATTCTTGAGCATCCAAAGTGATGTTTTATATTCCATTCACTATCACCATATGTATCTTCCAGTTTATACAAGATGCTGCCTACACAGATTTTTGTCCTTTCCTACTACAAAATGGACCTGAAATGCAAAAGAGGTGCTTAAAAACATAACCATGACTTCAGAGTTTCTTTTCTTGTTCTTTGTTTTTCTCTCCTTTCTTTTCACTCAGAATCTTAAATAGCAACTCAGAAGTATGAGAAAATAGCGAGGTTTATGACGTGATCCCTCCACACCAGAACAACCTCTCTCGGCCTCTGGCTGGCCGTCAGGGGCAGGAGAACACAGAGGTTTCCATATTTAACCTGCCTTGAAAGCCGCATCTGAGCAGACAGGCCACATCCACAGTGGATCGTGCATCTATAGTGAAATGTGCACCTGCACAGGTTCCAAGATGCACTGCGGAGAGCGATGCTGGACCCCACCGCTGGCTGTCCTGCTCTTTACATTACATGGGCCTCAAGTCCTCCCTCACCTTTTCCCTTCAGAGAAATGGTGCCTACAAGATTTACTCAGATCAGTGCTACAAATAAAAGCAAGAACATTGATGTTCCATCTCAGGATGTTTCTTTGTGTAATGTTTAGCACAGGAGAAGAAAAGGAAGGTGACGAGCAAGTGCTTAAGTCAGCAATTCACAGAGTTGTCTGCTAACCACAACCCTTGAATTTCACCAAGCCCTTTATCACTGTCTCAGTGGTCTTAAAAAACAAAACAAAACAAAAAAAAAACTTTCAAAACTGCAGACCTACAGTTCTGCCTTCAATGCACTAATTAGAATAGTGTCTCCTTTCCTCTCTGGCCCCACCACACACAGCTGCTGCAGAGACAAGGAGGTAAAGGTTCCTGGATTTGCAAGCCTGAAGCATTTTTCACAGTGTTCCTTTTTGCTTCTTCATCAGATCCAATCTGGTATTCTTTTCCATTTCAGCCAAAAGTCATATTGTTTTATCTCTTCCTTTTGGGTGTCGAGAAGCTGCATGAAGTTCTTGGCCAAATAGCCACCTGCTATTCTAGGAGAACTGACCAAAGCCTAGGCAGGATTCACTTCAGCACAAAGCCTTCCGGCCCCATGCAGTACCCCTTCCTCCTGAGTTGGTCAGTTCTCCTGGTCTCCACCTCCAGGAACCCCGGGCTGGTACCCGTGGCTGGCCTGCCTCCAGGCTCACTCCCCTCAGTACAGACGTGCTCCAGCAAAGCCAGGCTGCACACCATTCCCAAGGACTGACTTAAGTGCTTTTGTGCCACTGGCCTGGAGTCTCCTTTTCCCATCTAACTGCTGAAACCTTCTTCACACTTCACAGCCCACTCATCTCTCCTTTGTGAATTCAGCCTTATGATCCACCACACCCCACATCCTGCCCCACCAAAACACGGTACCAGCACTTCTCTAGGCATTATGGTGGCTCCAACCGAACATTTGGGGCAACCTGATGTGTATAACAGTCATGCACAAGTTCATCCCAGCCCTCCAGGAGCCTCCATGCAGTCACAGGGACAGCGCCATTCACCTTGCATTCTTGGGTTCCAGGCTCAGTGCCTGGGACAGTCTAAGACAATGGTATATGCTCGTTGAATTGAAGAAGACACAATTGAATTCAACTGCCTTGTCACTTGTCCCTTCTCAGACAGAGAAAGGGCAGAATGTGACAGTACCAAGGAATTTTTGGAATTTGTGGAATTTCCTAAATAACAGGGCATTTCAGCTGGGCATATTATGTAACTCCTAAAGTTCCTCAAAGGACTAGTGCAAAGTCGTGATACAGCAGACCCTCTCCGTTACCCGTGGTTTCGCTTTATGCAGTTTCAGTTACCCACAGCCAACTGCAGTGCAAAAATATTAAAATCCAGAAATAAACAATTTATAAGTTTTAAATTGCATGCTGTTCTGAGTAGCATGATGAAATCCCACGCCATCCTGCTCTGTCCCACCCCGGACATGAATCAATCCTTTGTCCAGCGTCTGCACTCTGTTTGTGCTCTTGCCTGTTAGTCACGTAATAGCCAACTCGATTATCAGATGACTGTCACAGTATCACAGTGCTTGTAGTCAAATAACCCTAATTTTACTTAATAATGGCCCCAAAGTGCAAAAGTAGTGATGCTGGCAATTCAGATATGCCAAAGGGAAACCATAAAAAGCTTCCTTTAAGTAAAAAGGTGAAAGTTCTTGACCTAATAAGAAAAGAAAATCACACACAGAGGTTGCTGAGATCTACAGTAAGAACAAATCCTCTATCCATGAAATTGTGAAGACAGAAAAAGAAATTTGTGTTAGTTTTGCTATTACGCCTCATACTGCAAAAGCTATGGCCATAGTGTGTGATAAGTGCTTAGTTAAGATGGAAAAGGCTTGTGGGTGGGAGACATGAACAGAAAATGTATTCCAATGGACAGCAACGTGCTGTGGCAGAAAGCGTTGAGCCTATAAAAGACTTCAGCAAGGGATTCCTTGAAACAAGTGACACCAAGCCATTTATTGCACATAAGGGATGATTACACAGGTTCCGGAATAGGTTTGTACTGAAAAATAGAAAAAATACTGGAGAAGCTGCGTCTGCCAATGAAAAAGCTGTTGCCACATTTCCAGCAAAGTTGACGCAGTTGATTAGTATTATCTGCCGTTTCAGGCATCCACTGGGGGTCTTAAAACATATCCCCATGAATGAAGGGAGACAGCTGTATCTACACTTAAGAGTCATTAGAAAAATGATGTGAGATGATGCATATCAAGATTGGCACAGTGCCTAGTCCTCAGTAAATGGAAGCCATAGCTACAAATAAGATCATGGGTAGAGAAGCATATCAGGCAAAGAGTCAGTTGGCCAGTCCCACACTCCTTACCTGCAACATCCTCCACATTGAGATTGCTTTGTTGGTAAATACACTAGGATGGGATATGGGGTAAGACTCCAGAGTCCAGGCCAAACCTTCATCAAGGCGTGAGCTAGGTAGGAAGCAGATGAGGGTGCCAAGGGTGCTAGCAGGTTATACTAAGCTGAGTTCCTAGGGAGGCAATGTCAATGATGCAAGCCTGTCACCCTCTCCAGGATTTTGACTACCTCTCAGACTCACAGCAGGAGAGCAAGAGAGCATAGCATATACCAAACAACCTGGGGGGGACCACTACTCCAGGCTGAGGGACGGGCTCTTTGCTCATTCTCCCTGACTCCTCTGTGTCTGTGCAAGTCTTCAAATAACTTTAAATCCAAGTTTGAACCAGGGCAGCCATATTCAGAGACCTTATCTGCAAGTTAATGCCTCACACACTTCTCAGGAAGAACTTTCTAGGGTTCTTGTCCTACTCTCTTGAGAAATATTACCAAGTCTCACAATGGAATGCACTCTCGCCAGCCTGCATGGCTCTGTTCCAAGGTCCGAATACCAAGCTGTTAATGTATGACACCCCACAGTGGGCGAGACATCTTATTTTTCAAGCCCTGCTTGCAAGCTATATGAAAAAAGATGTTGCTAAAAAAGCAGAAAAGAACACTTAGAAACTAATAAACATCTCTACTCCATGACTGATTTTACCTTGAAGAGCTGCCTTGAGTTTCCATATGCTGCATAAATCCACCCTATTTTAGAGCCACTGAGGTCCCCACTGCATAGTCCTAATCACTTCCAACTTCTGTCGGCTCTGACAGAGGAAAACTTCACCGACAAAGTAGATAATTTTACTTGCTTTCCCAAAGCATCCCTCGGCTGAGATTAATTTTCTCTTCCCTTTACTGCTGTTGCTGCTATTTCTCAACTTTACTTCCTAGGACTTCATCCTGAGCCAACGCAGTGTTTTATCAGTGAATAAAATAACAGTGAAATTATAGGCAGTTTTAGTGTACAGACCAACCTCCACCCATCCCCCTTCTCCATTTTAGGTTTCTGAATTGTTCCTACCATTTAGAGGGCTTTTTTCACACCAACATTTCCTCAATTGACTATGAATAGGACATGTTCCCAGTTCACACCTAGTTTAGCTAATCTCTTCTGGTGTCTGTTTGTCTATTTCTATCAATAGATCGGTGATGATAGATAGAAAGATAGATAGATAGATAGATAGATAGATAGATAGATAGATAGATAGATGTAGATAATCAAATCTGTTTCTATTTCTCTCTTCTCTCTGTCTCGCTCATATATGAGCAAAGACAGATATATGTTGTATCTCTAATACATGTAAATGGAGAAAAACAGAGTCAGACAAGAAGAAAAACAATTTTTTCTTTTTTATTCCAGATTTAGAGATTTGTCCTCTTCATCACTACAGCTTTCTCCTGAGTACTCTGAGAACTTTCCCAAATGGTTTTCTCTGAATACACAAAAGAAAGGAAGCTATTCGGAAATTTAAAAGCATAAAATTGTGTCAAAAACACTACTAATATACCTGGAAAATAAATCAATCATTACATGAATCAATCTAGTGATCATCTTAACAATCTAATTTATTGGCTGACCAGCTTTGGAGCTCATTGGCACAAAAGCTATTTAAAAACAGTAAGCCCCAAAAGGAGTGATTGATAGTGGGCTCTGATACACAATATAATTTAAACCAAGGTTTCTCAACTGTAAATAAAAAAAGAAATTCTCAAGTGTCCACAAGAACAAAATCCTCAAGGATGTGATGATGACCCCTGTCTGAGAAACAATAGCTTACTAATATAAAGTCTTATTCTATAAAAATCTTTTTTTGTTATTATAAAAAGGGGGAACATTTCATCTCTATACCTGGCAAAAATATGTGCATTAAAAATTATCATTAAAAAATACTTGAAGTTTACAAGAATTGATAGAATCTCAAGATTACATCGATGTTCCCAGTTTGAGAAACACTATTTTAAACATCTTACATATGGATAGCTCAACAGGCAGTGTGTGAATACTCACTTGGGCTCTTGGAGCTATAAAATTCTGAACCTCTAGGGAACCTAATGCAGAGCACCATTGTCAGGATTTTGCTTTGTTTATTTTCTTTTCTTTTCATATTCAGGGCATTGAGAAACGACTTTATTTCCTGAAGACATGAATAAGTATTTCCTCATGATCACTTGCATGACAAATGTACAAGTACGGAAAAGCAAGCTTTCCTGAAGTGAGACCTTGAGCAGCCTTAATCTTCGAAAATGTGTTGCCATAATCAAGACTTTGTTCTATACATTAAGCAACCACCTTTCCCCTTTATAATTAATTATTAAATATATTAAATACATATCTAGTCTACAGAAAAGAAAAAGAGAATTCTTTTGATTATTTTCACATTCCATTAAATAGAGAAGAATAAACTGATTTTCCTTCCTAGCCAAGTCACTCTAAATCTCTGTGATGAATAGCACATACCTACACTTCTCTAATGCTATTTACACCCTTCTCATTTGTATGGCTGTCATTTCTGCTCCTGTCATAACTCCCTCCCCTAAATGAGTACAAGATCTTTGTCTTTTTCAGCTATGGATCCCTGCAGAGGAGGAAAATGGAATCTATTATGGTACATTTTCACAGTGTAGATGTTCCAGAAATATGTTGGGAGAATAAATGCAGGCAAACATCAGGGGGGTTCATCACTACATTCCTAAATTGTAAAATTCTCAGAAACAAGTGCAAGTCACCCACCTCTGAGGATCCTGTACTACCTGGCTTACCCGAACATAGAACACTAGCTGGTATGTCCTTCTGCACCCCACTGTCACAAAAACGAGCTGAAGAGACTTGCAGTTTCCCAGATGAACGTTCTCAGAGAATAAGATAAGACCGTCTTGATTTCTGAAGTTAACCCTAAAAGTCTGAGCATTCTAGATGGTGGTGAAGCAAGTTATACTCTAGGTGTTCCATGTCTTTCGAAAATTTCAGAGATGGCCCTTGACTTGATGATCCAGTGTGGCTCTTTATTTTTATTAAACAGAGAATGTGCATCCTTGCCACATTAATACTTTACCTATAGGATTGCTTTTCCAAGCAAACACATCTTTGTCTGTAAGGCGCTAATGCAGTAAACATTACTTTGTATTCTTTTACTCAGAAAACATTTCAAGAAAAATTCTAAATGTAATAGAAACCAAGTGACATCAGATTAATTTCAAAACTTTGTCTCCTCCTCAGTGGAATCGGCATATTGATGAGGCACGCCAAGCCATTCCAAAGACATTTGGGTTCTTAAAGTACCTACACTTCTCTAATGCTACTTATACCCTTCTCATTTGTATGGCTGTCATTTCTGCCAAGGGGTACCACGCTCTTTTAGTGCTCTCAGCTTATTCAGCATCAGACTTTTATTTATCTCTTCCAAATGTGGTCTTGCCTATGCACAGTCCCAAAGCAAAATAACTTGATGAATTCTTTGCACAGTGACACAATCAGACTAAAACAGCTTTTAAACTAGGAAAATCTCATTATCATATGGCTTATTGTTGGATTGGATAGAGTACAGGTCAAAGCATGTCTCTGTATCATCATAATTACATAGATTGAAAAGCAGACACAAGGCAGGAACAGCCAATAGGGCAGGGGTCAAACATGTCATTAGCAAAATAAAGAAGATCTACTATGACACTTTCCTTTCTTTTAAGAAAATAAAACTTTTTCTTTAGATCAAAGGAAACTACTGTGGGAGCATCTGAAACGATAAAGGTTTCAATAAAGAATGTTATAGCATTTTGCAAAGAAAATGTAGTAATGAAAATGCAGCTTAAGGATGAAATTGAAAAAATAAAAAACAGCATATTTTGGCTTTTTATTATAGGATATTTAAGAGACAGTTTGGCAATAAATGTTAACATCTTTCTAATGGTTGGGAATGCAGTTATACAAAGCTGAAGACTCACCTTGACTTATTGACACAGCTGAGTTTTCAGTTCCATTGCTCATTCCCAGAGGAAATGCAACACACTGCAAAAAAAGGGCTTAACCTCACTCGATAAATGGAGCTAGGTGTGAGCTACCGTTACACGGCCACATTAGGCATTTTTATCCAGGGGAGGCAATAAGAAAAACGGAGGGAAAAGGCAAGCAAATCAGTAAAGAGAGAGGGAAAAAGACCAAAATGTAAAAAAGGAAGTCAGAAAAAAAAATAACCTTCAATAGGGTGTTTATCCTGGATATCAATTAAGCAAAACAGCTGGTATTCATTATGTCCCTCTAGGTTAAAATATAGTGAGGAAAAAGAAAGAAACTAAAAGCATGGCCCTGTTCTCAACATGATTACAATTAAGTTGAAGAACAAGGATTAAAACTTGGTTAAAGAATAGAAAGAAAGTAATATAGCATTGAGAACTAAATTACACAGAAATTATATGTGTGCTCATGTGTTACAGGTTTGTTAAGTTACATTTCTCTGAAATTTTAATGTAGAAATTGGTTTAACATTGAACAAATGAACAGATATTCCTGCTTTCGTATAAGATGGTTTAAAACTATAAAGATATCAATTCTCTTCAAATTAATTCTTAAATTTGACAGAATTCCAATCAAAATGTCAACCAAATTTGTAAATTTATTCAAGTATTTACGTAAACAACAAAAGTATACACTGCACAAATACCTAAATCAACTCTGCAATAGAAGAGGAAAAAGCTGTGAGTTGTAGCTTTAAGATATTAATAACACAAAGGCATAGTAATTAAACACAGTATGGACTGGCTCAGATAAAGACAAAAAAATCACAGAACAGAATAGAAAGTTCTGATATGAAGTTAAGTACTTGTGAAAAATTAACATATGGTAAACATGACACCACAAATCATGAGAAAAGAATGGACTATAGATGGTGGTAGAAAACTGGTTCACTGTACAGAGGAAAATCAAAGTGGCTTCCTACCTTACACAATATATAAAAGTAGGCTCCAAATAGGCTTAAAGACAGGAATGTGAAAAATAGAAGTATCAAATTAATAGAAGCTAGTATACTTTAAAAATGATGAAATATGGTATTGGGGGAGAGCTGGACCACAAAAAAGATGAACAAGTGGGTCCTAGAGCAAATTAAGCCTGAAACATCCCTGGAGGCAAATATGACAAAACAAGTGGTCCTACTTCAAGCATATCATGAGAAGGCAGGGTTCTTTGGAAAAAAACAATAATGCTGAGAAAAATAGAAGGCAGCAGTAAAGGAAGAAGACCAAATATGAGATAATTGACTCTATAAAAGAAGCAGGCATGGGTCTGCAGCTGCTGAGCAGGGCTGTTCAGGACAGGACAGTGTGGACATCACTTGTTCATAGGGGCACCTGGAGTAAGAGCCAACTCAAAAGCATGTAACGCACACAGTATATTTAATGTTTTTGTGATCTATCTACAGGAAAGACTTCTTAAACAAACTGTAAAGCAAAAAGTTTACCAAATTTATCATATAAAAATTAACAAGCTTAACAAATAATTAACAAAGCCCATCGTGAACAGATATAATTAAAAGATAGCCAAAGAGAAGATATTTCCAATGTCTAAAGCCAACAAGGAATATATGAGGAAACCAAAAAGAAAAACAGGAGAATAGAAAAACTGACAAAGGATATGAACAAGAATCACCAAAAAGAAAAGGAAAAAGAAAAAAGGAAAACTCTGAACAAAGCCATTTATTGGCAGAGATGTGGATATGGGAACATTCATATATCAATCTTCTCCTGAGCAAAGCTTAATTAAATTAAGCAAATGTGGCTTATGATGCACAAGTTCCACTCTTGTCCACACACCCATCTCAGATAAGTCCCCACACAGGTTCTTTAGGAAACATGTTTAAGGATATTTGTCACAGCACTTCTTTGGTTAGTGGGGCACTGGAAGCAATCTGAATATACATCCCCGGAGGGATGGGAAAATCAAAACATGACATGTTCACTATGGAAGGTTGTGCAGTAGTTCAAAGCAAGCAATTAAACATAGATGTAGGAACATGGATGGTTCTTAGAAACATACTGCCGAATGAAATAGCAAGATAAGAATGAGATTCTTATCACAATGCCAAACACATGAAAAATACATGCCTACTCTGTGCATAAAGACTTCCTTCCAAAGAGTACAAATAGAAAGGCGGGAAAAATACATTTACAGTGGAGAAACCTGACAAACACTGCCTAGAGCTAGGAGATGAAGATCAACATCAAGAGTGATAAGTCATATCAGTAATAGTACCCTTGATATGATATGAGGAGAATGGCACTTTACCTCTGTGATGCACTAAGAACACATAACCCCAGTCTGATCATAAGAAAACCATCAAACAAATCTCCATTGGGGGTCATTCTACTAAATACCTGACCAGTAATCCTCAAAATTATCAAGGTCATCAAAAACAAGAAAAAGCTGAGAAACTGTCACAACCTAGAGGAGCCTAAGGAGACCCGATGGCTAGATATAATGTGGAATCCTGGACAGGATCCCAGAACAGAAAAAGAACATTAGGTAAAAAGTAAGGAAATCTGAATAAAGAACAGACTTCACACTTTATAACGAATGTTATGTAATACTAATGTATCGATATTGGTTCATTAGCTGTGACAAACATACCATAGTAATGCAAGATGTTAACAGCAGGGGAAACTGGGTCAGGGTATTTAGAAACACTGTATTATGTTTGCAAATTTTTCTGTAAATCGAAAACTATACTAGAATAAAAATTATTTTATAATGCATGGGTCCGCAAAGCAGCATACATTTTAAAGAACTATGTACAAATAAAAACATTTCAACCCTAATAAATGGTTACCCGTTGGGGGATACAGGGAGGATAGATATGAGGGGTGAGGATAAAAAGAAAGAAGACCCCAACTTCTCATGTTACAAAAGAAAGAACTAAAATCTGGAAGGGTTAAGTGACGTAGCTAAGATTGTACTAACACCACAGGCCTTCTGACCTTGAGTACACCAAAAGCTCTTTTCATAACTCAGGGCTGTTCTGCCTGCTCTGGGGATAAACTGAGAGTGAATTCACTTCACGGAAAGGAAACTGGGGAATTTAGCAGGTGAGTCAAGAGAAAGCAGGAACTATTCCATGAAGTGGAAAAAGATGTTGCTTAGAGGCTTTAAACCAAGTGACAGCACCCTGTAGGGCTCCCCAAGTTAAACCTGGGAGTTAGCATTAAGACCACAGAAAACTGGGGAGAAAAAATAAAGGACATTACTAAGAGCCAAACCTGGAGAAGCTCAGTTTCCAAAAGAGACATTTACTAACAGTAAGTCAATAGCTACTGAAGAACCTAATGAAAACAGAAATGGGTGGGATTCATTTCTTGGACCAGAAGGCAGGGACACTTCCCTAATTAGGGGCAGTTTGTGACTACAAGGCAAGAACAAGAAGAATATGTGTGGCAGTGATAGAAAAGAATTTTGTTCTATTTTTCCTATTTTCTTAGTAAAATCAAAAACTTCCAAACTGTCTCTGGGCTTTTCAAGGTAAAGAAAGGAGGTCCTTTCTTCAGTTGAATCAGTAGAGAGTGGACATAAGAGCCTTTCCAGCAGCTGGCAGAGTGATGCCAAAGACTGTCCCAGAGCCAAAGAGAGCTGAAGGGTTGGGCAAGGAGTAAGGAGCAGTAGGCACAGGAGGGGTAATAGGAAGGTGGCACAGGCACTTCCTGACATTTCTGTCTTTATGTGATCCATGGGGAATTCAAAGTTACAAAAATACTATTCAAAATTACATCATCTCTGTAAAAGCCTAAAGAAACTAATTACATTCTCAAATCACAGAGAAGGAGGAGAGCATGCTGGCCTCAACATCTTCTCTAGGCATCAGAAGAAATGTAGGCAAAGACACATGGGTTAGATTAACACTCAAGTCCACTACTTAGGTCATTAGGCTTTAAGAATCCCTTAAATATCTTTTTAAAAAATCAACAAGCCCAGATGGCTCAGTGACTGCAAGGCCAGAAATGCATATGTTTTCAAGTGAATGCTGGGAATGGAAAGCTGAAAGAAAAAATGTCACTATCAATAACCAATCAGCACAGGCTGGGATCCGAAAAGCAACTGATACGTGCTTCACCACAGACGTGTTCACAGGGAGAAAGTCTTTTCTACCAGAGTTTATCAAGGCTACCAAGGAGTTATGAGTCAATTCAACAAATATTTCTTTATAAATTATGATACATTCATATAATGAGAATCTATGCCACAATTAGATTTTAAAAATGGAGAGCATAGCATGTTGTCATTTGCAAAAAATATATTAAGAGAAAAATTAAGTTGCATCTATACACATAGAATATTTCAAAGAAAATTGGTCACACGAGTTTCATCTGGGAAGAAATGAGTAGCTGAGAAATAGGAATAGGTGGGAGACTTTTCACATTATACACTGTTTTATACTTTTTGAATTTTGAATCATGTAAATTTCCTGCCTCTTCAAAAAAATGTTAAAATAAAAAGATTAAATATTTATACATGTATACCCTGCTATTTTCTTCAAAAACTTTAAGAAGACATATCAAAACGTATCTACGGCTAATGCAAAAGGATAAAATAAATAATTGAGAGATAACAGATTTAAAATAAAAGCAGTGAGGCGGGGGGAGGAATAATAATATCCAGAGGTAAAATGAGCATAATAAATGTGTACAAAGACTGCCGTCTAGTAGCTAGACATCTCCATGAATTTGGCAGCTAAAGCAAAGCAGCATATCCGATCAGAGAGCCAAGTGCCTACAATGAGCTGGCCTCTCAGGAGACGATCTTTTTCTGGTAAGGGGGAGCGAAGAGAAATTTCTCTTATACATCCATCTTTAGAAGACACTGAGATACCAGGGACATGTCCTAACCACAGCTCACAGTTGGGGAGCCCCTCCAGAGACTGCCCTGGGACCACCTGGGTGAGGAGTGGGCAGGCCATTCACCATCCAAGGGCCTCAGAGCTCAGGGCCTGCAAGGTGAGGAGGCTGGGCCCAAAAGACAGCACAGAGAGGAACCCTACAAGTCGGACACGCCACTCGGTACACAGGCTCCAAATTACAACTGGAAGATCTTTGTGCTTCACAAGTTAAATCTGGGAAAAAGAGAGAAAATCCTAACTTGACAGCATATTATCCCTCTGTCTTTTAGACAAACAACACATGGTCACTTCGGTTTCCTCCACGGCACTGTGAGGAAACAGACATCAACTTCACAGCAGCCTGACACCTGAATTCCAGAGTTGTGTTATTTGTTTGTTTACCAAGACCACTTTCTTTGGGAATTACAGCCTTTCCTCTCTTTATCTTTCTTCTCCACCCGTGCTCCCCATCCCCAACATCCCTAAAGCAGGTCCTAATCACCATGTCCCCTCTACTGTCACACTCAAGGCAATGTCAAGAGCAAAGATGGTAAAGCCTCTGGCAGCTTGAGTTTTAAAGAATTTTGTGGCACAAAACCCTCTCTGCTAACCTATAATGGGCTGTAAGTGCGAGCAAAAAATAAAATTTTATCTCATTTATTTTTACTTCTAAAATGTTGAGATTGTAATCAGTTAGCCTACTTTGTCTAATATACAACTTGGAGTTCTCCTGTAACAACAACAATAACAAAAAAAAGACTAAATATCTAACACTGACTTAGCAAATGGACAGTAAGTAGAAAAGGTACAGATATAGCAGATCCAGGTTATACAGTGGCAAATTTGGCAAAATTATTGTGTACAATACCATGGAAGGCAGACCACCTGCATAGTGAGCTTATTTTCCTAGGAGAAGTTGATGGTTCTGTGCAAAGTGATGGTTATAGTTCTAAAAGAACTAGAACAGGATGGAAAAACAGAACACATATATGTATATATTTCATTACTAACTGTTATTGATGTTTGGTGCATTTTTTTTTAATGAAAGAATCAAAGAACTATAAGAACCATAATGTGTAACTGGCACATTAGCAGAGAGAAATAAAACAAAATTGAGTTATGTTATTTAGGACTTAAAAAGAGTTGGAAAAGTCATTTGCCAGTTGCTCCCTCTCACCAAAAAGTAAGAGATGTCATTTTAAAAGACATTGTGTG
This sequence comes from Pteropus alecto, assembly GCF_000325575.1. NCBI lineage: Eukaryota > Metazoa > Chordata > Mammalia > Chiroptera > Pteropodidae > Pteropus > Pteropus alecto. The sequence continues at coordinate 2,587,161 of NW_006439192.1, read as the reverse complement.
TTGAAGACCCAGTGAGGCTTCTCAGTTACACACATAGTGGCTCAGGACTTTGGCAAAAATCAGATTAAAAATATGTTCCTTCCATCTACTTTTAGATAAACTCGAGGTGGCCAACATTAAACTGAAAAGTAGAATGAGGTACAGAGGTGAGCAAGCAATAAAATAAACAGCCCTGAAATTATGTCTAGGAAAGAACTGTATGATATGAGAAACAGAGCTTTCTGAAAAAAAAAATAAATCAGAAGCTTTCTATAATATTGAGATCATAATACTAAAGCAATTATGATCTTGAATTAGAAAAGCTTTGAATCTGCATTAAGCCTTAAATCAGTCTCAGGCAGGAAGTGGGCTGTAACTGCTGGCAGTCCCCAAGGAAGGTCTAGGACCCGAGATCTATTTCAGGGGTCACTGAGAAAAATGAACAGGAAAGTCTCTCCTAGAGAGGAAGATCAGAATCTTTGGGGGAA
>NW_006439192.1:2566008-2586637 GCF_000325575.1 Pteropus alecto | reverse complement strand
TTCCTGGAAAAAGAATCTTCACAATGTCTGCCCTGCAGGATGCCAACTTTGGTATGGACCAGTGACTACTCTTTGTCTTCTTTTCTTCCTTCTTTTGAATGGGAAATGTTACCACTACTATAAAGTATAGGAGGAGGAAAGGTACCATTTCTCTTTTGTTCATAGGTTACTGAACCAAAAGGAATCATATCCATATCAATGACTGAGTAGAATTTGAAGTTGTCTCTTACAGAGGGGATGTGTGTGCTCTATGTGTTAAAGGAAGAATGAAGTGAATATTTGATGACTAGACTGTGTGGCAGAGATGATCTCCTGTGTTTGCTGAACCCATTTCATTTACCCACACACGTAAACTGCATTTTCCAGCTTCCCCTGCAGTTAGGTGGGACCATGTGATTAAATTCTAGCCAATGGAAGAATGTAGCCTGGCTCCTAACATCCACTGAATGATATCATATGCTCTCAGGAAACAAGAACTCATGCTGCAGGGCATATTCTGCCTACTCTTAACCAATGAGTATTGAGCACACACACCATCTGACAACTGTTATTAGCCATTGTGTGTATTGTCTGAAGTTGAATGTGTTCTTCACACTGAATTCTCTCTATGAACGATTTATTTTGTGTTCCAATTAACTATTTCGAGTAATAATAATTAATGAAAGGTAAGATGGTTAGACTTGCTAAGATAAAAAAAATATATAAAAAATAGTGACAAATTTTATAGATGCTCAAGAGTCTTTAATGAAATGGTCAAGAAACAGAGGTCTAAGACTATCAGGCAATCAAAAATAGGATGAAGTCCTCTAACATTATGGAGGGTAACAAGAATTGCTTTAGCCTGGGAAAATGCACCAATAATTATATTAACAGCATCTGGGAGAAATTAAGCATGTCATGACTGCAAGAGATTCAAAGAGACTGAAACGGTAATTCTTAATGTACAGTGCAAAGAAGGCATTTTCACAGAAATTCTTCTCTAAAGATCTTTTATTATCCTCACTCAATATTCGCATTTTTAGAAGTGCATTGCCCACAATACCCAGGATGGGTGTGAACCCAGTGAGCCCTGACACTATGCAAGTCCAGTTAGTGTAATCCCTGGCAGGACTGATGGCAGCAGAAGTACAACATGCTATTAACTCACAGCTCTGAGACATGGGGAAGAAATTGTCCAGCCTGCATGCTTACTCAGGCAGTTAGAAAAAAGAAAAAGAAAAGTTGACAAGGTGTGAGAGAGAGACTAAGGAAAAGAAGGCATTAAAGTACCAGAAACTCATGAGACTTTAATCAGCATATATTAAGGACCTGAATTTTCACCTTGTCTCTACCCAAAAAGTACTTATACTCCATCTACTATTAGACTTAAGGAGACCAGAAGAGTGCCCTTTAGCTATTTCCCTGGATTAAAAAGAAAGCTAGGGTAGGCCAAAGTTCTTTTGGAATGTAATCAAAACTAGTAAAAGAAGAAAAATCTATTTCAGCATGCCTCTGTGGGCCCAATGTGGCTGGTGCCACACTGATCAGAGAGCAGTACTGGATTCCCTGGTGGGCCGATGAAGTTCATTTACCAGGATTGACATTACTTCAAGATTCAGAGATGTTTGAAAGATTTTTCATCTGTTTAGAGAATTTTCTTTCGTATAACTATAAAATCATCACTTATACCTTGGAGGCCAGCTCCCAGTCATAGATTGACTCCCAATGTATACCAGTGCCTCTTCTGGTGTACCCATCGGTGCTTCCATTAAGCCTGAACCACTGCTTTCCTCCTCTAGTCCCCATCCTCAGCCTCTTCGTCAGCCTCTAAGTGCCAATGAGCAACAATCATGGGCAAAGCTCTATGGTGAGTGCTGTAGAAATAAATTTAAAAACTCAATGGATGACACCTGCCTGCCCGCAGGAAGCTTACAATCTTGTTTGAAGGTGCCAGGACACCTAAGCCGCTAATTTCACAAGGAATATTTAATTACACAAATGCACAGCAGCACAAGGGATATTAGGGTTCATAAGAAAGGGCAAGCAGTAGGGGTTGGCACATTCATGGCTGGGTTCATTGGGCCTGCCTAACAAGAGTTCTCTCTCTTTCCTTCTAGGTCTGCTCATTCACCTTCTTCCTTTAGCTTCACTCAAAAATAATAATAATCTCTCTATCCTTTCAGTTTCATTTTTCATGGTCTTCTCTGTATAAATCTTATTCTCCATACATGCCAAAAAAAAAAAATCACTCCTTTACTCATGCAAGCAACTCTTTCTCTCTGCAGAAAATTAGTCTTTAGCCACTACAGCAAACTACTCAAGTGATATTCAGTCACTCTCATTTGAAAGCTTGCTCTTCCCTTCCGTGTCTGTGTCTACGTGTTCTATTAATTCAGACCATTTATCCAGTGAGCAGAGAAAATATCTAATTATAGTTTCCACCAAAATATTAACATGTTATTAATGCTTAGCAAGTAAGGAAAATAATAATACCCTTATGTTTCCCTTTTTTTTCATCTCAGGACTCCAAATGCAAAAAGAGATTTTAAAAGTATAACGTGAAAGAGTCTGGTCCATTAGACATATATTAGGTTTTTCTGTCCTGCTATATAAAGGTCCAGCCTTCTAAATGGGGCATGCAACTATTAAGCATTAAACTATCTGCTGTTTTTCTCTCCTGCTTCAGAGATCTGGCATATTAGTCTCATGATACAAGTCGCATCAAAAGCTGTTCTTGTCCCAGCGATGCACTTTGACTGCCACCAGTAAATTGTCATTCAGAAATGCTCAATTATACTGTTATGCTCCCAAATGCTTAAGAAACTCACAAGAATCCAAACTCTCCTTTTCTTTATGCCCTGACCCCACCTTACCTATATGTATGTGTTCCTGCTCACCTCCCTTCCTTACACAAATCTTCCAGTCCAGCCAGCCAAGCCTCCTCAATGATCCTTGGAGATATCAAGATTTCTCATTCCAGCAACTCCTAAACTTAGCCCATCCACTGAAGCCTAGATAATTTATACAGTCCGTACAGATCTTTCTTGACCATAATAACTCTTGGTGATGACTCACTCTTTTGAATTTGGATTATGCAAATATCTAAAAAGTTAACAGCACAATGTAGCATATATCAGAATGTCAAATGGGCAGAAGAACTAACACTGTTTATATCAAAATAGATCAGCAGAGCAAGCAGCAGAATTCTACAGATTATGTTCAGTATCACACACATATTTATACCACACTGAACTATCTGTGGCTTTTCCTTTCAACAAAGTTTATAAGCTTGGGGAAAGAGACTATTTCTCATGCAGCTTCAGATTTCCCTGCAATAATTATCACTAATAGTGCTGGACACACAGAAAGTACACAGTGGATTGTCACTGATTTGCTCTATAAGGAAGCTGGGAATATTATCTGGTTGAACCGAAGAGTAAAATTATACTAAAGCAATAAATCAGTGATAGAGCTTTGAGAATAAGTGTGACAACATTTTCAATGAATTGAGCGGTATTTTGAACTCATAGAGACCCACTCTACATGCAATTGCAGCAGAAAAGGTGCAGGTGGAGGAAGGCAGGGAGATTAATAGAATCAGAGAATCAGTTCTCAAATGGCCTTCAAGATTGTCTGATGGAAGCCATCCTCTTAGACATGAAGAATTTCCGAGGAAGTCTCCTAACTGAAGCTGGAAGACCAGAGATTGCATAAGGTAGCCTCAGTCCTGACTGTGCCCTTTGCACACACATGGCAGCTTTGCAGCAAGAATACATGCTGTTTCTCACTGAAGGAAGTGCCCCACCTCTGCCTGGAGGCAGGGAGTGAAACATCATTCAGAGTTCCCATCCATGCTTAATGGGAATGCATTTAATGCTGTTTTAATGATGTGTAACACTGTTAATTGCAGATCTATTGTAATTGCTTTCTTTTCTCTATGCTACATGCAACAAATACTAACACATCCTCTAAACAATTAAATTGTACCACAGCAAGAGTACAGTATGGTGACCAAAAAAAAAAGGAAAGAAAAAAGAAAGAAAATCTTGAGTTCAAATAACTAAACCTTTCATTGAGCAGCTAAAATTCTTTTCCTTGAAAAAACATTTTTGTTGTTTTCAATTTTCTGATGTTACTTTTCTAGCTCAGGTAAGAAGAAAGCAGTGCTGGACATTGTCACTTGGACATTATTTTTGAAAACAAACACAAACTGAGTATCTATGATGTGCAGACACTGTTCCAGGAATTATAAAAGATCAAATAATTAAAACTGTGTTTCCGCCCTCAAGAATCTAGTGCAATGATTAAAAACGAACACAAACAGTCTAGTAAAGGGAGAACATGAAGGACTAACAGGAAGCTATAGAATTTCAAAGCAAGGACAAATTCTCTGATTTTCTTTAACTGGGGAAATTGAATGAATAAAACCATATGTGTTTATAAAGCAATATCCATGGAAATCAGAAAGTTCTTAATTTCAAAAGATGGATATCTTTCATTTTAGATCATTCTTTTGAGTTCCCATTTACTTCTAACATTCAACTGCCTCTTGACAAACGAATATGCTAACTTTTTGCACAGATTCTGATTTTTAAGTTTTCTCTGAAGAGCAAGTTTTATTTGCCTTCAATAAAATATTGCTACTACAGCATTAATAATGAAAAACAACATTATTTTGCATGTGTGACAACTTCACAGTTCTAAAGTATTTTTACAAATGCTATTTCAATAGGTCTCATTTGGTTACCACAAAATCCTGAGGAGTATGCAGGGTCTGTTTATTGTGACTTGGGGTGTGTACATGTGCATGTTATTATTATTTTCATGTGCACAGAGGAATCTGAGGCTCAGAGGAGTTTGGTGAGCGACAGCGACAACTGTCATTTGTCCAACTCGTCAGACAAAAAGAAAATTGCTGGCTAAGCTCTCCAATCTAAAATTACTTACAAGTTATTACACTTGAAAACTCATGTTTCCACTGGTACATGTTCTTTTGAAAAGCAAACATGCCCTGGACAGCCCTCAGCATCTGGATCCCCTTTCCTTCACGCACGGCACCTCGTTCCCTCCTCAGACACTAGCCAACCTCTCTTCTCTCACCCTTTCTTCCTGATAGAGGATCAAAAAGCAGCCATTTGTTCTTCCATCCTAAAGACCCAAAGCCACTGAATTATGTCCTTTTAGAGCATTTGGGCTTTAAAACTTTGTTATAACTCTGCAGGGGAAGTCTTTAAGCCCTACACATTTAGGGCAGCGGCCACCAGGTGGAAGGAATTTGGTACTGAATCACCGATGCTGCCATGTTTCCCTTTTTTCCCTACAGTGAGGAACAAAGAATCTCTGAGTTTAGTTTCAGGGTCACAGAAGAAAAGAGAAGTTGGCATTAATGCATCCTGCCCTGTGTCCCTGAAAGGAACTTCAGGGATGAGCAGTGAAAGATTTAACAAGCAGAGAAAGCACACTGAGTCTCAAGGAGCCGAGGTACAAAGAAAAACGAGAATCTGGGAAGCAGCCAGGGCCTGGGAACGAAGTCCCCAGCCCTCACTCCCTACCCCACTCAGACTCATTTCTCCCAGCCTGAGCTCAGACTATAAGGGTTCAAGTCCTGTGCTTCCTAAAACCTGCCCCAAGTCCAGAAGTGGGTACTCTCAAGTCCTACAACCATGACCCATGGTACTCCTTCTTCCATTTGAAACCACTGAGCGAGGAAAGCTGTCCTTACCTCGTAATGGGCCACGCGCTGGGATTCGGATATCAGTTGTGCACTGCACACTTTGCAGTAACTGTCTGTAAATAAATCCTGATCGATATCGGAGGACTTCATCAGGCTAAAGGAGAATCAACAGAAAAGAAAAATGAGGCCACTGCTTTGATGTTTATGCAAGTCATTAACTGTGTAAAAAAGCCAAGAGCACAGTAACAGATCCAGCGAAGGGAGCAGTGGGGGAGCTCTCCCTAAACCGTCAGTGTTACTATACCATTAACCGTAGTAGGTATAGAGTTTATAATTTTCTTATGAATGCCCAATAGAGTTGCTGGTACTGTAAAATAGAAACTCAGCTTTAGTTTTCTCTTTTTGACAAATTAGACATATCTAATGCATTATAAAGGATTTATGGAAGAAGACATTTTCACATATGATTTTATATTAACAAAATATTGTAAGCATTCAATATATCCAAAATAGGAAATGGGTTAAATTAATTTCGATACATCCAGTCACTAGAATACAATGTGACGCTTAAATCTAAATTTAAATCGAATCCTTCTTTAAAAGAATATTTAGTGAAATAAGAAAAAGTTTACCATTATCAACAAAAGATTATAAATCGACACATGCGGTATTATGCTAATTTATTTTAAAATATGTACAGGTACATAGAAAACATTCCAGAAAGTTTTAACAAAATTTTAATAGCAGTTATCTTTGGGACATCAATGGTAATTGCCTATGTAAAACCTATTTAACAGCTATACTTAGAAAATTAAAAAATAAAATACATTTAGGGTTGTTGAAATTCATAAAGGCCACCTCCACCACTCTACACCACAATTGAATCCACAAAAGTAAATAAATATATTCTCAAATTCCAAACCCCAAATCAAAAAGCGGCCAAGGGTCTCAAGCTTGTGAAAGTGATCTGTCACAAAGGTGTTTTATAGCAGCTGAAGTGTAATGTTACCACCCTGGAAACACACACCAGCGCATCAGAACGTTTTCCTCCAACCCACAAGCTCTGCTTCATTTTACCTCCTGCCTGCCAGGCAAAAAGTAAGAACTGTGCCAGACAACATGTGTAACAGAGAGGTGAAAAAAGTTTCAGACAATAGGGGTGTGGTAGGCACCTCAGAGTTCCTCTTACTCCAATGCCCTCATTTTACATGTGAGACTTTCCAAAGCCACATTATTGATGATAGACCGGGCCGTAAATACTGCCTAGCTTTCATGATTCCGAGTTTCACACTCCAGACTCATCCCAGGTCCAGTGCTATCTGCCATGTTGGTGTTGGGTAAGTCACTAAGCCCTGTAGGTCTCAGTTTCCAACCTATAAAAATTGAGAAACTAATATTTTCAATGTCTCCTTAGAGAATTGTGGTGAATAGCAAAAGGAAAAATATAGGCGAGGGTACTAAATAAACTGCAGAACTCTCTTCAGTTGAAAGGGATCATTATCACACTTTTAATGATATACTAATGTCGTGAGATGTTGGCTAAGTCTTACTAATGCAACAAAATGAAAGATTGTGGTCCATTTTGTGTGTTTTGAAACCATTTAAATAGCTGGGCCAGATAAGTAAATTATCTGCTTGAAATAAAAGGATGTCTGCCTTAACAAGTCCAAACTCACTTTCTACCTTGGCCTTGGCAGTGATGGCCCATTAGAACATTTGTATTAAGCAATTTAAAAGGATTCATAGTTCTGCTCTTAAGAGGCAACAATATCACTGTTTTGTCAATGCCCCACGTACCAGTAGTAATACCAGATAGTAAGGACCACTGACTCTCACAGCTGAAGTGCACATGTTTTTCTGGAAGGACCATTTTCTGGAAGGACCAGCTTAGAGTCCTACACCTGAAGTACCTGGAGACTCATTATGTCACATGACAACTTGTTCCAGAGAGCCTGGCAAATCTAGTTGTTAGGTACTTCTTAAGTTGAATCAAAACCTGTCTCATTGTAGATTTCACTCATTGATTCTGTCTCTGGGTATAACACAGGACAATTTTACTTGCCTTTTTCATGAGAAATCCTCCAAATGTTTGAAGATAGCTCTCTTCTATTCCATTCCTTGTCCTGCCTTATCATTTTGATCTGTCTATCTCTTTAAGAGCCATTTTCAAAGGGAGTGCCAAGGACAGAATGAAACACTACAGATATGGTCTAAATGTGGCACGAAATCATAAATCCAAATGACCATCCAAAATATCCATTGTCATTTGTAATGTTCTCTCTTTACAGCCTGGAATATAAATGGAGACGTGTTTTTATGATGAAAAAATACAGTACATTTTGAAATGCCAAATGTGAAAAGAAAACTTATTAGGTGTATTTTTGAAGCTAGGCTCCTATAAGTAGTTGTCTTTAAATATTATCGTGTTCCCTGCTATTTCTAATAAAGAAGCGTATGAAAATAGATTCATGGGTGACCTGGTTAATAGGAATCTACAAACTCACTGCATACTCCTTCCTCATTATACAACCAACTGCAGAAATCAAACACTGTGAAAGGATATTCAAGGTATGTGTCGGACCGAGTGGGGCCCGTAGGAGTCTGAATCTTGGTAAAGCAGCTGTGCAACAGAAATAGCTTTAAAAGCAGAATATAAAATTTGTATACTAAAAAAAATTCAAAGGAAGAAGAGAATGTCATGGCTTTTTTTTTTTCACTGATATATATATACATATATATATATACATACATGCACACATATTTGCATATAGGAATATTGATTTGAACAAGCCCATATGCAGTAAAATGACAATAAAGACCTCTGAAATTTATGAGGCCCAAATGGAATACTCGAATAAGTTAAATTCCAGTAGGAAGCAATTAGTGGACAAGTGTCAGCCTGGTTTGTGCATGACGGCTCTTCTCCAAGAAAAGATAACTCTCTGTGTGTAGGCCACTCTAAACAACTAGAGGGACTGATTTATGATTCAAAGAGTGGAATTCCCAAGTGGAAGATGGAGCTGCCACTTGACCCCTCCTCTGGCTTGTTTAGAATAAGGTTATCAGCCTCGCTGGACTGAAAAGGTACAGGTGAGCTGGTAGGAAAAAGAAAGGCAAACCCAACTGCCTTTGTTTAGCCTTGTCCAAGGTTCTGACAGCAGTTGGACCAGTCAGGGCAGGGCCACTGACCACCTCCTGTATGGTCAGTCCTACTGTCCCACCAGAGTCAGTGCCTGGCGACTTCCACCCGAGAAACACGCTGACTGTGCTGCACTCTGAGGCTTTGGGACATTGTGAGGAGAGAGACAAGAGTATGGGAAGGGGGCAGTTTGATTTCCTAGATCTGAAACTGATCTGAATGAAAGCTTCCTCGGAATGAAAGCTTCCCTGCTCTGGCACGTTTAAAGCAAACACTGAAGATTTGAATAACTTCTCTATCACTCTTCTGTATTCATAGAGGATTTGTTACTTATATTTTAGTTCTGAGTGGAGTTGGAGGCAGTATTAGAACAAGAGCCTGATCAGATTCTCATTTGCTACACCAGGTCTCTATATAGGACTCTACTTACAGATGTAGCAGTGATAGTGTAAGAGTCAAAGGTATAGCTAGATATAATAAATAAAGAAACTATATAAGAGAAGAGCTTTTGTTTATTCAATTGTGGTTTTTTTTAGCATCTACAATGTGTGAGGCACAGGAATAACAGAAGGTACAACTCCTACCTTCCAAACCTTCATGAGCTATTGAGTAAGAAAAGATATACACACACAAACACCTAAGGCACAGGCAGCAAGTGTAATTTGGCTAGCAAAAAGTACTACAGGATTTGAGAAGACAAGCAGGATTATAAGAAACTCTTCAAAGAGGTTCTGTGAGAACTGGACATTTAAGGAAGGATAGGATTAGAATGGAGGAAAATAGGTTCCAGCTCAAAAGCTAATATTTTTTCCTGGCACAGAGAAAAATCATACCACCAATAGGCATGAGAAGATAAATACAAGGGGCATCATGAGGCTAATTTAAGACTATGCAACATTAAGGGAAGAAGGAGAAAAATGCAAGGAAGATAAGGGTACACAAAGCTCAGGACCCAGATAGAAGGAGGAGGGACTGGGGGAAAACAGACAAGTCCCAAAACTTTTCTCAAGATGCGAGGAATGGCCTTTTTAGGATCTTCAGATACAGATACAAATCCTTCCTTTCTGCTTCTTTCTGAGTCTCAAGAGCAGATTTCAGGAACACAGGCTGAAAACCCAGAGAAACCTGAGGCTTCATGGCAAAGGGTAATATTCTTCATTCCATTTCATTTTTGATAGTGTTAAAATAGCTTCTGATTCAAAGATCCCAGAACCCATGCAGGGCTCTTCAGAGGAAGAAGACATTTAGTTGAAATCCAAGTTGGTCATTGGCCAACTAGGTTCTTGAGCAAGTTACAGATCCTCTCTGAGCCCTTGTTTCCTCATTTATGAAACAGGGGAAACATTCTCACAGGGCTTTTGTGAGAATTAGAGGCAATGTAGGCAAAGAAGACATCTAAAAAAGACTGTGGCATGTGGCAGACACTCAAAAGTAGATATTACCACCATTATTATGAATATTATTAATTTTGTATTATTATTATTCTCGTTGTCAGGAGGGATGCCATAAATATTTAAGCAGAGAAATAAATAGACCCACATTCACACTAAGGGGGAAGATAACACAGTCGGTGTGCCAAAATCATAGCTTTTATTGCCATCATAGGCTTTCTCTTTTGTATGAACAGTATCATCCACAAAAATGGCTGATTTCCACTGAATGCTCCTACCAGCTGATACTCAAGCTGATACTTCACTTATGCTTGTGAAGACCCCATGTTTCATGAATATTTAAAATCTATTTTTGTTGTCAGTAGGTGCTGATACTGGCAGATGGAGCGGTTTGATGAGAACTCCAACCTATCTTCTCTCTCGCCCACTAGTGCTCTTCTCTCTGTGACCTGCTCCCAGGGGGACACAAAGGAAAGCACACGTCATGCACAGCCTGGATGTACCTCAGCTCTCTGAACCCACAGCCACTCACTGTGGTCACCTTGAGCTGGCCATAGCAGTCATGCTCCCCAAGGTGTCATCTCCTTGGCCCCAGTCCCTTGCAGAGAGAAGCCTTTGCATTGGTGATCCTGACCAGTGGGTGTCCTGCCATAGTGAAATAGGGCATCTCCACTATAAAGCTCATCTAGATGATCTAATAACCTACTTTCCACCCACTTTCTCCCCTCACTAACCCTTTAAAAATAGGATTTAAGACCCATGGCAATTTCAACCAAAGAGCTGCCCTCGCCATTAGGGGCAGATTTCTGAGTCTCCAAACTGCCACTCCGTATGATTTTATGAACTGGCCAGTATCAGGGATTGTGGCTCCTCTAAAGATGCTCTCAACAGCACTTGGCCTTCATGAAAGCTCAAGATCTAGAAATAATACAAATTTTACTTTAGTATTATAAATGTATTAAGCACCGCTCCTAAGCCAGGCTTAATAAGGGCCTAACCACCTGATTCCCTCATGGAGACAGGAGACGTCACCGGCCTTATTTTCTAGATGAGAAACTAAGGCTCAGGAGTTGAGTAACAACTCAAGAGTCACACAGCTCCTATGTGGCAGTCAAGAGCCCAGGCCAGGGCAGACAGTGCCCATCAGCTCAGCCTGCACCCCAGTCTGCCTCCCTGTGGTGGAATTCAGCACAGCCAGCCCTTCAGTCTGTTCCCCTGTCTGGTGAATGCCATAAAAAATACTTAAAATGAAAGTAGAGGCAGACATCCTGCCCAGAATTAATATGCTGTAGCCCGGAGAGCCCTTGCTGTCCCGGTGGAGCCTCAACAGCTGTTACTGATCTCAGGGCCTAGACTCTCTTCCCTGCATTTACCTGAACCAAGCCGGGTGCACTGTCGCCTTCCCACACATTCCAGACCTGCTTCCGCCTGCACAGCCACAGAGTCTGTGCCTCCTGTGACAGGACCTCCGATTAGGTACCTACTTCCGCCCTCCCCCGTGGCCTGACACCCTCGAACACCACCACACCCTTCTGTCCAGTCTGGCTGGCACCCCTTCACCCAGTTTGGGACCCTCCACTCTATGCTCACCCTCACTCTCCCAAGGCCACTAGCCTCAGCAGCTCTGGTCCTCTGCGTCCCAGTGCCCCATGTAGAGAGACTGCACTTCTACCACCTTCAATTTTGACAAGCTGAATGGTAGACTAAAAATGCCACCAGTTAAAAAGAATCACCCTCTGGTTATGAACATGAAACAGACATGAGGCATGTGATGTTGTTTAAATTCAGCCACATTTTAAAACTATTAATATCCCAAAGGCTACTGAAATTGCTTCTGCTTTAGTTTGTCAATACTAGAGGGGATGAAACTCTGCTCAGAAAGGGAAAGATTAGAACCACGGCTGTCCCATTATCACACAAAATAAATAAGCTTTGGTCTGCTCCTCTGATCCTTTTGGGTTTTTATTCCACCTGCAAAAGGGCCCCTGAACCAGAATTCACCTTCTGACCTTTGCTCCATTCCCCTTTTGGGCTCTGCCACTGTCCTACTGGGACACGTTGAAACGTCTTGCCCTCTAGCCCCCGCAGAAACAAAAAAGAAAGCTTTGAGAGACAAGCTTGTGCTTCAGCACACATCTTCACAGTGACTACCTCCCGCTCTCACTCAGGCCCAGGAGCCTCAGACGATGGGCTAGAAGCAGGGACTGTCCTATCCCCATCACATCTCCCTCTACTTGGAGGTGGATGATGCAGGGCTGGTTGCCGTGGCAGCAGACCAAGCAGACTTAGAGAAAAAAAAAAAAATGAAAAGTACTCCAGAAATGAAAGCGTATTGGTCTTCCATGAAATCATGCCAGAGAGAGAAAGAGGGCAGAGAACAGCCCAGAGCAGCACAGATGAAGTAGATGCCTGAACCTAGCTTTCAGGGCCTGCAGACCCCAGTGCACACTGTCCTTTAATTCACCATACACCCCATAGGTGGCCAGAAAGGGAAACCTAGAACCCCCCATGAAGTGCCTGAATCAGGGTGAAGGTCAAATATATGACCAGCCTGAAGAATCTTTTTGATTTTGTTTCTCAGGATGGAGCCTATTCTGATCTGATGCTGCCTTCCCCACGTTGGTCAGATAGGGGAATTTGGCAGTCCAGGCCCCTCACCACACATCATCCCCATGCAGATGCGAGCTCTGCTTTTCCAGCCTGATCTTTGTTGAGAGAGAGAGAGAGAGAGAGAAAGAGAGATGGCGGGGGGCGGCGGGGAGGGGCGGGGCGGGCAGCTCTGCACGCAACTTCCTTCTCTTGCTTGGCATTGCCAGGAGCTGCATAGCTGACTCACACCACTTGAATAATTGCCTTTTAATGGCACCGTTTTCTTCACGTGTAAAACCAAGCTCTGTGATTCTTGACTTAGAGGCATCTGCCATTGCTGTACATACATGCCTCACCCACAGCCCTGGGCCATGAAACCATATCTGTCAGTCTCTTTCACATATGGCACAAGCTTGCCTGATGACATCTAGGAAGGAGGACAGCAAACACGCTCCCAGCTTGAGCCAACCATTGTGGGCACAAACATGTGCCTCTGTCACCTCTGAAGAGGCATGCGTGCCTGGTCCCTTGCCACTTCTCTCCTCTCTGGCCCCTTGTCCTTTGTCTGAATGTATAAGTCTGAATTTTAGACTCTAGGGGGCACGAATGGATCTCAAAGCTTCAGAACACTCCAACCCCTCATATTTTTTATGGAATTCACCAAATGGCCTCTGCCCAAGTCTAGGACACTGTACAAATGCACTAGGATCCCCCTTTCTTCATTAAATGGGTTTTTATTGAGCATTTACTATGTGCATGGTGCTGATCTCATGGAGAAGGTTTACATATTAGGATCCAGCATATATCATTCTACAAAAACATGGACAGGATTCCTGTCTCCTTCTATACATACATAAAATATTCACACCAGCTGATAGATAACGGCTCTGGCTCTCCCACATGTCATTCTAGAATCTCTATGTGCCCCATGGCCCAATGATCCTCGCTAAGATTTTAAGTAGAGAGTGGGGATGTGCCCAGAGACAGATGGAGCCAGCAGGTATTCCAAAAGATGAAAACCATTCTGGCTGGTTTCCAAAAACCCCTTTCAGAGGACACTCTGAGGAGAGCCCTGGCAATGAAGCAGCAAGCTCAAATGCACCCAGCTGACTGACAGGTCTGGGCAGCATGATGGAGCACTCTTATCAGGGAAAACACCGTCTGCATTTGCAGGATATTAATAGGTAAACTCTGGCCCCTTAGCTAGTCACAGTGGGTCAGAAGCATTTTCTTTCTCTTTCTGCACTTTGGAGGGGAAACATGGGTGGTGGGTGGAGAGCTTGGATTTTCCATTGCTTTACCACTTCGAGTCAGAGCAAAAACAGAGCACCCATCACAGGAGGAAAGCCAGAGGCAGAGAAAAACAAAAGAGATCACTAGCTCATGAAGAGAAGGAGGGGAGGGAAGAAGGAAATATGGGGGAGTAGAACATACTTCTTATATTTTATGTCGCTCATTCCATCAAACTAAAGGGCTGTGCACCCAGGTGGAAAAGCCACTCACATTTTAAAGAATAGTCTCCTGCCCTCCCCCACCACTCAAAGGAGGAATGCCAGCGTGGATTCCCCATTTTCCAGTGTGTTAGCTACCTGTGCCTCCTCGAGATAGGTGGATTTTCTTAATACACTGAAAGACAAGACCTTTCTTATTAACAGTGGATACAAGCCTTTGAATACACAGCTTGTAAATAAGTATTCCATTACTGAAACTTGTTTACATGATTTATCTTCACAAGACTGCCCCTACAGAACCAGACAGATTGAGGGCAGATTTAAATGCGGCTATCACATCCAGAGCTCAGAGGCACAGTTCTGCACCTGCACCCAGCTGCAGAGGAGGACACAGGAGACAGGCCAAGCTGCTGCAGGGGAAACTATTCCTTTTATTTTAATCCATACTCCAAGGCTGCTGCATGGGCTGTCAGTCAGCCAGCAGACATGTTCAGCTCCATTCCCCACTACAGCACCCTAACTGGACTTCGCTTCTGT
The DNA here is from genome assembly GCF_000325575.1 of Pteropus alecto. NCBI lineage: Eukaryota > Metazoa > Chordata > Mammalia > Chiroptera > Pteropodidae > Pteropus > Pteropus alecto. The sequence continues at coordinate 2,571,877 of NW_006439192.1, read as the reverse complement.
GAGGAATCCTGTTTGGTCTTGATTTGTCCAACGCTTTTCAAAAAAAAAGTCAGCAAAATTGTAGGGTTCATGTGTAAGTATCCGGAGTAGCCAAGATGAGAAAACATATGAATTAAAATGCTGCGAAGTTGGGGGCTGCCCATCCACAAACTGATAAAAGCCTGTGTACAGATCTGCCCCTTCCACGAAATCTTTCAGCCAGAACCTCTTCTAATCTGAGAGTAGGTCTGAGATCTGGGGCTGCCTCCTGCTTTGGGATGCAGAAAAAAAATAGTAAAAATAATGATCGCTTACAGAATTCAGCTACCAGGGGAGGCTAAGCATGTAAACGTATTGTACTCTGCTGATCAGTAATAAAAGGATTAGTAAAAATTAAAATATCTGACTATATCGAGTGTCGATGCAGGTGTGTGGACATACAGAGTCTTTTATACAGTTTTGACAGGAGGATAAGTTGAAAGCATTATCTCATCAAGCTAAACAACTCAACAACTGCCCTCCTGGTTTACAGGAAAGAAACACCCTTGTTCATGTACCACACCAAACATGTAAAAGATGACGATAGTAGCATTGTTCAAATAGCCAAACCTGCAATCAGCCCAAATGTGCACCTACAGGAGGGTGGATGAATAAATTGAGGTATAGTCACAGCATGAATGAAGCATGGCAATACACCAGAATATGGATAAATCATAGCAATCTATATTTACATGAAAAAGTAAGTCAAAGAGCACATATACGAGCTCTTTTTTGTAAAGTCAGAAATAACTAACATAAAAATAGATACATCGTGAGGTTAAATGAAGATAAGATACAACTCTAAAATTGTCTGGCAAAAAAAAAAAATGAGGACAGGATTTAGAATGATGATTTTTTCAGAAGAGCAGTATGAGAGAATCACATGATGAGGTACAAATTTTGCCAGATCTTAACTTGGATTTGGAAGGTGTTATAAGGGTGCTCATTCTGTTATTACAGACAGTAAATGAGAGAGAGAGAGAGAGAGAGAGAGAGAGAGAGAAGAGAGAGAGGGAGGGAGAGAGAGAGAGAGAGAGAAATGAGAGATGATTTTCTAAAAACAAATCCTCCATACTCTGTAATGGAGACATAGTTCATTTCCCCAGCCATAAAAGATTAAGCTGAATTTCTCACACCCTCTTTCAGTTAGTGAGTCCTATAACTGAATTCTGGCCAATGGAATATGGGCAAAAGTAACATGCACACTCCTAGGCCTGACCATTAAAAGCCTACTGCCTGATCTTCTACTTGCTCTCCTTTCTGCAGTTTGGATATTGATGCCCTGGTCAACCTTGGAAGCCACATGTCAAAGAAGGCAGGGTCTCTGAAAGCCTACATGGAATAGAGCTTCATGTCACCAACCCCTGGTGCCCACTGGACTTTATGTGATTGAGAAATGAACATCTAATGCACTAAGCCATGATTCCAGGGTTTATCTAACATTACCTTAACCAACTCTACCCAAATATTAGCAGCTTGACCTGGCTTGGAAACAGAAGTGTACTTTTTACCTAGTTACAGCTCTTACATGCCTTATGAGGGAGTTGGAAAAAGCCAGCGACATCCAAGGGTTTTACACTTGGGAGACTAGACTTTAACCTCACCTCCTTGCTCAGAGCTCTGGGTAATGGCATTAAACACCCCAGACCTCACTAAGAATGCTCATTCAGGGAAGTACCAATCTAGTCCTCATTTGAACAGAATGCGGGGTTTTTATGAGTCTAAAGTCAAAGAATGTATAGAAAAGAATATCATCACTTTAGGATAAGGCCTGTGTACTGGTGCACTCATCGACTATGAGACTCTTTTTAGGTATTTTAATTAAAAGTCCTTTTCCAAACACCACTGGCACCTTCTAGGAAGGCTACTCTATTTCTCTCCAGTTTTGAGCATATCCATCCTACTCACCCGCTGGCGTGGTGGTGCTAGTGTCTTGTGAAATCTGCTTTGCCATTTGTGAGGGGCAAACTGAGCAGATGGTCATGACCACTGGGGAACCTGGTAATGAGCAAACGCCACACATCAGAGTTTCAGATTCTTGTCCCCTCGCCAAAAATGACAGCCTAGTTGGCTGGTCATAGCCCTGATGTTGGGAAAAAGCACATATCTCACCATTCTAGTCCTTAACATAGCTACACTTTCAGATTCTTGCCCTGTATCAACTCTTCTCACTTTTCAGCTGAGGTGAGCAGGGGTTGAGCAGTTTCCAGGAAATGGAACTATATTCCTATAGATTCATCACTTGCTTGAGCAGTTTCTGGTTTTAGGGGGAAAAGTGGGCATATCCAATGTGGGCTGGGTGATGTCCTTCTAGGCCACTCCTCATTCTCCCCTCAGTTGTGCTCTAGCTATACTCTTGCCTCAAGCCTGGCAGTGAATTGTCAGCCCCTCAGTCCATCCTGCCCACCTACTAAAACCAGACTGACCTTAAATCAATGCCACTACCCCTGCCTCCCTCAAAGTTTCCTTCCACATTTGCTGAGACAAAGGAACTGCTTGGTGAAAGAGCAGATCAGGGTCGTGGAAGGGCTGCCAAGGAAATGGGACACAAACACTTTGGCTGGCAGTGGGAAAGAGGATGAAAGCTGAGGCAGAACAAAAGAAAAGGGGCATGAAGCTTGAGCAATCCGAAACCGAGTGGATTTGAGAGAGAAGGAGACCCCACCCCGTGATGGAGTCAGGAATAAAGAAATCATAACATTAGAAATGACCTTAGGTATCATCTAACTGAATCTTTCACATTCACGGAGAACACAGAAAAGGCACCCAGAAAGATCACAGGACTTAACCATACTCACCCTGTAAATAAAGGGTGAAATGAGAATACCAAACTCCTGCAATAACATTCCTTCCCAATGCCTCACTGTAGTCCAGAATATTTACTGCCTGCCTTTTGAGAATCACTTTGGGCAGGGAGGAACCAAAGGCACCCTTTTAAACTTTGAGAAAACCCGATACTCGTGACTTTGACTCGTGGGAGCCAGTGATGCAACAAAGACCATCTTCCCAGGTCAGGTCTCAGGAGGACCATGAGAGGGGCTGAGAGCAGAAGAAGGAGCTGGCATCTGGATTAGGATGTGCCTTGTCTCTTCTGCCATATCCTCATACTTTATAGGTGATGATAAAGCCTAGAAACCTGCGTCATGTAAAGATATTAGGGTCAGAGTGGGAAATAATTTAAGTACTGATTCCATCTAAAACTGGCACTAGCAAAGCGATTCCTATCACAAGCAGCAATTCCTGTTTCTCACCACCCCAAAATAATAGGCCGTCTTCCAAAGTTGATGAGCTGTGACTTTCTTAGTGACTGAATGGTCTGGACCCACATTAAGATAAATATTCCTGTGGTGAACAGGGAAATGTTCAGGCCAGGTGCCCTGCCAAGGAAGAAAGATGCCCTTTCTTGCCCCAACTGCTAAGACTGGAGTTGGCTTTCAGGCATCAGCTGTCTGCCTCTTCAAAAATGCCCTTAGCTGAGAGAGCCACCTCACTCAAGGTCACACTTCTACTCAAAGGGGCCTACACCCAGTGACCAATGAGTGCAAGGGTGAAAAAGCCCCACCACTGTAGCCCAACATGGGACAAATCCTGACAGGCCATTTCAGCCCCAGAACTCCCCGTGGGGCCGGTCGAGATTGTTGCACCTGCACCAAAGCCCGACTTCACAATCCTACTTCTGTTCCTCCTTGCCAAGGGTGCCCATTGCAGGAGTCATTCTAGTAAACATCCTGAACACCAAACTCTGCAGAGTCTGTCCCCTGGCAAACCCTCTCTGTGACATCTCTCCTCACCTGCCTCTTCATGAAGCAGACCTCACACGGTAGCCCCAACTATGGACCTCGCCTCATCAGAAATTCCAAGACTGGATCAGTTCCCAGAGCTCTAAAACCCCTCTAGGAATCCCAAAACTTAATCTCAGAGTAACATTTGTGTAGTACTAAGCAGAGAACTGTTTCTGGTAATGCTGTATCCTGAGATGCGCTCTGCACTGTTTAATAATATGCAAGAAAGAGAACTATGCTAGCGCTGAATCCCATTTCCCATTCTTTCAATCTGTGGTCCCAATGTGGTTACAGTTACGATCATAACATCTGACTTGAACTGATGAGTCGAAGTTTCATAATGTCAAATAAGTCATATTTCTGTAGCACTTCCTACCCATTGCTAAAAATATTGTTTCTTCCCACACAGTTATTCCTAATGAGATATTTCAAGCCACCTGGCACCCGGGGGAGTTCCTTGGCTAATCTGCTGTGGAGTCCCACAAAATATAAACTGTACACAACAGAACCCCAGTGAATGCTGGTGTCAGGGGGCAAGAAGAGCAGCAACATCACAAGATATTTTGTTCTACAATAAGAGATGTTTATGGGAGACGTCGTTAGACCAACAGCCAATGTGACGAAGGTAAAATGTAGTACATGTAACGTGTTTTTGCAGTGAACACATCAAAACAGGAGCTGGCCCCGGTTACTGACCGGCTTTCCTCCAGGACCTTAGCTGTTCTTACAGTTTATGATGAGAACCGATTTGAAACCTGGACAAATGCTTACTCCCACTGAAATGTAAATGTATCTGGGGACCAGGCAAGGCCTCCTATCTGGCTGCATTGCCAACAGATTCCAGCCATGCCAAAGAATTGCTCGCCATTGCTGACAATGTGCCCTTCTTACTCTTCCCTTGCTGTCTTGCTAAATGCTAGTCTGTCTTTACTCCTCTTCATCACTCCACTAATCCATGTTGTAGGCATCTTCTCCTGAACATTCTCCCTCCTCCTCTCACCCAAGCTGGGTTAAGGGACCCTTTCTCCTAGCTCCTTGTGCACACCAAAATATAACAGATGAAATGCTCTCTTGCAATGCTGTCTCCTCCCATGGGCTGAGAGCCTATAGAGAGGGAATCTCTCTTCTCTGTATTCAGTAATCAGCACCATTCTAAGCACGTCAGCTAGTGTTGCAATAGCAAAAATAAAATGCGCTTTCTGCTTCTATCCTTTAAATCTTATCCCTAAGATTATTTAGGAGAGCCCAGAGGGTAGTTCCAAAGGAAAAAACTCCAAGAGCACCTCCAGGACACCTCTGGGCTGTCCTAGCAAGGCCTTCTCCAGGGAGAGGCAGGCAGCACGCACCTACTTGTGCAGACATTTCAGTGTCTTGTTGCCCACAGAGGGACTTCACTCTCTAATTAGAAAATGAAACCTCTGTAATTCAGGAGAGGTCTGGAAGGAGAGGTCAGTATAAAGTCTTTCCTCTGCCACCAGCAGCCCCATCTTCACACCAGGCCTTAGCTAGATCAGGAGGTAACACTAAGAGAAATAAACAAATGTGCTTTCAGGTGGCAGCAGCATCCCAGGGGAACCAAGTGAGTTCACCACCTCCTCCTCTTCCCACCAAGTGCACCTTTGTCCTGAGCTTTCCCATCCCACAGCCCTGCCTCATCCTCTAGTCAGACCACATCTGTGGGACGTCTGAGAAAATGCTACTATATAATCATCTTAATAGTCAACATTTATCGACCGTTATGGGTTGAACTGTGTCTCTCAAAAAAGGTGTGTTGAAGTCCTAACTCACAGGACTTGCGAATGCAACCTCGTTTGAAAATCCGATCTTTGCAGATGTAATGAAGTTAAGATGAGGTCATTCTGGATTAGGGTGGGTCCTAATCCAATAATTAATGTCCTTATAAGAAGAGGGAAACTTGGACGCAAATCGGGGAGGCCATACGAAAACAGAAGCAGAAACTGGAGCTATGCATCAAGCCAAGGAACGCCAAGAATCGCCATTAGCCACCAGAAGCTAGAAGAAACAGGGCAGGGTCCTCACCCAGAGCCTTCAGAGAGAGTATGGTCCTG
>NW_006439192.1:2559017-2565945 GCF_000325575.1 Pteropus alecto | reverse complement strand
TTTCTCAGAAACTAATATACTGACTGAGCGTTTTATGCCACACTCAGTAGTTCCACATAATGATTTTATACCAACCTCACAACAACCCTGGGAGGTATTTATTGGGGCACAGAAAGCCCATGTGACATGACCAAGGGAAGCTCAGTATTAGGTGCACATAACTAGTGTAAACAGAGCAGAAACTCAAATCCATGTCTCAGAGACTCCAAATGCATGTCTCCTGACTCCAAATCCAGCCATCTTTCCATAGATTTTTAATCAAATTTTTGTTTCAGCATCTGCTCTAAGGGCCTTCTAGTCATTATTACGCATTCCAGTTATCTCCCTTTCTTCCCACTTGCCAAAAGGAGAAATGATTTGCAGCTCTGACAGAATTCCAGATCTCACGGACAGGAAGGCAAAGCTAGTTGCAGCCGCCACCTGCCCGGTTTTGTCACAGATCCTGCCTGGGTTGCTGCACTTGATTTGAGGGGTCAGGAGAAAGCAATAATTTAAAAGCTGCCTTCACCTGCCAGTGTCATAAAGGGAGTCCATACGCAATTAGGCACTTCTAATCACTTAATCCACTTTAAATCTCTGCAAGGGAAAGGTAATAATTATGGAGCTCCAATCTGGCTGGTCCTTGGCTGATTTTCAATCAACCAGAATCCTACAGAATATTATAAAGTACATTTTTAAAGGCTCTTCCAAAGCTTCTGCGGTCCTGAAATTCAAGCCCTGTGAGGGCCTTTGGGTTTCTTTTTACCCTTTCCATCTGCAGGAAGCCGAACTGTCTCAAAATCCCCCACTGCTAGGACCTTGATTGTAAATTGGAACCAGACCCTTCATTTTCTGATATTCATGTGGGTGATCTCTCTAGTCACCTCTCAGCTCCATAGTCCCCTGACAAAGACCCCCAGCTATACAATTCACCAGGTGCTGCTGGATCAAAGACCCAGTGCGATCCCAGGGGCTCCTATGTCCAGCTCACTGAAAGGTGACATGTATATGTTGAAAAAGATAGTAGAACTAGGAGGCAGCTGAGAAACAGGAGAATGTCATCCCTGTTTTGCCAGGGAGCACGCTTCCCAAAAGCATGACACTCCCTCAACTTGCTGGACGAAAATCTCTCCTCTGATCTTCCCAAAGCAGCAGCAAGTTCTAAATATTTCAGGCTTTTATCTCCAGATCCTTAGCACTTTTCCAGCCTTCAACACCCACAATGGTAATTTCACAGACGCGCATTATTTATTCAACAGCCGCCAGCTCTATATACTCAAGTGTCACACCCGAGACTGATCTTTGTCTTCTTTCTGGGGAATTTGTGCCTGCGACTCACCAACACATCCTGGTGATACGAGAGGCTCAAACAGAGAGCACCCCAAGAACTATCAGTGAAATAAAAATAGGTTGAATGGATTTGCTGCCAACTTTGATTTTTGGCTGGTTAGGCAATTTGGGACATGACTGGAAAATTAATCCAGCAGGACAATGCTGGATCCCACATAGCATGATCACATTTTAAACTCGCTTATGGTGGTAAAAGTATCTTTATCTCACATCTGACAGAGCAGAAACTGAGACCTAGAGAAATTAAGTGACTTGCCTTGTGTCACATGGTCTGTGGCACGGTCAGGGTAAGAACTCAGGCACCCATGGCATTGCTCTAGGTAGAAATATTGGGTCCTTCCAAGAGGAAGATCCACGAGGTGACCTCAGTACTGTAGACTGCGTGTCAATGGGACAAACGCAAAGGTACTGAATGCCTGTGCTCTGGGAAAGGAGCTATTTTAGATTCAATCCCAGTTAACGTGATTGCAGGTGCTACATGAGGCTCTGAGTTGAGTATCAATCACCAATAAGTATCGTATCTGCAGGCTTTAGAGCCTCTCCTTTCAATTAGTTCCATTTCCCCCATTTCCCTATCACTTGGATCTTCTGCTGAAAGAAACGTGTGGATGCTCTGGACCTGTTCCCAGATCAATATGGCCAAACCGAATCAAATAGAACATTTTAAATACCTTCCTTATTTTCAAAAGCTTTGCTTTTCCGAAGGAAATACTCTTGTTTTGAGATTTGACACCCTGCTGATTACCTATGGAAGAGGATAAAAACTTAAAAGTTATTAATGGGTATCTCCAGGCAATTATAAACACACTGCCCTCGGGTTTCTGGTCTCTCCCAGAGGCCGTGTGCCAGCTGGCGACTTTGCTGCTTCTGAAAGATAATGCAGCCTTTGCCGCAGATAGTGGAATGTTCTATCAGACCTGCAGGCTGTGGTGGTAGCTTCTGTAATAGCGGCAACCCGTAATTTGACTGCAGGCAAGACAATTGCTCATGCTCAGGCAAGATAGTCCTAACATGGTGAGAACTCCAAGAGATCACTGGCAGAACATGGTGGAAACCTGTGTTCACTATCCCGAGGAATCTCAAAAAGCCTGTTATAAAATGTTTCAACAGGCTTTAAGTGCACTAGCTAATTTAAAAAATAAATAAATAAAAATAAAAAATAAAAAAAACAGGTTGGAGAGGACAGTGAAGGTAAAAATGTATTTGACAAGGATAGAGCCAAGCATCCATTAGGACCAGTTCCAAAAGAAGGCAAGAAGTCAAAAGAAGGGACCAGCCAACTGACATATGGGTTCCAGGCAGGGAGGAAGCAAAACCTATGCTTGTCTGTGAATCCTGGAATCCCGAGGTTGGACTTCAGACTCCTTCAAACCCCAGAGAGAGCAGTTCCACAGCAGCCTTCCTGAGGCATTAGAAAAGGAGCAGGAGGATCAGCCAAAGTTTCACTAAATAGTCTGAACACCAGCCGGCTCTAGCTGAGACCCGAGAGCTAGCAACTACTTGTGAACTTTCTTCCAAATGGGCTCCTCCAAATAACACTTGTTGTTTTCTTTCCTTACAGCCTCTGACATATTTCTGTCTCCTCCATCCGATCCACCACTGCCCCAACCCTACCACTCGGCTCAATCGACAACCTCCGAGGAAAGCAGGTTCTCCCCGTCTCCATATACTCTTCTCGGCCATGAAGGGACAACAAAGGTCGTGAAGCTCATGTCTGGGGACCGTGGAGGGAGAGGGTTCCCTGGGCGAAGCTGCGGCAGCCACTGAACTTTAAGCTGCCTCGGAGCTCCCTGCCTCCGGATTCCATAATTAAAGTTAGTTTTTGATCTCCTCGATGCAGAGTAATTAAAATCAGTACACTGTTCGTTTTTCATTTCCTTTAATAAATGGTGACAACTGTTAAAGAGCAAAAGCAGTGATGTCCCAGCTCACTCACCCTTGGCTCCCCTATTTCCATGAGTGCCCTGATGTCTCTGAGTGGGGACTGAGTGGGGACCTGCAGTGTCGGGGGTGGGCATAGCCCAAGAGCAGGCACTTGGCTGCTGGGAAAACATTTGAGGATGACTTTTCCAGGAGAGCTGTCCCTTTCAACCTTTTAAGCGCAGAAAGGTAAGATCGTGTTTTGAAGAGAGAATTTGAAGTGTAAGTTCAAGCTATTCTGTGTGGCTTTTATATGCATGTCCCTTTATGAAAAAGAAATGGGAGAAATACAGTCACCTTGAAGAAAACAGCCTCTCAGTATCAATTTCTCCATCTATAAAATGGGTACTGTCCTATTTGCCCTGCTTGTCACACTAAGGTACTCTGAGAATTAAATGACATGTTATACATGACCGTGTTCCAAAAGCCACAATGCTCCATATGATGTCAGTAAGTTCCTTGCATTATTTATGCCTCCCAGAGACTTTCAGTAAACAAAGAGGAGTTTGGATGGTTCCCAAAGCAGCTAAGTCTCTCTAGTTAAAGCAGGAGGCACTGAGGAAGGACAGGGAAGGAAAGAAGGTGGAAAGGCACATAGTGTTCCAGGGAAATTTCCAGACCTACCACTGTATAAGAAAAGGAGTTCACCCATCTTTCTTCCTGGGAGCACGCCCTAGGGGCTTCTTTAGGCCTAAGGCAGCCAGCTGGCCTCACATGTCCCACACGTTGCTTTCCTACTTCACTGGCAACTGCAAGAAAAATGTTCTTCCCCTAATATCTTACATGTGCTTTGTAATTGGGTGGTGAGGCAAATGAAGGCACCTGCAGGGGTGACTTCTGTCCTGGGAGTTTCCCTGGCATCACCTCTACATGGCAGCTTAAGTCCATCTACCAGGTGTAGGTTGAACCTGCTTAAATCAAGTCCAGTGCCTGCAGGGCTCTGGCCAAAAAAAAAAAAAAAACCTGAGGTCAGCCCTCCTTGGCCTCCAGAGAATGCTAATCTACCCATGGATTATGCGATATCTATTTCAAAAGCATACATGATATGGCCTCTGATTTAAGCCCCAGACTTTTCCTCAGAACCACAGGGACCAGGCAGCCTTCCAGTGGGGTAATTTTAAAACTGAAAAGAGGCTTGCCTGCTGGAACTCTGGTTTTCAATGCCCTTTCCGTCTACCTCCTCGTGCCATTAGCCATCCTGGGGAAAAGATATTAACCCTAAGAGAAGAAAATGAAACCTGTCGAGCTAGAGAAACACTGGAAAGGGCTTCAAGTGGTGGACAGTGACTCTAAGAGGGAAGTGACTCTGCCCCAAAGCCATAACTGGCCTTAAGATAGAAGGCCATCCTGAGGTACAACATCTCCTCTACATGGAAGCCCTACTCCACTCCACGACCCTGACTCCACTCGTGGCCAGTGTGGATTGTGTCAGGTTTTCTATTTGAGTATTCCCAGAAACGCAATGAAGTGTTTGAACGCAGGGCTCCCTAACGCCAACATCCAAAAACACAGTGATTATTTTGCAGTTCTTTGGAGGAACCTAAGGTAACTGAACATTTTAGAGAAAAGTGGAAGGTGAGGAAGGCACATGTCAGGCAGTGGTATATAACAGAGTAGAAAAGCACAGGCTTTGGGGACATCAGAGTGTGACTGCTGCACTTTGCCATTTGCTAGCTATAGAACTTTGGGGAGTTACTTAATGTTCGAGTCTCAGTTTACTCATTAATAAAATAGAGATAATAATAACCATATCATATCATTGTAGTGAGGAGAACAAAGGATATGAAGTATCTAAAAACTTGGTGCATAGCTGGAATTAAATAAACGGTAGCTACTATCATCTTTATAACTGTCAATAATATTACTGATTTGAGGGATTGTATAATTCTTCAACCATTCCCTTCCTCAATTCAAAAATCCCTTCACTATGATTTCTAATCATAAAAACAAAGTCAGCATCTGCTTCATTCCATCCAGCCCCACAGATTCTGTTTGGAGAGGACTCCAGACTCAGCACCAAGGAGAGCTCAGAGGTCCCCTGCAGGTCAGTTCTCTCTGTTCCTGGCAGATGGCAAGTCATGCAGGGAGGACAAGCTGCTGTCAGGCTGGTGAGTACCACCTCATGCTGGCATCGCAAGTTGAGGCAGTCAGGCCTGCACAGCTGCCTAGAGAGACCCAGAGAACCCAGCCTACAGATCTAGAAATGAGGCAGAGATGGGAGGAAGTATGGGAGGAAGGAGCTAAACCCGTCGGCTTCTTCTCCAATCCATTCTGGCCATGGCTGAGTGCCGGCCACTCTCAACATACAACTGCCCTGTTTTCATCATCTTTAAACCAAATAAACATGGCCAGACGCTCCAGAAGGAACAGTCTTCTGTTCTGCTTTTCTGAGTACTTTCATTATTTACTCGTAATATATTTATAAGTAATGACATTCCTCCACCCACCACTCTCTCACAGATACAGAAAGGAAGAGTAAAATAAAACGCTCTAAGCTTCCCAGGAGAAAGAGATAAAAGATGATATATTTATATCTCTCGGGTTCCAAAAAAATTGCAAAATGGTTACCCAATCGTGCCACCTTTCCCCTAAAGAACACACACTGCCCAGATTACTAGATGTTCTCTTGTACCTCAGTCATCCTCACATAGCCCCACAAATACGATGGGAAGAGAGGATAATTCATCAGACAGCATTACTCACTCCATCGTCTCTGCTTCCAAAACACCGTGATGAGAGAGAGTACATGCGTGTGTGTGCGTGTGATTCATGAGGATATCCTCCTACACCTAAATCAGTGTCTTGCACAGAGTAGGTACTTGATCAATATCTGCTAAATTAAATTGTAGTTTATATGCTTGGAAATCCAAGAGGGCTCAAACCTAACTTGAATCCAAAGAAAGGTACTGAATAGCACCTGCGAATTCACTGGCCTCAAGGTTTCCCACCTCAGTAAACGGTACAACTATTCATCCGGCTGCTCAGGACAGATGCCTAAGATTCCTCCTTGATTGCTTTTTCCTTCCCACCCACATCCAATCTACTATCAAGACACGCTGCTTCTAACTCAAAAATGAATCTGACAATGTCTTCCTATCTTCGGCTGTACACCTGGAGCCTAAGCCACCATCATCTCTCACCTGGACTACTACAAAGTACCTAATGAACAGTCTTGCCACCTTATAGTCCATCCTTAAGGTGGAGGCCAGATGATTTCACCAGGCAATCAGATACTGTCGCTCCCCTGCTTAAAGCCAAGCAAAGCTTCTCAGTGAGAACAGAATCCAAACTCCCTACAATGCCCATAAGCCCTACCTGATCTGGACCCTGCCTGCCTCGTTAGCCGTTTTTTTTCTCCTCTCACTCACCACCCTCTGGCCTGGCTGGTCTTCCTTCCATTCTCTTGAAAGCACCAAGCTCATACTTGGAATATTTATCCACCAGATTGTCACCTGGCTGCCTTCTTCTAAATATGACCGAGCACCCACCTATGAACCCACCCACTCACCCCTTCCCTGTTGACATTGCTCTCTACCGTGTCACCCTATTTTCTCTGCTTTAGGCCACATACCAGCACATAAGATAATGTAACTTCTTTGTTAACATGTTTATTGTCTAACTTCTCCCCGCTTCCTAAATTTAAACTCTTTACATAGAGCCTCGCTCTCTCTTAAGAATA
>NW_006439192.1:2545265-2559001 GCF_000325575.1 Pteropus alecto | reverse complement strand
GCCAGCAGGTACATAGTCAGTATTCAATTAACATTTATGAGCTGACTAAACTAAATGGCTTGATCTAGTGCTGTCTCTAGTACCCAGGTTCTTTCTCACTGAATTTGGTTTTGCACACTCATACATATTTATAGATCACATTGGGGGAAGGGAAGGGGGAGGGAATAAACTCTCTCGAGACATTATGTAAACCCTCAACCTTACAACTATCCTTAAGGGCTAGCAGTTTGCAAATATAAACGTTTTCTCTTACAGAATATTATATGTCAGCACAAAAACTTTTTGTCTCAGGACCCTTTTACATACTTAAAAACTGTTGAGAATCCAAATGAGTTTTTATTTATATAGGTCATATCTATCAGTATTTATTGTGAAAATTTAAAACTGAAAAAACATTTATTTATTTAAATAAATGTTTATTTTTAAATTTACATTTAAAAATAACCATAACAAACCATTATATGTCACATATATAACATATTTATATAAAATTAACTATATTCTAAATGCAATGTAGTATCTTAGATTGGATTCTAGAACAAAAAAGGGACATTAATGGAAAAACTTGTGAAATCCAAATAAAGTCTATAGTTAATAGTTCTATAATAATGTTAATTTCTTAGTTTTGACAAATGTATCACGGTGAGATGTTAAAATTAGGGAAAACTGGGTGAAGTGTATACAAAAACTCTTTGTGCTATGTTTGGAACTTTCCTATAAATATAAAAGTATTTTAGAAGAAAAAATTTATTTTTAAAAACTATATTTAAAAAGATTTGTGTGAAGATTGGCACTGTTTTATATTTTTGTAAATCCCTTTTAAGTCTGGTTTAGTAGAAAAGAACTAGATTCTAGTATTTGTTTCTACATTCAATCTGTTGTGACAGGCTGCTTCAGCTCAACTATATGAAGAAAATACTGTTCACATCAATATGTATTCGGAAAGGGAAGATTTACTAGCCTTATGAGATAATTACATATATTTTTTCTTTGCTACCACACCAAAATTTGATAAGAGGTAGACTTTTAAGGGTTAACTGCAATGTGAAATATAAAACATTATCAGTGAAATGTTTTTACTGTTATATTAAACTCTCTTGGTTTACCTTGCATTATGGACAGATCTACCAAATGATGATTTTATAACAACACATATTGATCATTTGGAAAACAGTTCACTGAATTATGTATTCCATTACACAGTATCAAAAATATTGTCAATATCAACCAACTCTTCAGAAAAGTCTTTAAGGTTTGGGAAGTAGTCAAGTTCATGGTGATAGATACAAATTTTCCAAAATTCTATTTTTGCTTCAATGCTTGAATTTTATCACTGACAAAAAAAATATGGTCAGTTGTTTTCCTTGAAATATCAGGCTCATTTTATTCAATTTAAAAAAAAAAAATGTCTCCCAAATATTTAAATCTGAATTGCCACAGTTTTTCTACCAGCCATTTTTACAAGTAAAAATGGTATTTCATGGAGAAAGCTCTAGATCAGTTCACAACTCAAACAACTGAACAAGCACTTTTCCTCAAGACAACCTTTGTACATTAGTATGAAATAGAAGTCCTTATGTATCGTTTCCACTTTGTCACACAGGATATAAAATAAATGTACTCAAAGATTGGCATTTAATTAACAATTGCTAAACCTTCAACTAAGACGTAGGTGAAAATGAAAGTTTTTGTTTTTGTTTTTTACTACTGTAAGTGTGTAGCAGCTGCACTGACTTCCAATACAGTTTGGTGCCATTGCCTTGATTTGGGCTACGGTGCCAGCAGTTTTATCCATCTTTGCTTTTGACTCATCGGCCCAAGTTCCAACACAATGGAAAAGGCAAATAACACCTTAACATTATTATGAAAACAGTCTTGACCTCACAAGCTTCCTGCAGCGGTCTTAGAAAACACCAGTGGTCTTCAGACCACATTTTGTGAACTACTGTTCTAAATGATTTACTGGCGAAATACCCCAAAATGCAAACATTTATTGAGCACCAACTGTACGTAGACCTAGTTCTAAATTCCTGTGGCTATTGAGGCTAGGACAGCACAAAAGGAAGAAAGTCTCTTCCCTGGGAGTTTAAAATATAGTTATGTAAACAACAGATAAATAAAGAATCCTGAACAATAGAAGGGAAAGTCAGTGATAACAGACTAGAGATTACAATGAGAATTCAAGGTGTTAAGGTGATACCAACTACGACTATGGACCTTCGAGAGTCAGGTAGGTTAAGCAGGCAAAGATACCAGAAGGTCAGTCCTTGACAGAATTAGCTCAGACTTCTGGACTTCTCCTCCAGCCTCACTTCCAGCAATCAGCCTAATAAAGATTCCGAAGACCACGGCCTGAGCCCAAAGACTGCAGGTGGAGCTGAATCCAGCACAGGCAGGGAAGAGGGAGGTCAGCAAGATGTATGAAAACAGTTTCTGTAAGTTAAAAGAGTGCAAAAGTTAAAGGCAAAAGAGCCTGGCCAGATAAAGATGGCGGTCAATTTCTACATTTGAGTGAAAGAAAGAAGAAAGAAAAGGAAATACTGAGATGCTCCAATAGGACTAATTATCAGGCAGGGGGTAGGGGGCGGAAATAAAGTTGATTTAATGAAAGATCAACATTCAAGGACAGATAGGGCATTTTTGAGACAGAGTTTATACCAGATGAATACTGTACACCAATAATATCTGAAACTCCCACAGCTAATTTGAACACAGTGGCATTCACGGTTTTCTTCTATCCCCCGCTGTTTGTGTTCATTTCATATGACACTAGACTTCAAAAATTGGCCACCTGCCCACTTAACTTAGGCTCTTTGTAAATGATTTGTCCAGACCAGAAGCTGTTTGAGCCTGCATTATTATTCTGACAAGCTGTGGTACTCTACCCTGAAGAGCCAGGATGTCCTGAATCCTAACGCTGCCCCGTAGAGTCTGTCCCTATAGTTATGAGCTTATCTGTTCGCTGCTTTGATGACCTTGATGTCAAATGACTCAAAACCCCTGAGACTTAGCAAACCCTCGGTTGCTAGACCTAGATGGTTTCAAGCAGAGGGCCACAGACACCTTCAGCAGAGATAAAAACTACTTCTCTTCCATAAGTCCAGCCCTCCACCACAGAGCCAATGATACTTCATGGAATCAGAACCAATTCTCATGGATGCTGGAGTATTTTCTCAAAAAGAATTGACCAGTGACAAACATCGATGACAGTAAAACTTATCTTTCAGGTGTATCCACCACTTACAGGAATAGCTCTATCCCCCAGCATTTGGTGCTGTCATGATGCTTGCCACCACTTTTCCACCAAGTTTTCCCTCTCACAAGAGCCACACGCTCTGAATAGTTCATGAGCCCCTGTAAGTCTTAGCTCACAAAGGCTATATGTGACAGGGATGGGGATACAATGAAGTCTAAATCATGCTGTTTCTATCTCTTTATTTGTATTTGTCTCAAGTTTCTAAGTAGATGAGCCTTTAGAAAGAATATGATGAGAGACAAAAGAACTTAAAAATACTAAGAATAATTTGAAGGAGGAGTTCACTGCTAGAGTAGGTGTTCTGGGTTAAGAACTTAAAAATACTAAGAATAATTTGAAGGAGAAGGAGTTCACTGCTAGAGTAGGTGTTCTGGGATGACTTATGGAGGAAGCAGAATTGAGGGGCCAATACAAGATAAGAAGGATTGGATAATGAAGACTAAGGAAAGAGGGTATTCCAGGTGAGGGAGGACATTATGGGCAAAGGCATGGAGAGAAATGCTTGTACAGTATAGTATGCACTGTACTCATTCCACTCTGGCATGAATGCAAGGTTAAAGCATAGAAATTAGTGAAGAAAATGTAAGAAAAGTAGGTTGAGATCATAATGTAATAGAAATCGAACATCAGACTACTGGGCACTGGGGAAACAAAGTTGATTAAGATTACTGCAGCCCAGCAGGGTACGTACGGGGGAAGGAGGTAGCACAAAGCAGGGAGCCGCCAACCCTGAAAACCTCAGGAAGGATGGATGTTTGAGCATCTTGGCCAGAAAGATGTCATATTTTTCCAGGCAGACATTGGAAGATGGGCAGAGAAGCACTTTCCAAAGACAGTGAACAGTGTAAGCAGAGGCCTTAAAGCTTGTGATAGCATTTTGCATTCAGAAGACTACAAGCACTAATAATGGCTGGAAAGGAACATAAGTGAGATGCGGGAGCTGGTGCTCTAAATGTGGACAAGTGCCAGCTCTGGGAGGGTCTGGTCATTTGGTGGTTTCCAATATATACTCCAAAGAGCACAAAGAATTCACAAAGGAACCTCAGCAGCTGCAACAGTACAGGGAGGACAAATGGGAATGACGAATAAGCAGGTTCCCATCTCCCTTCAACCAGACAAACTCTATTCTGAAGAAAGAATTCTCTACTACCATAATAATTAATTAAAAGTTTGAAAACTCCCAGTCATTAAAAGTTTTCAGCAACAAAGAACAGAAGTGATTAGGAAGCCACCAAGGCAAATCTAGTAGCCCGGCTGGAGAAAGAAGGCGAACGAAAAGATCACCACTTGGTTCAGATAAGAGTTGATCAAGACTGGGCGATGACTATTTTAAAAATAAAAAATAAAAAATTGAAATAAAAAAGATGCATCTAAGAGACAGTGTCAAGAAAGGATTCACTGGGACTTAATGGTTAATTTCATCCAAAGAACCACAGTGAGACTGCACTACATATCTACTAAAATTAGTACAATTTAAAAGGCTGACAATACCAAATTTTGAGAGGAGACAGAGTCTTCTGAACTCTCATGCATTGCTGCTGAGAGTGAAAATGGTACATTCACTTTGGAAAACTATTTAGCAATAACTGTAAACATGAAATAGATGCCTACTCTGTGACCTAACTATTTCATTCCCCAATATTTACCCAAGAGAATGAAAACATATATTCCCAAAAAGACCCATATAAGAATATACATAATAACTTCACTCATAAAAGTAAAAAACTGAAAATATCCCATATCCCATCAACAGGAAAACAGACAAGCCACTTTTGGAATGCAACTCAACAACAAAAAAAGAATGTACTACCAAAATAAGGAACAATCTCAAAAAAATTATGTGTATCAAAAGAAGCTATAAACAAGTACATAATGTATGCTTTCATTTATATAAAGTTTAAGAACAGGCAAGACTACTCTACATGAGAGAAATCAGAACAATGGTTACCTCTGGGGAGGCGGAGTTATTGACAGAGGGCAGTATCAAACGTTCAGGTGTGATAGGTTGTATATTTTTATTTGGGTGAGAGTTACACAATGCAAACATTTGTCAAAACTCATTGAACTCTACCCTTAAGATCTGTGCATTTTACTGTATGCTTCAAAATATACTTCATTGATTTTTTCAAATGAGGAATGTGGAGAAAGGGAAAGTTAAAGGTGACCCAAGAGTTCAACCAGACAGGAAGAAGAAGAAATTGGCCAGTAATGAAACTAGAAAATCGAGGAGGGGGGTGAGGCAGGGCTTATTCTCACCTTTTTTTGAAACTTACTCTTTATACTTTAAATTTTTTTTTTTGTTCCTTCTGCCTTCTATTAGATCATGAGCTCTCTGAAATCTCTTTAGAAAAAGGCCTTGGGCAGAACAGACCCTCAATCATTGGGTGTTGCTTGGCATTAAAATCAAGTAATGACTTTTTTTTCTTCTCTCTGAATCCTAAGATTGACAGGTTTAATAAGAAAGTGTATGGAAGCATTTAAGAATTATGAAAGGTCAAAGCGTTACCGCTGCTTGAGAAGATGGCTTCATTTCTATGGGTCTTAGATTTAATGGCATGACCCAGAAGGATGACGAATTAGAAAATTTTAGGTTCCACGAAAGGGCAGCAGGAGAGATGATATGAGAAGGGCTTTTCATACCCCTTAGTTCACATTATCTACCCAACCCATGAAGAGTTCACCTCAGTTCTCAAGGTACCAGTAAACTCCTTCTGCACACAGAAATTCCTTCTGCACACAGCTGGAATGTTGTGTTCTTGCCCACTATGTTCATCTGCCTGCCCCTTGTCCTCCTTGTCAACACGATCAAATACGTGAAATCTGTCCACACTCACTGTGTACGTGTCTTTGCCAGTTACCTGCCTTGTGAAACAAAAGGTGGCCCTGTAAGACAGCCTGTTTATGATAAATGGTGAAGTGTGTCCTGTCTTGGCATCCTCTTATCATTAAGATGCATTTTGCTTGCACCTAATTAAGCAGACTGGGAGGGGTAGACTCCAGAGGTCCAAAAAAAGCCTTTGTAATTGCCCTTGACCACAGAACAAACACTATGTAAATGCTTTTTCCTCCCCAGCTGGGCCAGGGCTGCTGGTGCCTGCCTGCCTCGCCATTCCTGACCTCAGCAACTTCAGAAGGATTGTGTTTTCCAGGGAAATTGGATTTATGCAAAATACCCAGTGAAGTCACATGTCTGCCTTCAAGGCCTCCTGCCTTAGAAGCTGAGAGGAAAGCCAACCCAGGTAGCTCTCCCTGACAGGGAGGGTTGTCCTCCACCCTCATCAGAGGATGAAGAGACTTAACCAGTTATATAAATTCACAGAAAGAAAAGTGACCCTCCTTCCTTCTCCTCTCCACTCTCTCCTCTCCCCACAAGCAGTACATTCGTGGAAACCCAAATCTTCAACCTCCTAAATCCCTGAGAATGTCAGTTGGAGGGTCTAACAACACACACATATATATCTTAGGGATTCTGAGTTAATTGTCAGACAAGAAGTATAGTCCTTGCTATTGCCTTCAGTGGGCTTTTAATGCAAGCAAAACAACTCTGATTAAGAGCAGAAACTCATGATAAACTGGAGTAACTCAGCTACCAGTCTATACATATGCTATCAGATATCAAAGCAAATGCTGTGCGTTCATGTGAGAGACGCACCAACTGCAGTGGCAAGTTGGTGGGGAGTAGAAGTTACCCTGCAGCATAACTAAGCTTCTAGATAACGGTGAACAGCCCAGTTAAGTCACAAGGGTTAAGTAGAATAAGAAGGGATCACAGTATTTCACATGTTAATGTGGTGATTTCATGGAAGCTCTCTCCCATATCTCCCAGATCTGCTTTTAAACCTCACCACTCGATCAACTTTAAAATACAGAAAAAAGATGTTGAGGCTAATCTGAAGGAAGAAGTTGTTAATTTTATTTACTAAAAGTGACAAAATTTTATGTGATATAGCAAAAAAAAAAATAAAGACTTTGTGGCCAGTTGGTACAGGACTAATCCCAGCTCTGGGATCTGTGCCTGGGGCAAGACGCAGATCATTCAGCCTCAGTTTCCACACAAAGTATGGAAAATAATGTTTGCTTGTACACAGTACTTGGTGATGACCGCTGCCACAAGAACCTTTTTCCTAGAGATCTCCCAATCCAAAAGAAGATACTGGATGGCATGGTTTTAGTACCAGCCTGAGGTAAGGCAGGGGATCCTTTAGATGAGTAGTAGTCAATATTCACCAGGGTTACTGTCACACTTTGCCCCCCACCCCCAAATTTATAGACATAATTAATTTATTGACTAAAACACACATATTTTCACTTAGTACAACATCTAGTACCATCTTAGATCCTTTCAGTGGATATGATATTTTTTTTCATTATGACATCTCTTCCTGCTTGCTTCCGGGACCACACATGAAGCTCTGTGAAGAGCCATGATTGACAGTGACACACAGTCGTAGAGATGTGGGTTGGCCATCTTGGACATTAAGATAATGACTCCCAAATCTTCTTATCTCATGGATAATTTTGGCAGAGAACACAAACCACATACCAGAGTAACATAACTCATAGCGAGAACTAAAATGGAGATACAGATACGAGAAAAATCCTTATGCGATAGTCATTGAAACAGGAGAATAGATGAAATTTCCTTCTAAAATTCATCAGAATAGCATAATTTTATGAGATACCAATGATGGAATGCCTTGTGAAAATTCTTATGTCAGAACCCAAAGTAAAGCTATCACTAATAATCATGACCTAGTGTTTATATAAAAATTACACACACATACACATACACACACACTTTTATTGTAGCATTTACCTATATAAAATAATTATCAAACATTAGCACTTGCTCAGCAATTAGATCATAAAGTCTTAGAAAATGTGAATATATTTTTATCCATACTTTATTCATCCTTTATCTCTTGTACCTTGCACAATGTCCAATACATAGAAGATATCCAAGTGATGTTTGTGCACAGCATGGAATTGAATGCCTTGATTAAATGACCTTTTGGATTCCTTTCCTATCTGCTTTTGCTTGGATGAAATACTCCAGAGTTGTGTTGTTCCAGGCCCAGGAAATCTGGCCCAGTTCACCCTGGAAAGACATTTGCCATTTACCAGTGTCTTGAAAATCACTAGAAAATGGCTTATATCAACATTCATTTTCCCTTTGAGAGTTTCCCCCTCTCCCCTGACTATACTGGATATATACCCACAGATCAAATATATCACTAAAAATTACATACCTGAAAGTGTATTTCAAAAGAAGATGGGGGTAAATTGAGGAAAATGAGTCTGATGGTGAGGTGTCAGGCAAGGTGGACCTAGGATGGGTGGCCATGTTGACATACCTCAAGTCCTCCCCATGGTTGTGGGAAAGGGTGATCTCGTGGCTGAAATGATGACTGAGGCACCTGAGCAGCAAGGGCAAGAGAAGTCAAGTGTCATACTTGCCCAGTGTGGCCTTAGGAACCTGCCACATTTAGTGGCAGCCACGAGCTGGTGACAACGTCATGACCCCAGGTCATACAGGTGGTATACTGTTTCAAATATAAATTCCTTGTCTCTATGACTACAGTGGGGTCGTGACTTGTTGAAGTGACTGGACTTTTTATGTACTGTGATGATATAAGTTGAATTTGAGAAAATATAGAGACAGCCTCTAACATGTTAGGAGATGGCTGTAAAAAGTCTACCAAACTATATCTCTCAAAAACTGAACTACATGTCACAGCATATCAAAAACTGAAAATGCACTGAAGCTGATTTGGATGATATGAAATTCCAATATTTATGAAGTACCGAGTTCCTAAAAATATAAAATCCTGAGCACCTTTATTAAAACACTTACTGAAACTCTTCCTCTATTTAGGAAGTAGGTTCTTTAAATAAAGAGTGACATTGTGCACGGCACAGAATTTTACTGAATGAATTCTGAACGATGTCAGACAAAAATTTGAAATTAAATCTTATTGGCAAATTTTGATACAATATTCCCTTAAAATGCCTTTTTGGTGTGTGTGTGGATATCTTTGGACAAAGGCAAGGGCTGAAAGAACCAACCTTTTGCTGAATTCACAAGTTCTCGAGGACTGGAAGCGAGATTGACAAATGCCACTTTCTCCCACTTCTGAGTTTCACACAATGTTTTGAGATACAAAGCCCAAGATGAAAAGGAAGTTGTGAATGCAGAACTAAATGTGCCACTACATGCCAAGACTGATATTGCTTGGAAAATGCCCCCTTCAAACAAGCTCTTCCACACAATTTTATTTTTACTTTATAGGAGCTTGAGACCTATGCATGCCTGGAGCATAGAGGAACTGAATTGCCTAGTGGCAGAGTGGCCTTCCATGCAGGATGTGAATTTGGCCCCCAGGGCAATCCTGTCAATAAACCCAGGCCTCTCCCCTCCCAGGTCCACAAAAAATGAGCAATGAATGTTGACCCACCTTTTCCACGCTGAACCTCCAACTAGGTGATTTAAATACATGGTTCATCTCTCCCCAACAACAGTCCTAGGAGGAATTACATCATCCTTATTTACTGAGACTCAAAAGGAAACTGGAACTTAGAATGTTAGTCACCTAAAGTCCTACTACATCAGTTAATAAAGCTGAAACTCACACCCAGACTCCATCGTATGCTGTTTTCACTGCACCAGGCAGAACTCGGAAGTCTAAACACTAAAAAATATCCTTCCTTCTCCTGCCATTTGTTGAACATTGATCTGACTTTCCCAGCACATTTTTGGGTTTTAGAATGCCAAACCAACTCATTTTCCAGCTTCTCAAGAGGAAATAAAGCCATGAAGCAAGCGAATGGGAATAAAAAAGCCTCAGCTCCAGGAGCCACCTTGGATATGCCAAGCTCCAAGCCAGCTCGGTGTTCCTGAATTTCTCCAGGCTGAAAACAGGGATCAACAATCCCGTTTCACAGCACCCCTGGAACATGACCGTCTCAGATTTTATTACTGCCAACCCTGACCTTCCAGGGCCCCTAGAAAGATGGTCCCCTACAGTTCTCCTGGAATTCCATCATTGCAGAGACACGGCATCTGCTGCCATGCTTCCTTGCTTTTGTCCTATGTCTCCCCTTCCTCCTTTTAAGGACTGGTGGGCTCGGGAGGATCCAAGGCTGTAAACATGAGGGTTCTGCACAAAATGCTGGTGTCCCAGGGCTGGGAAACCTCAAATGTCCCATTGTAAGCAGATCCATTTCCACTAATAGCTGGTGGATGTGCATTCTGAGCCCACTGGCACCCCAGGCACATTTCCAACAAACGATGTGGCACACACAGGAATTCATCCGAATCCAGCAAAAATCACTTAGCTTAATAACACTGCCCTGATTTAATTTTAACTTTTCATAAAGCATGAGAGATGAGTGGGGTGTGCTTGGTGTTTTATGGATTACTGATGAGACTGGGCTCACATCTGGCTGTTTTATTTTATTTTATTTATTTTTTTTTTTTACAACTTCCAAAAAGAAGGGGGCTGGGAAAGGAAGTGCATGGATAATTAAGAGGAGGGCAACACCTGCAAAATGTGCAACCAAAATGTTCTATCCGTGGCAAGGGGGAGTTTTTGCTTCTCTCTTATGTGCAACTAGCTGGCAAGAGCATAGGGCATCCAGAGATAATGGCCTTGGTTAATGGATTCAATGCTGTGGGTATGAGTATCCAACAGGAAAGACACCACACACACACACACACACACACACACACACACACACACGCACACACACACACGCAGGCATGGTCATACACACACAGTTATACACACACACAGGGCACACAAATGAAAAAATATTACATTTTTTCCCCCTTGTCTGCATTTAGCCACTCTGCAATGGCTACCCACAGAGTGACTATGGCTTACAAGCACTAGATTGGAACAGATGTTCTAACAAAGTCATTCTTAACTCTTCTCTTTCTCTTGCTCTAACTTCTCTAGCTTTTCACAATTCCGACAGCTGTGCTGTCAGAGGCACCATCATCTCTGAGGCATGGACATTATTACAATAGTCTTCTCCCTCTTGTCCTCTCTTGCCCCTTATTCTATGTGCAAAGGAGTAAAGGAATGATACTGATACAAGTCAGGTCCTACGATTCCCTTGCTCAGGCCTCCCCAAGGGCTTGTCATTTCTCTAAGATAAAGTCAAAGTCCCTGCGGTGTCTGCAGAGCCTTGTGTGATCTGCATGATCTATACCCTACTCCCTATACCTCTTCTGTTCTACTCTAACTCCTCACCTCCGGCCACACTGGCCTCCTCACTGCTTCTCAAACATACCAGGCACACCTCACCTCAGGGCCTCTGCACTTGCTGTTGCCTCTGCCTGGAAGGCTCTTCTCAAAGATCCACGTGGCTCACTCACTTTCTTTGAGTTTTTGTTCAAATACCACCTAACCACCTTATGTAGAATTCTAATCCTCTCCTGCTACTCTTTGCCCATCATTACCAATCTGTCTTATCCTGTTTTATTTTTCTACCCCACACTTACCATCTTATAAAATACTACAGGATTTGCCTATTTATTTTTCTTATTTGTCTTTACCTAGCAGACTGTAAGTTGCTACGACAACAGTGATCATTGTCCCCAGCTATACCCCAGAGGCGAGCACAATGTCTGGCCACAAATGAATGATTAACATATTCGTATAATATATATATAATACTATATTTTAATATATTTGTTAAATGAAGAGTGAACAAGTGATTTATTCTGATTTGCAAGTGTATTCACGTAAAAAATTTAATCTCATTAAGTTTACATTTATAAATCTGTATTCAAAGTAATAAAATCAGACAAAATCAAGAGGGCCACAGGATTTCAGGACACCAGTGGGACAGATGGCTGTGGCCCATG
Organism: Pteropus alecto; assembly: GCF_000325575.1. Lineage (NCBI taxonomy): Eukaryota > Metazoa > Chordata > Mammalia > Chiroptera > Pteropodidae > Pteropus > Pteropus alecto. The sequence goes on along the minus strand of NW_006439192.1, from coordinate 2,546,873 downwards.
GCAGCTGGGCAACCTCTGTGACGAGGACAAGTTGTCTCCCTCCGTGCCTGCAGCTCCCGGTAGCCCTGGGACTCTGCCTGTAGGAGCAGCTAAGCTCTGCTCCGGAGCCCCAGACAACAAAGGGAAGCTGGTACACCTCCCCCATTTGCCCCCTGGTTTTCTCAGGACACAACACATCCTTGCCCTGGGGCCAGGGTCAAGAAAGTTCACTAATCACAGACTGCACTTGGGCAACATGAGGGCTCATCAGAGGCCAGAACAAAACACCAGAAGGAAAGATTTTTAAGGGTTAGAATTATTAAGGCAGAAGAGAGCCCAAGGTCACCTGTCCTGTATCCCACCCCACTCCATCTTCCAGCAAAGATCATCACAAACCCCTCCCACCACTAAAGCAAGCTGGGTGAGCTCTAAGGCTTACAGCTTACTTCAGTAAGCTTTTGAGAGATGTCTGTCCATCTCTCTCCGTTGCCACCGAAAGCATGTGCACCAGTCAGCCTCCCTGACTTCAGGCTTTGCTTGCCCAATCTACTCTGCACACCACTGCCACGCTCATGACTTTAAACACTGTCACTCTTATGGAACTACCCTACCAAAAAGTCTGCAGTATTAACTATTACACCAAACTGATGCTCCCTTTCCTGTTCTCTAAGTCCTCCAAGACAAGCTTCGCTCTAGCTGTCTACCCCAATTCACCATTGTGCTCTCACCTGAACCCTCTGGTTTAGACACCAGTCTTTATTACGCCCCACATGTCTCATGGTTGTTCCCACCTCCGCTCACTTATGTTTGTGTTTTGCCTTTTGCTGGAAGACCCTCCCTTTAGCCACATAAATACTAGTCAACTTTCTAGAAGACCTGGTTCAAACTTTAACTTCACTGAGAAATTCTACTTCTCTTCTGAAACTTTACAAAACATTTGGTCTGCATAACACCACTGACGAATTTATATAATATGTTATTAATTGAATATACATAAGCCTCCTAATAAAGATTTACCAATTGACTGGTATCTATTGCCTTTGTATGATATCTAGGGCATTATTTTTTGCCTATGGGGAAGGAGCACAATACTGGGCTTCAGAGTCAGGCCAACTTGGACATAAACCTCCAACCTGCTACTTACTACGCCTGAATTTGGCGAAATGACAACTGTTTATAGCCATTCTCTTGAAAAGAAGAATATAAATATATATATATATATATGTCTTCCCAGGGTTGTTATAAGGACAAAATAAGATGATGCCCAGATTCTTTTAGGACAGGGACTTTGCCTTAGTCACCTCAGTGTCCAGGATAGTAACTGACACACAGTTCTCCTCAGTAATAAAAAATGTGAGTGAAAGATGTGCATATAACCCCTTGTATAATCTGCTGTGTAGTAGATAATAAAAAACCAGAGCTACTGCCGACAGCCTCATCCTTAAGCAAACTGAAGAATAATGCACGACCTCTTACTAAAGGACTCCTCTGCCACCTGACAGCCATTAGCAGGACACCACTCCACCTCTCTCTGGCTGCGACAGCACAGGCCCGTTAGTGCTCTCTGATCTCATGCTCTAATCTTTTCATCACCACCCTTAAGGACCTTTCCATGTCACATGAGATAAA
>NW_006439192.1:2533521-2545214 GCF_000325575.1 Pteropus alecto | reverse complement strand
GAAGTGAATTATTTATTTCATTCATATCTTTCTTGTGTTACTAAAGATCTCTGTTTTATGACTTTTTTACACATCACATGTCCTCCTCCAGGGCAGGATGGATTTTTAGAGCTACAGAACTTATCTGGCATATATTTGTCCCTTAAACACTAGGCATATAACAGATGCTGAAAAAATAATTGTTGAGTAACTGAATGAAAGTGCCGATTGATTAACTAAAGTCAATTTTATAACTGTGGATCTTAAAAATTAATGGCAGAAACAAGTCTAAATTGCAGTCTTGAAAATAAAACAGAGACTTTCTTTCCAGTCTAAGTCAGAGGATACAGGAGCAAAGCACAGGCTTAAAACTCTCTCCAAGAAGGGGCTTCTGTTTGTCAGGCTATTTGCCCATTTTGTACAGTTATTCAGATGCATGTGTCACCCTTCCATCTGTTTACCAGCTCCCCTATTTGTAAAGCAAGCCCTGTGACCTCTCCATGACCTTCCAAGGAGGTTGCATGATGAGTGAGACAGTTCACTTGAAATATTCTCCATCCCCAGGAGAATAAAAATGCTTCAAAGGAAGTGTATTATTATTACTCCACTGTCAGGTGAAGATAGAGTTTATGTCTTATTGCCCCACAGAGACACCAGGAAAGAATTTTACAATTTCACCATTTGCTTAAAGGTGATACAGGGCAGGTGAAAAGGATGAGAAAGAGGCTCCTCCCTCTTCTGTGTGAGAGTACAAACTAATTTGGGTTAACTGGGAGCAGTGGAGAAAAGACCACCATATTTCTCCAATTTTGTGTCTTGAAGTATCAAAAACATTCAGTTGCAATGGATAAGAAATTTTCAAAACCTCCATGGACCTGAAGAGAAGGATCCAGAGGAGGAGAAGCAAGAGGGTGATCAGCACAAAGAGTGACGAATGACAACGTCACCAACAGTGAACTTGGTCTTCCCAAGGATGAGTGAGACCCACCAGCCAGCCTAGGATAATGCTGAGATGTGGACCAACCCAGCCTCTATGTCTATACTGTTTTCTGTTTAGCCCTTCTCCTCTGCAGCAGAAGCCTGCCCTTCCTTTGGGTGGCCCACTTCCCTCGCCCTCTTTCCTCCTCCATTAAAGAAGCATTCTCAGAAAAAGATCTGATAAACTGCCTCCTGATGAGTCCAAAATGACAATAAGCACTCAGTAGTTACCACTTCTAAATATACATGTTGTTCAGCTCAGATTAAAGCCTAATGTGAAAGAAATCACATTTTGGGCTTTTGGGGGAAAAAATGTGACATGATTTATAAGCAGAATAGAATACTTGAAATCAGGGCCAACTGGGGCAAATTTGAGAAGTCTGGTCACTGCTGCAGTCAGCCCAAGGGGAGAAGTTTCTACCTGAAAGTAGGGGGTGACTTCTGAAACCTCTGGAATCACACTAACTGAGCTGCTGCTTTCATGGTCTCTCCACTTCTCATCTCGCCAGCATGCCGATGCATGTTCATGCTCACACACATGCACACACATTCAGTAGAGGTCTCTGTTCAGGGCAAGAAAGGTACCCCACACTGAGGAACTCTGAAGGGGATTACCCCACAGAGCACCCCAAAAACTTCACAGCTTGGGAAGACTCTCCAGGTGCCAGAGAAAACATCTTTCCTTCAGACATAAGTCCTATCACAGCATGTGGCTGTTGCTAGGTAACAGTGATCCTCCCCATTCCCTCTTCCAGAGTGTAGCCCCTCAAGCCTTCCCACCTTGGACAGGAAGGGTAAATAGCCTGTTAAATTCCTTCAGTGTGCTCCCAAAGCCCCCTCCTGGGAAGGGAGGCCTCTGGCCCCCTGTCTTATAAAGCTGGTGGGGGTGCAAAGAATGACGGAGTGGCTCAAAGGCTATGGTGACAGCTCCCTCCAGCAACCCTCACCTTGTGCCCTCTTGGGTAATGCCAGAGTGAACTGCATGCAGCACTTCTTCTGCTTAAAATTATAAGACTATTGTCAGAGAACTATATTTGAATTTGAGGAGCAGGGTACTGCTGGCTGGCTGTGGGGGCAAAAGAAAAGGGGATTTTGCTTGTTTTTAGTTTCTGTAAGCTGGTTTAGAATTTAAAGGGGGTGTTGCTATTACAGGCAACCCTTAACAGAGCACAAACTGCCAGAGCGATCAGCAGGGGCAGGCCAGCTGAACTCTCTGTGGGCCAGGCAACAGAAATCATGGCCTCCAGGATTTTACATAATCAGGGGCTGTCAGTACCAATAAACCTCAGTCTCTGAAGCCCTGAGAGGTTATAAAAAAAAATCCTACATGCAAGGTGACAAAGAGATTTAGATGAAGAATCCTTCAGGAGAAGAAAGGAGCAGCTGCAGCTCAGAGGGATGTGTTGCCTTTGGCCCATCTGAGAAACCTCCCATGTTACCTGACTGGCAACCCAAACCCCAAATCAGCCTTCCCTAGATGCACCCGGCACATGTGTGCAGAAAAGATAATGTTAATGTCGCTCCTTATTTGTCTTCCTGTCTACAAAAATGCCCACTTATCAGCATTTAATGGCTCTCAGAAATAAAGCTATTTCAGAACATTATCCAAGATGCAAATGAGTCACTGAAAGCTGTGGCTACGACCTTTTCCTGTCGCTGGGTAGATGTTTCCAAATCAATGGCAGCCTACCTGATGGCCTGACCCATGCAGGGATTCCTTGAGGGATATTGACCGCTGGACCCACAGCCTCTGCTTTTAGGAATGACAGACCCCCAAATGGTCCACAGATCCCTGAAGAGCCAACTCCCTCAGATTACAGGGAAGTCCCTGTGTCCTTACTAGGTACAATGTTTTCTCCTCAAGAGGCCGTTTCCTCAGTCTCCTAGGCTCTGATGAAACAGCCAGGTCATCTAGCATCTAGTGACAAAGGAAGCCCACACAGGGAGCCCTCTGCCATTTGGAATATCCAGATACACAGAAACCGATCAAACAAGGTCCCCACAACAAAGTAGTCCCTAAGGTCTTAAACTACTTCAACTTCACCAGGAATTAGGAAACGTGGCCTTTTAGAGGCCACCAGTCCTCCCTACTGTTTTCAACTTCAGTTGTTTGTGATAATATCAATTCTACTCACAACTTGAGAGTTTCGCTCTCAGATGCCTGTGAGAAAGGGCAAGGTGGTTAACGCTAAGTGAGTGAGCTGGGCTTCCATGAGGGCGTTTAACTCTCTCCACAGCCCCACTGCTCCCGCTTTCAGATTCAGAAAAGGTGAAAACAGCTGGTGACAGCATGGAAATGGAACCGTATTTTCTCTTATCAAGGTTCTTTCCCCGCAATAACACATACCCACATGTCTTTTCTTCTCTTTAACTACTACCCAAGACACTATTCCTTATGGAACACTCAGAAAATTTTCATATTTCCCTAGATCTAAGAACCCCAGAACTAACAGCCATCTTACACTCTTCCATCTTCCTCACTCCCCAAAATATATATACTTGCCGATCCTCCATGCATTGAATTCGCACTCTCTGGAATTGGCCAATATAATCCCCACAGTATCTGTCCCAAAGGCCCCTCTCTCTTCTTCAGTCGCTTCATCCATGAAATGGGATAGTCTTACCTATCCTGGAGGCAGTAACAGTGGCGTGGTTAAGGGCATGGATTGTGAAGTCCCTAGTTATGTGAGACCTTGGGCAGTTTATGCAAGTCTGTGCCTCAGTTTCCCTCACATATAGGATGAGTTCTCAATAGTACCTACCACATAGGGTGTTTGGAAAGATTTGGTGAAGAAAGTGTCTAGCTCTTAGTAAATCTCATCATTATCACTTAGACTAGTTTTAAGAATCAAAAAAAACCTAGGTGCAGAAAAGTATCAAGGCCTCTCCAACTGGTCTCCACCATTAATGCCCTAAATCCAGGTCACCATCACTTCCTGCCCACATTAATTTAAAAGCCTTTAGTCTCCCAAACTGCAGAATCCCACCTCTCTAATATCTCTTTCATGACACTCTAAGGACCCAGTCATTAATTTATATCATTCTTCTGCTTAAAAAATCTTTAATATCTATTTATCTACTTTATTGAATTAAGTCCAAACTGTTCATTATGGCCTACAGGACTCTTCCTGACTGGGTCTGCCTCTTCGAGTTCCTCTCCCTTTACAATGCTCCCATCTGCCTGGAATGGTCTTCCCATTTCAACCGCAAAAACCACTGCACATCCTGCTCCACGCAACTCAACCACCGCCTCCCCTAGAAAGTCCCTTCGGGTCCAGCCGGGTAACTGACCTCTACGTCTTCTCAACTCTACCTATCACTGTTTACACATTTGCCTCTTCTAATAGGCAGTGGTAAAAACCAGGTTAGTGTCAGGCAACCTCATCTCTCCCTCCACGCCTGGCCTAGTGGCTGGTACTGAGTAGATGTTCCGTAAGTACCTGTGGTGTGAAGAGTCCCCTCTTGCAATGACAGAGAAGTAGCAGGTTCAATGTCAACACATTCTTATCCCCACTAAGCAGCCTTTGTGTTAGCCTGGATATGCTTTCAGCCAAATCTCTGTACCAACAAAGTGGGATTCTGGCCAGAAATCTCTGAAGCCCAAGGTCATATGTAAAGCCAAACACCCCCTCCCACTCCTCCCCAGGCCCCAACTCCAGTCTCTCCAGAATCCAAAAGGAATGTTTAATTTTAACAGTACTCACACTCTGTTGACATACCAATTAACACCAATTAATCATCTTCATTAGGTGTGATAATGATTGGGAGAGAAAAGATTATTTCTAACAAAATATTCTGTGCCTATGTCAAGTGTCCTGGTGTCCCATGAGATTAATCCACCTAAAATCAAATACTCATCAAACTATCCCTGCTCTACTGGAGACCTGTCACTAAACCTCTGGATGGTGTCAAAGAAGCAAAAATGCCCAGCTGGCGAAGCAGCCAGACGTAGAGATCTGACCTAAACAATCATTGCAAAATTAATTGACGTCCTCTCAAAGCAGGAATTTTTTGCAATCATACCAGCCCCTGAAACATGACACATCCATCGGTTATAGTTCCTGAGTCTCTAAGGAGACAGCAAAGATGAATCATATGGTGCACCTATTCCTAAATAGTTTCCAGGCCAATAAGAACCAGTTCAAAAGCTCTTCACTTGCCAGAGGCCCCTTCTCATAGCCTTTCCCATCTCTGGTGTTGGCAACTGCAGCCTTACAGTTGTTCAAGCCAAAACCCTTGCAGTCATTCTCGATTCCTTGCCTTCTCCCATATATCACAATCTATTCATTAAAAATAAAATACAAAATACGTACAGAGTCTGAACACTGTCTCATTGCCTCCACACTGACCCAGGCCACCTGGACTACTGTAGTAGCCTCTCATCTGGTCTCCTACTTCCAGCCTTCCCCACCTTCAGTCTATTCTAATCATAGCATCCAGAGTGATTCTTTTAAAAAATCAATCTTATAATATTATTCTTCTGCTCAAAATCCTTCTCATCTCCCTCAGTCCTTAAAACGGCCTACAAGGCCCCATGTGATGTCCCCCATTACTCCTCTGGCTTTATTCCCTATTTCTCTCTCCCTGACTCACTCTACTGCAACAATACTGGCCTCCTGTTCCTTGAACACACCAGGCATGCTCCCATCTCAGGGCCTTTGCACATCTTTGCAGTTGTAAACCTCTTCAGAAGGCCTACTGAAAGACCGCCTTATTCAAAATTGCAACCCAATTCTACTCCCCCTACCTTGGCATTTGCATCCCGTCCTTATCCTGTTCTCCTTTTTCTTTTTCCTAAACAGTTGTCACCTTCTTATAAATAATTCATTTATATATTATTTCTAGTATTCATTATTTGTTTTCCCCAGCTAGAATGTCAGCTCGATGAGAACAGTAGTCTTTGATTTATTCATCGATTTATCCAACATACAAAGAATAGTGTCTGGTACATAGCAGGTACTCGATTAATATTTTACCAGTAAGTAGTAAGAGAAGTACATAGAAGCGACCATGAGCATCCTGTAGAACCAGGAACAGGAGAGAAGATCAAGGAAGGTTCCATCCAGGAAATGACATTTGAACTGAACCTTGAAGGATGGGTAAGATTTGAACCTGTAGAGGCAAGGACATTTAGGTAGAGTGTGTTGTAGGCCAATAGAGGGCCTGTTTAGAAGAGTGAGATGGTTCAGTTAGGCACAGAGCAGGCGACAGGCAGGGCGGTGGTAGATAATTGGGTTGAAAGAGTCAGTTGGAGCCACAGCCTTGCTGGCCAGGGAGAGGAGGCTGTTGACGAAAGCGGCTAAGGATTCTGTGATGAGGTAGAGGTATCCTTTCCCTTCAGCAACTTCCTCTTTGCAGAAACAGAAACTGTGACTGTTTTGTAAAGCATCATCAACCTTCACATACTGATGGCCAAGAGACATCCCTGGTCATTTTTCTTTCTATCCCCACACCTATTGCACTTGTGCCTGTTTAGGAGCCGTTGCTCATGTCACCTTCCCAGCCCAGGCCCCTGCTCCTTCTCTTGCTTTTACTTCCTAAATACTAACTAGCCTGATCTCAACCCTTCTTTGCATTTGCACGTGCAGATTTCTGTGACCACCACCCAATGATTACCCCTCCTTGGCATGTTCACTGCACCCTCCTCTACCCCACCAAACCCTTCCTTCTTCTCTGGTCATTTGATGTGTATCTGTCTCCTCACCTACATTATACACAACTTGTGGGCAGAGGCAAGGCATTGGTCCTTTTTTGCGGTCTCAGTACTGTTCTGAGCACACAGGAGATGTTGCATTAAATGTCTGTGTTCAGGTGCTCTTCCAGAGGCAGACCCAGTCTGACCCAGTGCAGCATCTGTAATGAGTGCGCCCATCATGTCCAGCTGCTAAGATCACTACTTGGCATTCTCTTGAAGAAAAGAATCTTCTGAGAAAGTGAAAGATACATTCTGGTCTCACCTGAAGACGATGGGGGTAAAATGTACTGGTTAAAGTGTTGGTTGGTTGGTTGGTTGGTTTGTTGGTTGGTTAGTTTTTAAATGAATGAGTATAATGTATACTGGAAAGACCATCCCTCCTCCCCCGCCCAAGCCCAGAGTGGGAGTGAATGTCAGCATTCACCTTGGCAGTTTCCTATTTTGAAGTTGAAATGATCTACCTACTAAATCTTATAATTCGGGGCCCACAACCATGGCTGACATCCCAAAGAAGAATGCTCCTTCAAGCTAACACAGTGTATCTTACCTATACTTTTCCTTAACTCTCACTCCCAGGTGATAATTATTAAAGTCCACTTTACATTTGGCATTTGTTCCTCTACACCCTTCCCAGGGCAGCTAAGCATACCTAATTTAAAAACAATTTATTAATGGTTACACTTTTGCACATGAATGGTTTCTGGCTATGAGAACATTTGTTTAGTGCTGCTATCTGCTAAGTGGCCCAAGACCTTCCCTAATTATAAGTCTTGGCCTGAGCTGACCAGACAGCAGCAGGTGTGGCCTTAGACATGGCTTCTCTTGGTAGACAAAACCAGAGAACGTGGTGGTGTCTGTATTCATAACTCAGTAGAGGGAAAATGCTTCCCTCTCTTCTTGTTTTCCTACTGAATTTCCCATCTGTGCTACTGAGAACTTCAGGAGCAGGGCAAAAGTAAGCATCTAGAAAAAGAACACATACCTGATGATCTACCGTGCATTGAATTTGCACCTGTCTCTCAAACTGGGCAATATAATCCTCACAGCATCTAAGGAAGGTATCAGGATGAGCAGGGATAAAGCTAAATTCTTACTTTTCTGTCACGCCAGGCTCTATTCTTGTCCTTCAGGTTTCTAGCTCTCCCTAGAGGAACTCTAGGTATTCCCTGAGCAAACATAACTGATCCCTTGGCTCCCTGTCCAAGTGTTACCTGCACATAAAACCTCTTGCCCAGATGTATATACTTAATACAAATGTATTCCTGGATCTAAGTCTTGCCTCTGCCCAACCCCATCGCCTCAGATGTGATGACTATGGGTATAAGAATGTGAAACCCTGAGTGGGGAGACTAAGGAGCATGCGAAATTGTGGTTTCAGACAAGGAAGCAGGTTAAAAAGAAAGAACTAATGAGCATGTGGCTGAAAAGTATTAAACACAATACAGCACATTGGTGCTTGCAGTCCCCCACTGGCAATGAAAATACTAGTTATTACTTATGGGATTTCCAAGTTAGGAGGAACAAAGGGAAATCAGGCTCATGTGTGTGGCATGTGGTGTCTTCACAATGTGGAGGAGGGTGTGAGAAATGGCAGAGTCAGGGCCTCAGCCCCAGGACACAGCCGGCTAAGAGCTAGACCTGGACAAACTCCTCCTACTCTGCCTGCTCCCCCTGGCAGCCCAGTTCTGCCCACAGTGCGTTGGGGCTAGTCAGGCCTCAGGGGAATATGGAGACGGCCTTGACCTTCCCCCTGTGCACCCTTGCAGAAGAGAGCAGGACCTCCCCCAGGACTTTCCTTGTAGGAGCCTACTGGTCAAGCTTCATTAGAAGAGTTCTGCACCATGAGGAAGCCAAGACAAGAAACATGTCTCGTCCTTGAAGACAGCTACCGAACTACTAGGTCAAGGGTGGCGAATAACTGTTCTCTATTCACTCCATTGAAGAGGAAATGGGTTTGGCTACAGTAAGGGTGATTGGCTTAGAATTAAATGTGAAAGTAATTTAAATTGCAGAACTTATTCTTTAGAGGGGAGAAGGGAAGAAATAGTATCAGTCAGGAATGGTTTAAGGAAAGTTACTCCCAGAGGTAAAAACCTTACCTGAAAGACTGTTTTACTGGTTGAATTGCCACTCCCCGCCCCTCACCCCAAATTCATATGTGAAGTCCAAACCCCCATACCTCATAATGTGACCTTATTTGGAGCCAGGGTCTTAACAGAGGTAATCAAGTAAAAACAGGATCAGAGTGGGCGTTAACCCAGTAATACTGGAGTCATTATGGAAAGGGGAGATTTGGGCACGGTGACAGACAGGCGCGCAGGGAAGACAATATGAAGAGACACAGGGAGAACGAGAGTCATCTACACGCCAAGGAGAGAGGCCTGGAACAGATCCTTCCCTCACAGTCTCAGGAGGAACCAACTCCGCCAACACCTTGATCCAGGGCTTCCTACCGGTGAGATGATAAATTTCCCTTGTTTAAGCCACTCGGTCTGTGGTATTTTGTTACCACAGTCCTAGCAAACTAATACAACTGTTAGAGATTCTCTCCACATCTGTTAAAAATCCTCAGGTTTTTATAAAAGGTATCTTTCCGCATTTTATGCCCAGGAAGCTTGGTACTAATAAAGCTGCCCTCTTGCCAGGCTGTGTGTGAGCTTTGATGGCAGGGGCTAATTTAATTCAGCACTCTGCCTGGATCTCATAGATACTCTGGGAAGTTATTTTTTTCTGTTATTGTTGAAAGCTCTCTTAACTCCTTTTTACCGAATTCCTAAAAAACAAAAGAAACAAAAATACATATGTGTTTTAACACATTCAGGATTTTTACTAAATTCTAAATATAAATGTGTGCGGGGGGGGGGAAGGGAGAGAGAGAGAGAGAGAGAGAGAGAGAGTAGAGAGAGAGAGAGAGAGAGAGAGAGAGAGAGAGAGAGAGAGAGAGAGAGAGAGAGAGAGAGAGAATTTTCTCCCAAGAAAATTCAGTGGGTGGCAAGGGAAAAAAAATCAGCATCATGCCAGCATTATAGCTGATGTTTGGTACTATTTATAGAGCCAGCCATGGCCATGTCAAATCTTTAAAAGAAACAAAACATCTGGGTACATTCCAAGGGAGAAGAAGAGCCCAACTCACAACACACAACACAGCGGAAGGCTGCATTTTTACAAAAATTAAAATTTACATTTACTAAACGTAATTCTGTGCCTCAAAGGATCTTAGGGGACCTGATTCTAGCAAGAGTTATGAAAGAATAACACCATAGCCACTGTATTTTCACATTTTAAAAAGTTCTGAAGCGAGAGAAGGGTTTTTGGAGAGCAGAGAGCACACAGCGTCTCTTCAGCAAAGGGCCTCCAAGTGCCCAGTGGCCACCAACAGTCAGTCCTGAAAGGCAGCCTCACTGACCTGAAGTCAGCAGCTGCCCTGGGACGTTTTCAGCAGGGACAAAGTTAAAGCCAAAACTGTCCCCCAACTCCTTACTTAAAGGCAGCCAGCACCCTCTCCCTGCCCTATCTCACAGAGAGAGATAGACTAATAAATTGAAGAAAAATATTTAATTCTGTACAACACTAGGGACATCCGCACTAAAAGAAAAAAAATTATTACTTCTACAATATTTTACATACGTAAAGCAAGTATGTCCTACTTTAAGCAAACCAATATATTTTTTAAACTCTAGATTTTGAACACATATATATCAGAACTGAGTTGTCCAATATACAAAAAAAAAAAAAAAAGCAAACTCTACAAAGGCCAAGGCCTCTGCTTTATTCACCAGAGAATACTCAGCATTTAGTCTAAAACCTGGCACAATGCATGTCTTCAAAAGGTATTTGTTGAAAAAGTGAATTATACCTGTTAAATAGCCAGGTCCACTGGTACACTTCATGTATTATAGAATGTGCTCCATTCCTCAACACATATGTATGGTAAGTGAGATACCCCATGACACGACCAGGGCTCAGGGATGACTGTGCCCTGTGAGACACCCCTGCCCCTGGATGCACTTCCTCTGCAAGCATTTTCCTACATCGTCCTTGGCATCTCTGGCCCCGACGTTCTAAGAGCCTCGTGTATGAAAGGCTGTTTCTTTCTTTTAAGAAACCTCTTCCTGGCCTCTCAATGACAACCACAAGGAGAGAAGGCAGCAGGTTCCAGTCTGGCCATGGCTTTGGTGGTGAGTGACTAACGTGGTTTGTGACTATGTCTGTGGATTTCAGGACAGAGAGAAAATCCTAGTGAGAGCCCATCTTCACAACACACTCACTTCTGCCTCTTCTTTCAAAAATCTTTCTTTCTATCCCAAAACACTTATTTCTTCCACATTGTTCAGGGAGGAGCAAGAGAAGAACCCATAGAAAGCCATGTGACAAGCTTCCAGGGAATCCACACCAGGGCAAACCCACAGAGAAATACTCCCTGAATAGGGCAAGAACCTGATGCACACAGGCTACTAGATCTCATGTTCTTCCTATAATTTTTGTTAGAATGATTAATACTCACTGTAGGATATCTGGAAACAGCAGAAAAAATATAAAGAGGAAAAAAAATTCATCTATAATCTCTCCATCCAGAGAGATTCTCTATTGGTATTTGGTACATTTTATGCATGTTTATGCATACACACACACACACACACGCACACACGCACGCACACGCACACACATGCACACTCATTTTATTTTAACTTAAATGGGAGCAAATGATACCTCAATGCCTTGCTTTACTGATCTTTTTTTTCTCAGATATGTTCTGTGATATTATTACGACCTTGGATTTTTATTATCCTGTCTTTGCACATATCTCTTAAAAATTTGTTTTGTGTGGGTGAATATTTATTTATTTAAACTTGTGGAAAATTTCAAACCTGTATTAAAGCAGAGAGATTACTACAGTGAACACGAGGTCCCCCGTCCAGCTTCAGTAGTTGTCACCGCGAGGCCAGTCTGCATTCATCTGTGCTCCTGGCACTCCCACCAGAGTCTCTAGAGGCGAACTCCAGACGGTAGATCATCACATATGTGAACATTTCACTTACTG
>NW_006439192.1:2517316-2533026 GCF_000325575.1 Pteropus alecto | reverse complement strand
ATGTATTTTAGCCTTTTTCCTGTTTCCCATATGTATATATATACACACACACACACACACACACACACACACACACACATACACATATATATTTCTATGTATATATATATATATATATACTTCATTAGCCAGTTTAGAAGATAATTCACATACAGCTTCATGAGCATTGTGTCATGTCATGAAAATTCTTCCAAAATCTTTATACAGTTGCCTACTACTCCACTGTATGGATGTACCATAATTTTCATAACTAGTTCCCTGCTATTGGAAAAAGTTGACTCCAATTTTTAGAAAGATAAATAGCACGACAATTTTGTATACACATATTTCCCCACACTTATGATTGTTTCCTTAGTAAAGAATCCTATAAGTAAATCAAAAGTATGGAAACCCCTCAAATCAGCTTTCCAGAAAGGTTGCAACAATTATAGTTCTACTAATAGGATGTTGTACTATTCTACTATATCTTCATGTACAATGTCATTTTTAACCCTCAATAATTTTATAGCTGGAAAAATGGCATCTCATTTTCATTTTAATTATCATTTTTATTATTGTTATTATTGGATTGTTATTGATAGTAGGTGAATTCCTCACCTCACCACCACACCACAAGGCATCTCTATAAGGTAGGTGCTCTCATCCTCACCCTACACAGGGAGAAACTGAGATCCAATTAAGTGACTTGTACATAGTCTAACAATGAACTTTCAGAGCCAGGATCAAAGCATGATTCCAAAGCCCCATCCACTTAACAGTTTCACTGTGCTGATAGAATCAAATATCTTTCCATGTGTTTTTAGCCATTACATTTCTCTTTCTTTGAATTGTAGTAAATTTCTTTTCGTGCGTGTAGAAAAACAGCCCTCAGCATGTTAGGTGGTTTGACACTCCACACTTGTACCAGGATTCACACATCACCCCTCTAACTCCTCCTTGCCTCAGCCCAACCCAAACAGCCACCTATCTTCCCACATGTTAAGAATGACACAGTGTCTCCCCTCTACATTGAAAAGAGTTTAAATTGGTTCCATCTAAGCCCTCTTGAAATTAATTAGAATGTCTTGGAATTTAACTAAATCTTCATTGGAAACTCTTGATTGGTCAAAGAAGCAGTGCTTAGGATCGACTGCATGGAGCCTGCTTGAAAACACAGCTCTCACAAGGGCCCCTTCTATTGGATCATTCATTCCTTTCCTTGTAGGAGGCACAGCAAGAAGTCCATTGTGCTCTCTCCATACAGAGGTAGGAGATCTCCTGACCAGGCGGCTCCCCTGACAATGTCACATTTAAGTTCACGGCCAGGCCAGCACCTGTCCATCACAGTCACCCCTCAGAAGCCAAGGAAATGTGTGACTGGCTCCCCGTCCCCCACCTCCACAGAAAGAATCTTCTCAAAGGATGAGTGCCCAGAAGCTCTGCCATGCACAGTTCAGAGAACACTTCCACCCAACAAAAAGCCCGACACAGAGAGCTGAAAGAAAGGCCAGGGAAGGGAGAGTTTCCTTCTAAGTCACCTGCTTGCCGAGGAATTCATGCCGCAGAAAAGTTCTGCAGGATCATAAAGCAGCCTGCCTCAGAGCTCACTCTGCAACTCGCAGAGATCATTTGCTTGATTCAGTTCAGGTTAGAGAGATGGATAGGATTTTCCCACAAATCACTTGATTAGTATGAGAAATCTATGTTCCTGCTGTTCTAAGCATTGCAGAGATTTTCGGTTCCCTTTAAATCTCTCTCAGTATTATGGTTCTTGCAGCTTTCAGAGTGTCCTCTCCAGGATTTATTTTTCGAAGGCACTGCACTATTTGGCAATGCTACATTGTCCCTCTCTGGTACCTTCACCAGCAATATTTTGGGAGGAAGCTCTTGAGCTCCAAAACCAGGAAACGGGAATTCTGATCTTTTTACTAACCACTCTAGAAACACCACAGCAAAATCACACAGAATCCATGGTCTGGCTCCATCTCGCCCCAGCCCACTTACCTGGCCCACCCTAGCCCATCCTTAGAGGGAAATCACCCCCCAACACACCACTACCATCATCGCCTTGTATTACACCCCACAGATTCTTGAGCACTTGCTATATTGCAGGCTCTACACTGAATATCTAACAGTGAATATCTAACAGCTAAGGCTCCCCTTCATCCCTACAACACACCTATGAGATGTGTGTCATCAGGTATTTTAGAGCTGAGGAAAGTGAGGTTTGGAGCAGCCACACAGATTATCTGAGCCAGGTCTGTGGCGATGCCTTGGGTTAGATAAGCTCTGGGTCCCTATACCTCTGTGCTTTCATATTTTCTATTTTATCTCAAAAAGACTACTAGGAATAAGATTTGGAGAAAGGATGAGTGAGTCCTCTTCCTTGATCAGCCCTGAGCCACATACTCCTTATTGCCTTTATCACTCCCACAAATGACTTTGTTCCCAAGTAAGCACAGCTTTCTGGACCCTTTCCATCTAAGAAGAGTTCCTGCTCAGAAAAACTGATGGGCCCGGAGGCCAGTCACATGTCCTACATACCCTCAGTTCTGTACGAGGGCACACCCCTTCCTGCTATATTGACCGTGCACTGAATAATCCATGACATGCCCTCCTAAGTTCCCAGAGCAAACCCCCACTTCCTTCCAGCTGCAGTTACCACCCTCAGCCTCCCTCAGACCCCACACAGCACAGTCTCAGTGACGTCAAGTTGTCCGCCCTGCTTTTTTCTCTGCTGGTTTTGTGATCTTAGATTTTTCTCTTTTCCAAAGCCCCAAGTCATTTTCCTTCCCTATAATCCTATTTGTTCCCCATTCTGTTATCCTTTTTTCTTTCCCTGCAGATATCTAACTAGAACTAAGGAGGTGTTCTATTTCTTCAGTTTATGTAAGCATTTCTCTCTTCCCAAACTTCAGGGAGTGGAGACCCCTCTCCAGGAGGCGTCTTCTCCGCTTTCCCTCTTTTCTTCCTAGGATGTCTGAGAAGAAGACACCAAAGGGTTCGGCCCTACTTTATGAATTCTACCTCACGTCCAGATCTTGTGACCTTCAGTAAGTCCCTTCCCTTTCCAAGACAATGTCTTAAAGTAAAAATTAAAGAGAGGAATCTTCCTCTCATTCTCTCCTCCTTCTTTTCTCATAGAAAAGTAAAACAAAACAAAAACCAGCAAAAAAAAAAAAAGCTTTAGGAGAAGAGAATAAAACTCCCTAAGTTCCCCTAACCCCAGCCCAACGGGCTCTTGGCCATCACGCAACTCTCTGGTTTCTGAGGAGGATTGTTAATAACCTCAAGTAAGCGATTCCGTTTCTTCAGGTGAGCAATGGTAGAAAAAAAAAAAAGCTGTACGAAAAAAACAATAACTATGTGCAGTGATAGATGTTAACTAGACTTATTGTGGTGATCATTTCACAATATACACACCTATCGAATCATTATGTTGTACACCTGAAACTAATATAATGTCATTTGTCACTTATATTTCAATTTAAAAAAAAAAAAAATACACTCCTATAAGAGCCACCTGAGTAGGCAGGTCCTGGCCTGTAAAAATCTGAAACTATTTTTTGAGGACTCCCAATCTACACCCTCATCTTGGCCTTGGTAACTCAGTCATAACTCTTCAGAATTTACAGGAACACTTTTACAGCAAAAAGCTCAAGCGATAGCATCAGCAGCAACCTTTTCATTTTGATTTAGAGACTCATTGTCATTGTCTCTCGCCCGTCTCCCTGTGTGCTCAGGGGGCATCTATCCCTATAGCCCATGGGCCAAGGTCCTCCCGCTCCTCTCTCACACTCTTGATCTTACTTCCTAGTCACTGAGAAAATGAAGCAATGGGAGAGAGTCCCCACCTCGATCCTCACCCATCCCACCACACCCACCCACCCACCGACTGCCCTCCCCTCCTTTAACTGTCCACATCACCTTCTACGTCACCTTTGTGCTCTTTTGACTGGATAATTTCCATCAGCAAACAAATATCCTGTTATTTTTCCCATTTCAAGGGAGAAGTACTTGCTTTGAGCCAACATGCCTCTACACTTAACATTTCATTTCTTTGCACCCTTTTACAGCCACACTCCTCCATAAAGCTGTTTACAACGCCTCTCTTCCAATGCACTCCAACAAGGCTCTCACCTCCCACTCCATCCAAAGTACTCTTGTCAGTACACCGACGGCCTCCGTGTTGCTAACATTCAACTCTCAGTCCTCGTCTTACTTCACATGTCAGAAGTATCTGACCCAGCTGATCACTCCCCCTCCTTCTTAAAAAACATTTCACTTAGTTTCTAAGGCAACATTCTCTCTTGATTTGCCTCTCATGTCATGGGCTGCTCCTTCTTAGTCTCCTTTGCTGGTTCATCTCCATGTCTAGATCCAGAGTCAGCAAGCATGGCCTTCTGGCCAGCTGCATGCTTTTATCAATAAAGTTTTATCGACTATAGCCACATTCACTTATTTCTATGTTGTCTAGGGCTGCTTTGTTCTACAATAGCAAAGTTGAGTAGTTGTAGTAAAGACTGTATCGCCCACAAAGTCTAAAATATTTCCTCTCTGGCTCTTTAAGAAAAAGTTTGCCAATTCCTATCCTCAATCTGTAAATATCGGAATTTCCAGAAGTCAGTCTTTATACCTCCTCTCTATCCACACTCATTTTCTAGGTGATCTTATCTGGTCCCATACTTTAACTGACAACTCTCTTCTCCAATGTGCTCTCAACACACACGGCACCCAGGGATCTGCTGAAATCATAGCCTATGTTACTCTTTTGCTCAAAACTCTACAGTGGTTCGAGGAAACTCATCCCGACCTCACTGCTGCACCTGATACCTCAAGGACCCCCAGCTCCAGGACCTCTGCTGGCCTGGACTGCTCTGCTTTGAAACACGCAAGTGGCGCACCCTCCGCTGCCCTCGGTCTCTGCTCCAGTTCCTTGATTACTGAGGCCCTCTCCACCCAAACGCTATCTCCCCTGGCTCTGCTTCAGTTTTCTCCATGTCATGTATCGGCTCTCCTACACCTGTCTTTCCTCTTGAGAATATAAGCTCTGAGAGAATGGAGACGGTCAGTTTTATCTACTCCTGTATGCCAAAACCCTAGAACTGTGATTGTCGATTCTCAATATTTTGAGCAATGAATAAATGAACACATACAATTTCGGAAGCTCGTGTACCTATTAAGGAAACTGAAGGATGGGAAAGATAAATGTGTCATTTCCATCATGGAGAAATCAAAGAGAAGGCCACAGCTCAAAGCTGTCACAGCCCTGAAGCCAGCAGTATCCCTCACTGACCTGTCCCAGGGAATGGAAAAGTGACAAGGGGACCGCCTGCCAGCTGCTCCTCAGATCTCTCTGTAGAGACGCCTGGAAATCAGCAGCAGGCAGAACGGAGAAATGGAGAAGGGGCTGCACCAGAGGCAGATGGAGCCTCATTCCTTCTCCCCTCCATGCTCCCCACAGTCACCAGCTTGGACCTAGAGGGGTAAGTGGATAGGGTGGCAAAGCAGACAGACAGCCAGGCTTGGAATCAGACACCACCAGCAGTGTCGCGCTGGTGAGTCTTAACTACTTTGTATCTCGGTTTCCTCCCTGTAAAATGAAGGCAATAAGGAAATGTTTAAAAATATGAAAACAAAGAGCAGTCTCAGACTCTTTTTCCTTTCCTATTTGTGTCTTATCACATTTAAGAGTTTATAATTTAAAAAGAGGTTCTGATTAGGTTTTTTCGATGTGCCGTTAAGTTGTTCCCTCATTTCTAAACATCCCTCTTGAGTTCCTCACTTACTTTCCATTCTGCTCTCACTTTTTTTCTTTTTCTTTTTGTCTCATAACTTCCTTTCCTCTTCCCACATTCTGAAAACCCTAAGTTCCAGGCAGGCAGGGGACGCTTGGCAAAATGAGAACCATCCCAATTCTCCTTTCTTCCTGGAGCCCAGCAGGGCAATTTCACTGTTAGCAGGAACAACACCACCATGATCAGCAAGAGGGAGAGAATCTGTACGAGAACCTCCAACCTCCCCTTGCTCTTTGCTCAGCCACATTGTACAACTGTATTATCCCGAGCTTATTAAACAGAAGGGATTTCTGAGAATGGAGCAAAGACGGGACACTCAAGACACCTCTTACCATCACCCCCCTGACCATGCCAAAAAGCTCTTCAGCTGCCCTTGACATCCCATGCTGGTTCTTGGCTCCAGACTGTCATTCACACTAAGAATATCCCTCTTTCTTTCCAACTCATGCTCATCCTTCAGTGCTCCAGGCTCCGGACCCGCCGCCTTCCTGAGCCTTCTGAGACCACTCGCTCTCTCACTGACATCCAAAGTTCTCAGCACTTACACTGGGCCTCATGTTAGGACTCAGCTGCACATATCCTTGTGCTAGAAGTTATCTGCCAAGAAGTATTTGCCAGGGCCACACAGGGGGCTGTGCCCCACCCCTCCATTACCCAGGACACATAAGCCAGTAAGAACCCCTCGTTTATTATGAGGTTAGGCAACATTTGCAGGCAGAAAATCTGGTTTATTTCATGCTGGCTCTTCTGGTGACTGCCTGCACAAACTGAGGAGAGTGGCTTTGCCTTCCTAGGTATCAATTTCCTCCTTCACAAAATGAGGATAACAACACCTTCCTCACCTACCTCAGAGTCTTGTGAATTTAAAACACCATATAATGTACATTATTGTTAAAATAAATAGAGCAGCAAGTCAGCTACGTGCCCCACACCACTACCCAATCTGCCCTACACCACTCCCCAATCTGCCCTACCTTCTGGCAGGCCTATCCACTTTTCCCACTTAAGCCTGTGAAAGCCCCAAGGATATGCCCATCAGAGCTGCCACCTGCCCTGCTGAGGCAAGGCACCCCAGAGCACCCACGTGACCCGGGCACACATCATGGAGTCAGCCAGCTGTGACTTCCACGGAAAGCAGTACTCTCAAACTGCCTGGAGTTTATGCAACCAAGGAAATCACAGCAGGAAGCAAATGCATTCCGGAGAAGCAGCAATAAATGTTACCTAGCTCCACCACTCACCAGCTTTGTGACCTTAGCCAAGTCAGAGCCTCTCTGAGCCTCAACTTCCTTACTTGTGAAATCAGCAGATGTATGTGATGCATGTAAACATGCCACCAAAGCGCTTAGATAGGTCTGACCACCATAGGTAGGTGACAGGCTCTGGGGATGTGTGTGAAAGGTTGGATCAGATGGGATGGAAGGAAAAAGGATGCCACAGCCAGCCCATGGTCACTACTCCCTGCACAGAGATCCTGCTACCTCCACACCTGAAGCAGATATAGCCATTACTGATGCCAGGTGGCTTACGCTGTGTTTCCGGTGAGCATCAATCTGCTCGCACCAAATGGATTGGACTCTGCCGCATTATGCTTTTTGATGAGCAGCATAGTGCCTGACACATTGCTACAGGTATAGTTACCGCTTGAATATTTGCGGTTTGAGTAACTGATTTAAAGAGCACATTTTTTCTGATTCATAAAATAATATATTCACTGTAGGAAATTTGGGAAATAGAAGTTTAACAAAATAAAAAATCGCGTGTTTTAAAACCCAGAGATGCCACTGTTATCACTTTGATATATTGTGTTCTGCCCTATTTTTCATAACTGTATACATTTTCTTTACAAAATTGCACTTATACTCTACTTACTTTTAAAACTTGATCTACTTAATATATCTTATTAGCATTTTTCCCATATTCTTATATATTTGTCGATGTAATTTTAATAGCTTCCTTGATTTCCATTTTATAGATGAGCCATATTAGGTTTAATTAATCCCCCCACACAATGTTTTGTTATGATGAATAATGCTGAAAGGAATATCCTTGATTAGAGCTATTTTGCACATCTGTGATTATTTCCTTAGGATAAATTCCTAGAAGAGCAATTGCTTACTGGTTCAAAGGATATATTTTTGAGACATGTCTCCCATATTTGAAAATTATCTTCCCATCAGCTAAGTATGAAAATATCTACTTTCCAGCACTCTTAACGATACTGGATATTATCATTTTTGCTAATCTGGTAGGTGGACAATGATAATTTGTTTTTTAAGTTCATATTTTAATAATTAGTGAGGTTGGAAAATTATGCATATTTTCCTGGACATTTCTGTTTCTTTTGTGTCCCGTGTTAGAACCATCTATTCACATCCTTTGCCCACATTTCTATCAAGGGACAGACTGATTTTTTAAATATTTTATGGATAAGAGAATTAGTCCACAACCTCCTTTGATGTCCCCTTCTCCACGTTGACCTACTCCTTCCGTTAAAGTGTTAATGCTAATGTCTAACTCGTACCCTTTTCCTGTCTCTCAATCCCACTTGCTCCCATCCTGTCTTGGGCGGAACTTTCCTTACCTGCCAGCCTCTCTTTCAGGGGATAAATAATTTCTCTTCATTTTTGCCTGATCCAGTGTAACTTATGAAGTCAGAGTATCACCCTTTGATGTTGTCCCTTCCTCTTCCTCTACTGTTCCCGTCTTCCTTCAGGCCCTCATCACTTCTCACCCGGACAGCAACAAATAATTTCAGAACCAGCTTCCCTGTCCCAGTCTTACCCCAAAACTCACCTCCACTCTCCTTTTCACAACTCACCTTCCTAAATGCAAGTGTGACTGTGTCTTTTCCTGCCTAAAACCCTCTGCTCTTCTGTTTGGACAGCTGGTCCCTCCCTGCCTGGGAGCATCCACATCTCTTCCCTCCCCGATCCCCAAAAACACACCTTGTGTGCTCAGATACAGCAACACCCAAGTATTACTCGTGGTGCTCCGACTCGCTGTGCTGTTTCCGTGCTTCTGAGTCTTGCAAATGCGGCTGCCCTCCTTCCCACCCCTCCCCCATGCACCTGGTGGGATCCTATTTATTTCTCAAGTTACTTACAGGTGTTCCTCTCTCCAGGAGGCCTCGTCTGACCATGCCAAGTAAGGGTAACCATGTGTACCCTGCATCCAGGACATACTACTCTCATGCTTACTATACCTTACTGTATTCTAGTGCAGTCCATCCACCAAAATTGAGGGCAGAAGTGTAAAGTCAGTTGAGTGTCATTCTGAATGAAAAGGACACAGTAGGAGTGTCCTGCCCAGCTGTTGTATTTCTGGAGGTTCTCTCTATGGGTCCTGGGCTCCTTCATCTTCCATAGAAAGGCTCCACAGTCCCTTGGTTTCCTGTTTTTTCTCATATTATCCCACTTCTCCTCTCTCTTCTTCATCTTCCCAAGCTCTCTCGATCCTACAAGTCTCACATCCTGGGCAGCCCAGCCCCTGATATCCACCGTGTCTTCTCCTCTTTTGGCTCAGCCATTATCTGGACAGACATCACAGTTGGCTGTTTCTGGGGCTTGTGATCTTTCCACGCAAGTTCCGACAGAAGGACCACCCCCATCTTGTGTGGTAGACCCCTTACTGCCTGCCTCACTGTTGGGAATAAAGGCTCAGGATGCCTTTGTTAGCACAGAGACATACCAGCAGGCTGTGGGCATGGAAGGGTCATGCCCTCTTCCTGGACACTCACTGCTGACCCCTAGCTAGCCCAGCACAAACTTTTGTGCATTCTTCCATTTTCTCAGTACTACACCCATACACTTACTAATTATGCATTTTTTTTGTGGAGCTCATTTCATCCATTCATCTTTGCTCAAACCACCGCCAGTGTCCCATTCTCCAGAGTGGGAGGCCTGCTTTCATCCCAAGGCCACCGGTTAGACGGCAACACACTCCACACCTCCCCTGACCCTGCCATGAGCAGGTCCTGGCCCTGAGCTTGCCCACGCCCATGCTGCACTGCGCGTCTTCCCTGCGCCCCCAAACACTCCATCCATTTGTGAGATGTCAAGCACACCCATGAGATGTGCTGCCCAGAAATAAACCAAGTCTAGCTGGAAGAAATGTAGAATTTCAGCCTCACATTGTGGAAGCTTCTCTCAGAAATGGGAATCTAGACGAAATTGAAAATTCTGTTTTGTTTTTTATAGGTGACTGGCGACGTGGCTTACCCAGAGACTGTACATGCTGTGGACCTCCCTAATTTCATTTATCCCATTTGGAATTTAGCTATCTAAAGTCTCTTACCTTTGTAAGATTCAGATTAAATAATCTTTTGTCTTATTCATATCTCCCTTCCTGGTTCTTCCAGCTGTACCCCATACCCCTCTTTCTGCTCCAGTGTCCGGCATGCATTCCACTACCCCTAGCCTCATAGCAGTCCCCTCCCAACCACTAACTGGAGACTTAAGAGTTTACTGTATAAATCAAGGAAGCTGGAGTAGAGGGCATGGTGTTAGTAATGCGCACTCAATAAATACCGCTTAACTGCAGGTGTCCCTGTCTCTGCCATTTGGTTAGAGAGAAATTAGGAGCACAGAATAAGCAAACAGTCTATTTGATTTGGAAATTAAAAAAAAAAATGAGCTACAAAGCAAATAACACTGACTTGGGAGATGGAGGACCTTGATTCTGGTCCCGGCTCTGCCATCAGGTCACTGTGTGATGACGCCAAGGACTGTTACCTCTCTGGGCCTCATTTGCCACGTCTGGAAATGAAAGATTAGACTTGATGAGAGATCCTCAAGTGATGGGCAGGATCTGCCAGTCAAAGTGGCACCCCGGAGGACAGCACGGGTTGGCCGCACTCTTTTCCCACTCATCCCAGAGCTTTTGATTCTCAGCCTCTTTGATAGCCCCAGAGCGAAGGAGAGAAATAAAAAAAAAGACCCTCGTCAGGAGGGAGTGGGATGCCTAGACTAGACAGCCCCTGCCTCTCGCCTCCTCACAGCCCTGTGCCTCGTCCTCCAGCTGACTCTCTTGCTTATCTATTTCCTAAACATCATCACAGAGGCTCCACAACCTTCCCTTTTTAACAACTCTTGCTGATGGAAAATTCTTCCTCATACCTAATCTAAGTCCATCTGCTGCAATTTCTGTCTATTTTCTCTCGTTCAATCCTTACTGGAGATGGAGAACAGCTGGTCGCCATCCTCCATATAACATCCCCTCCTAAACCAAAATCAGTTATTACATCACCCCTCAGCCTGTTTTTCTCCTGGTATAGCATCCACCACTCCTTCCAACCTGCCATCATGTATTCTAGCTCTGAAAGCATCACTGAGCACCATGGCCTGCACTGGAAGATGCTCGGCAAGCTCCAAGTCCTTCTGGAGCTGTAACATCCCCAGTAGAATCTAGGACTCAAGTGACAAAATCCAGGGGGAAAATCAGGGAGAGCAGAAAGGGATCAACCCAGTCCAAGCTCCTAGCTTTATATATGAGGAAACTGAAAGAAAAAGCAAGGAGTACAGCACCCAAGGTCGAATCTGAGGGATCAAGCTCCAGGGTCTGGACCCCAAACACTGTCACCACAACGCCCTGAGTGGCTGCAGTGTGTTCTTGATATGGGAAAGAGCAGGACCAGCCTTAACAGAAAAGCCAAAGGCCACAATTGCCCAGACGCTCCCTATCCAAACTCTGTCTTTCCAATCCCACCAGCAGATGCCTGAAACTCCACTATGAACAGCTTTGATACCCATTAAGAACTCAAATACCTCTGGCAACCATAAGTGGCAATGGTTAACTGTTCACACCTTAGTATGAATAAGTAGGTTTGATTCTTTCCAACACTTGATGGAGAAATTTAGGGGTAAGAAGAGAACGAAGGTCAAATAAACTAGGAGATGACAGACAAATGTCACTGCTTGCTAACATTTTCAAGGTCAGTCCTGTGGGTGGGGGCTGAGGGTGGGTGGGACTTGGGACAATGGAGCAGTGATGGCTGTGCCTGGTGAGAATCCCTTGCATCTGACAGGCCTGTGCTCAGGAACATCTGCACTGCCTGCCTCACGCAGGGACGCTGCACCACCCTAGGTGCTCTTGTGAGATCTGTGTGGAACTGAATATGGTGAAAGGATTACCTCACTGCTTCTACAGGACCAGCCCCATGTGCCTCCCAGAATTCCTGACTCCTCCTGGTTAACTGTTTCAGATGTGAGGTGAGCAGGGTATCTAAAATTAAGTCTCGACCTCTAGCGTGCCCTTAAGTGACAAGAGGGAAGAACCAGAAAGGAAGGAAGAAAGTGAGATATACATGAGATTAAGTGCGACTGTTCAGGTACATGCTTCAATATGAATGGTTCCCAAGTGGGGAGAAAATACGGGGTCATGTGAGTGTAAAGAAAAGTGAGTCGGTTGAACTATTTACTAATAATTTTGGCTACTAAGTTTTCCCTAAATGAGGAATGAAGGGGGAAAATAACAGAGTGTTGTGAATACATTTCAGAGTCTGGATTTCAAAACAGCCTTTACTCTATCTTGAATAAACAGAGCATCATGCTCCAACCTCTTCACCTTTTAGGGGAGTGCTCCAGACTAATTCAAACCTGCAGGCAGACACACACACACACACACACACACACACACACACACACACACTCACCCAGGATAACCAGAGAATTCACATATCCACCAAAGAAAAAGAAAACATTTCAACAGCATTTACAAAAACGCCTAACACAATAAACGTACTTATTTGATTTCTCCAAAAACACAAAATTAAATTTTAAAATAGAAGACTAAAAGGCTCTTTTCTGATAAAAATTCTAATATGTTTTCAATCCTATTTCAGGGGACAGTTTTCTTTAACAGCAAAATCAGCACAAAATGACAAGATCAAAGCAGGTTGGCAAAGAGTTTATTCACTGATGTGTTTGTGATGAAAGGGGATGACAGTCAGGAGATGAGATGCAAGAACAGAAAAGTAAGGAAGGGCCTTGTACTTGCCAGGTAAGTCACCTGGGGTTTGTGGAAGCAGAAAGAGGGAACCCCTTCATAGCACAGTGGTTAAATGAGAGAAACCCTAGTTGGCCAATTGAGGAGAGGAGAAAATGCTAGATTTATGGATGGAGCATCTCTGGGGTCCTGGCTAAAGCTACCACGTTTGACGAAATAACGACTAATAAGTTTAACTTCCTGCACACCAAGTAGGCCCTCCATACAGAAGCAGGCGCCTGGCTTCACAAGAAACTGATCAGCGACTAAATTCTCCAAACTGGATCATGGCAGGAGGGTTGGATCTGAGTGTCATGCCCCACTCAAGGTAAAGTTGCAATGATAGTATTTTGCGTTTCACCAATTATTCTTCAGCTCCTATTATGATTTTTTTTTAGTCTAAAGTTGTTATTTTAGTGATCTCTGTTCCAAATGGGGAACTAAAAAGAAGAGAAATGAGGGGGAGGGAGAGGGAGGCAAAGCGAGTGCTCCAGTGTGTCCCACTTGCACTTCCAAAGCTCCCTCTGCTCCCTGCCCCCAACTTGCCTTTTTCCTCTCTGCATGAGTCACCATTCGGGAGCTGCTTTAAAAGCCTTACTTTTAATGTCCTCTATCACAGATCAGCATCAATTAAAGAGACCCTAATTTTGTTACCTATTCCTAGTTCTAGGGACCCCCTCAACTCAAAAGTGTTTTCTAGTTTTATTACTGTCTTCATGAAAACCAAGGTACCCGCTTTCAAAATCCCCCACCTGCTGGGTGCTGCCTCTCCTGGGCTCTCGGGAGGCCAGGTGCCCTAGACAGAGCACAGAGGAGGAGGTTTGGGTCCAATAATAACCAGCAGCCAGTAAAGGTCCAGGGTCTACTCCAGGCTCCCAAACACAAAGATATAATCATTTGTAGGGCTGCAAATTTGTTTTGTTTACTGTCAGACACCATGTGCAGAAGAGAAAGCTGACTGTATCCTGACCAAAATAAAAAAGGAAAAAAAAGTCGGGCAGCTGGGTTTTTTTTAACCATTATGAGTAGAGCTTCGTCAATAGCAACTCCCACCCAAAATAGCTGCCTAAAGGAGGTGGAGGAGAACCTGTTGTGGAGGTTAAAGAAAATACAAATTAAAAAGTGAAAGTGATTTGTGGAGCCAGAGAATGGAGGCTGTCACCTGCACCTCAGGGGGAAGGGTATCATAGGGACAAGGTGTTGCTTGAAGGATCCCTCCCAGAAAGTTTACTTCCTGCCAGGACTGGGAATCAGAACTCCCCAGCTTCAGGTCTGGGATAGAAACCAGTCAGAAAATTCACCTGAATTCCCCAAAGCCTTAGGGACTTATAAGATCAACCCCAGATAGGCAGCTTCAGAGTATCCAGCAGGTCAGAGGACATACTTGGGGAAGTGCTGTAGGGCATTCAAATAGGAGCTGCCTATTCAAGTCCATTCGAGACCAAGTACATTACTACATTACCTTCTCCCCCAAAGGAACCCTGCCTTCTAGGAGGCCAACCTACCACCTCTCATTGGCAGAAACTCAGGAAAAGGCGTTTTCCCCAGGTTCAAAAGTGGGTCTCAGAGCAAGTGAGGCTCTTGGGGTCCCGTCATTTAGAATGCACTAGGGTGCTACAAAGCTGAACCAGCTTCCCACCATGGCGAGCTTTTTTACTTGAAGAGTAGTCATCAGCAGCAGTGTGGTTGGTGACTCCAGCAACTTCTGGGCCACAGATGTACTATGCCTGCACACCTAAACGGAGCCAACCTCCAGGAGCCTGCCCCTCCCACCAGCCTGTGCCTTCCAGAACAGCGGGCATGCTTAGCACTGAACTGATAAGGGGGTAACCTTCACACAGGATAAAATTTAGCTCTGTCCCCTTTACTTTAGTACACACCAAATGCCTTCCAGAGTTTTTGGGAACTAATCAATTAAGGGATTATTTTTTTTCCTCTGAGAACTGTTTTGTTTATTTCTTACCAAGTTATGTGACACTCAGATGTCCATTAGGTCAAACAGGAAAGCCCACAGCACAGGAAATTTCTCTTTCCACCAAATAAAATGAACTGCGACAGAGTGGGCAAGGGGTAAGAGGGAAGAAGGAGTCAGAAGTTTGAGAAAGACTCAAGTTGAAGGTCACAATAGTTGGGGTAAGGCAGGTCAAGGTAATGTAAAGGGGGCCAACCTTATCGCAGAAAACCCAACCAACCAATCACATTTCTCAGAATCAGCTTCCCACTGATGGGTCCTCCAGGAAGCAGCACATACAAGGGTCCAACTCCCTGCACCCAACAAACCTGAATCTACACCCCAGTCTTGCCCAAGACCAGCCTTACTCCCACAGACCTGAGCGCAGCGAATTGAGAGAGTAGTAGTAAACAAACCCAGTTCCAGACAGCACAGAAGTTTTCCAATTGTCAGCTTGTTTTCCTCCCAACAAAAGATGGTGATTTCCCACCTTTGTCACATTTCCTCCCTTAAACTTTTCTATTCTTTCTGCAATCCTGCTACACACGCTAAACTGCAAGCCACTGAGCATGGAAGCTCAGAAGCAGCACCCCCGGGACGCTGGCAGAAGTACCTTTTCCGCGGAGCAGAGAGGCTGATGCCCAGAGGCTTGCTGCCCTGCGGAGCCGTGGAAGGATGCTGTCGGGATGGAGCACGCTGAGGATTACGCGTTCCTGTCTCTGCGACCAGACCTTTCAGCAGCTCCGACCAACTGTGCTAGCGATGCACTTAGCAATTATCTGCTGGCGCCGAGGCCCCGCCCTCTGCTCTTGCAATTGGTTCTCCAGTCGCGGGCAGGACTGCATTGGTTTCAACCCACCTCACTCATTGCTTTGGCTTCTACTATTATCTAAGCCATCAAAGGGAATAATTCCATGTTTCATTGACAACCTGTATGGCTCTCCTCCGGTTCGGTGTGGCGAAGGGGGGCGGGTGGGGGGCAGAACTGGGAGTCCAGT
>NW_006439192.1:2492578-2517233 GCF_000325575.1 Pteropus alecto | reverse complement strand
GAGAGAGAGAGAGAGAGAGAGAGAGAGATGGAGCTATCAGATTCTTGCTCCCGCATTTTAACTTCCACAAAACAGCTCATAGCAACAATTTTCTGGTCTTATTTTTCCCCCAATTGGTGCATGTTCCTGGGGGCAGAGAGAAATACAACAGAAGGGGTTTCCGCCTATGTCAGACAGGCTCTATAAAGCAGAGTGAGGTAAGGGCTGAAGAAATATAGTGGCGGTGTTCCCGGGGCCACCCTGGAGGGCATGTGAAGGTCATTTTAGATTATTTGGGGGGCATATTACACACCTTATCTGGAGTTTATTCATCAGTTCTTTCCCTCATGCTCCACCTAAGCCCCCAACCTGAGGAGACAGTTTCCCTTTGCAGACTATTCAGAGACTCAGAAGAGCTGTTCTTAAAGCCAGCGAAAGTCTGGAATTCTTCACTGTTCTCACTGGGAGGCCCACAGAGACCGGCATTCCAGAACTAATAATTCTGCTTGGACCCTCCCTTTCACTTCTTCTCTGGCTTCAATTAATTGCTTAGACTTACAGCCAGCAGCCAAAGCCAGGGAACAGAGGAGAGCGAACCCACCAAGGGGTGAAAACAGCCTAAATGCTTCTCCTTGTTCAACAAGGTATCATAAAACACAAGTTTTGACCTTTCCCTCCACTTAATGTATTTTTTTTTCATGATATAGAAAGGGTGTTATTTAGTAGTTGAAATTTTTTAAAGGAAAAAATAGAATTTAAAGAGTCTTTTAAAGAAAGCTCTTAGAATTTCAAGTTTTAGTTAAGTTAGAAACTAACCTTTCACCCCTCTCCTACTGGGATCCACACATCTTCAAGTCCAGGCTATAGTTCCAGGTCCTCCCACCGTGGCCTTGAACAACTGCATCCTTATCATTGTTTGCATCCTTGGAAGCAAATGGCATGTTCTCCCTGCCTTGTGCAGTGAGCCTCTGCTTCATGCATACATGCCTGGCTTCCCTGGGTACATTGCAAGCTCTGTAAGGACAAAGCCAGTATCATGTATATCTTTATAACTCCACTGACAGCACCTAGCACTCAGTAAGTGGCTGATGAATGAAACCCAATTCAAAACATAAAATGTACACAGCTCAGAGTCTCATGGAAATTTTTCTCCGCCATGATAGCTCATCCAGCTGGGCAGTGTGGAGAGGGGACCCATCCTGGAGTTCAGGTGGTAAAAATTCAGGACTAAGCATTGTGACCGTTGCAGCTAGGAAATCCCTCTAACCTCTTGGCACCTTGTTCTCGCTGGAAAATGAGGTGCTCTTCACTCACTCAATGCTGTTCTTCTCCCTTACGCATCTGAATAAAATGAGAAATGTAGGATGTGCATTTTATTTGTGAAGCATATACCTCAAAAAATTAAATCACTTCCATATTGGCTTTCCAAATATCAGCATGGCTAAATGGAGAACGAAAAACCAGGACAAGGGATGTAGCAAAATATTTGTTTTCCATTTCCTTCTTTTATCTAGCTGAAATTCTTACAAAGGTACAATGATGAAATTAAACTTAGCTATTCATTTAAAATTGACGCTGTCCCAGAAAATCTGGCATGTTCAGTCATGGTGTAAAAACCATAAATAACACTTTTATAATTTAAGCAGGAAGATTTCCACTTCCAAGAGAAAGCAGGATTAAGTTTGGGGCCTTCACACTATTCCTCTGTCCCCCCTAAAAAAAAAAAAAAAGGGGAAATAAACTAAATTGTAAGAACACTCTTGAGCACCTATCAAAGGTTCAGTTGTCCTCAAAGGAAAATGAAAACATTTCAAGTGATTTTGTAAAATGCTTTGTTTAAAACAGCATGTCCTTACATGTGCTGTTGCCTTCTAGGTTTACGAGGATTTATGGGTGAAATCAGCTTTTTGCAGTTGACCCTGGGCATATTCCTCCCCATCATCAACTTCTGAGAGAAAGAGAGAGAGAGAGAGAGAGAGAGAGAGAGAGAGAGAGAGAGAGAGAGAGAGAGCGCTCCACAAACAGTTGTTTATGTCAGTGCCTTTTAAACTGCCTGGTCATAAAATATTCTCTTTGAGAGAAGGATGATCCCTTTGTGTCCCATAGATCACCTGCTTAATTCTGAGAGTTAGAGATGCATATTAAGTATGCAGATTCTGCTGGCACTTGCACTTGTATTAAATATCGGCTCCATACAATTTAAATTCATTGGGGTATGAAACGTACCAAATTCCATTTTGTAGGCAATACCCTGGTAAAGTAGTCCATTTTGATTTAACAGTTTCAGTGCGTTAGCGGTTTGAAAGGCTTTTTGGGTTTCATGTTCCATTTTGAGTAATTAAGGCAAGAATGTGGGATTTTTTTATTAAAAACAAATTAAATAGCAGCCGCTGGAACTGCCATCTTTCTTGTGAGTAACCACTTGCTACAATGAATTACCCTGACCTGCAGTGGGAGGCTGGAGAAACCCTGTGTTTACCCTTCTGTTTATATCATTTTCTCAGTTATCATTTATTTATGCCAAATTCTGTTCCTAAAAGGGAGAAGAGGAGAATAAATCTAGGCAATGCCAAGAAAGAAGGAAATGTGTGAAAACAGGAGAAAAAAAAAAAAAGAGTGACTTTCAACACTACATCTTTGCTAACTGAGTTGAGCCACACAATACTATTTTAGTGAAAATATGGTATTAGCAGGATTTCTTAAAACTAGCACTAGATGAATGGAAGATTTTTCAGAAAACTTCTCCCAGCACAGATTCCTAATGAGAGAGACTTGGAGGAACATACAGCTTTCTGTTCTGGCTGATGGCTGTTGTGAAACTTTATGTAATCCAATTCCCTCCCCTGCCACCCACCCACTCCACCCCCCAAATCAAACCTGTGGAGCCAGTGACATTTCAACTAAGTACAAAAGGGGATTGTGGTTGCCAAGAAGGTGTCAGTCACCGTGAACCATTCTTCATGATTTCATTAATTACTAATGAGTCTTCAGAAAGTTGGCATTAACATAGACAGGGCTTCGTGAGGTTTGAACACAGTACGGAATATTTTATTATTTAAAACACCCTGCTAAATAAAAGCAGGTGAGTCTGTTGGTTCAAGTCATTATTATATTTAGTAGTGAGCCTGAGTTGTAAATAACCTGAAAAGCAAAAGAGAGACAGATAGACAGAGATTTGCAAGACTAAATTGCCCACCTAAATTCTGTTGTGCTTCGGTTAAATTCTTCATAAGAAATATAGTGCTGAAAGAGGTCATTAAATATCGTCCAGCAATATACCAATTGACAGAAGTTGGAGAACTGAATTAAGAAGGTCAGCATGCCTTCTACGAGGCTGGCAGATCACATGTGGCATGAAGGGCCCTTCCAGAATAAAGGTCTGCACACACGGATATGACTGCTGGACCCACTGCCTGCCAGGACTCGTATCTTAACATAGAAGTCTACTCAAAAGGACACAATGAACATGTTTACAATACCTGTCATCATTTTTTCATTTATAAGTCAGAGTAATAATAATTATTGCTAGGGCTATTGAGGAAATGATGACAAATCAACCTACAAATGACTACACAAATGTCCTACCACTTGATATTAAGCAATGCCTTCCTTGGCATGGACCAATATTAATGTGACATATAAACACGTTGCTCTAGTCAGGATGTCACCTCTTGGAATAGGACCAGAAGATATTCAGAGGGGCAGAAAAAATGCTCCAGACACAGGGCACAGCTTAAAGCAATGAGGTTTCATTTCCTATTGTCTAAGGAAATTCTCAAACTGTCCCATTCATATACACCACATTAAAGACAGTACCCGGGGGTGTGAAGGTGTCATCCAAATGATCTGCTACAAGCCATAACTTCTTAAAATATGCATATTTTATTGTTAAAGTCATGCCAATTTTGTATTCTATTCCAAAATAGATCCATATTTGCTTTAGCACAGGACTTAAAGAATGATTTGCTCCAAATGTCTGTGTAGCATTGAGTCTCCAGGAAGATGCTCCATGTTTATGAGTAGGCTGGGGATTGAGAAACACAGGCCTAAAGCCTCTAGTCTGCCCTCTGCCTGGCTTCCACAGTTAGATGAGATCTGGCTTCATCCCAACTGTCTAACCTCTTCTACCTTCATCCTCATGTCCCATCACTGCCTTCCCGTAAGCATGCTCATTCCAGCGTCCTGACCTTCCCCTGGCTGCTCCAGTGCCCACATCCCCACCCCCGCACACCCTGCCTTCTCCTAATAAGACTGCAATATCCTTCAGGGCCCAGCCACATTTCTCCTTCCCTCACTACTCTTGTTCCACTACTCCTGTTCACACTGCTGTTTCTATTTTACCCTGCACTACACAAGTCAAATTAGTTACATTTTTGTTCGAATTTTCATTATAGTTTCCATACGGCCATTTTCATATCTGCTACTACATGTTACGTTTCTTTGGTAGCTTTACCATCACCCTCAAAGACAACACCCCCATTCACAATGATACCCACAGCAGTCAGTGCTAGACAAACACTATGAAATCCCAACAATGAATGGTTAATAACAAAGTAGACAGATGTACTTCGTACATGGCTAGAAGAAATGGTCTATTAACAAAAGGATAGACTCTTCAGGTAACATCTAATGCAAGATCAATCCTGACCTGTTCGAAATATTCAGGGGAGAATAAAATGGCCCATCTTGACCTCTTTGGCCATCCACACACATATCACACTTAGCATCAATGGAAAGCGAAGAGCTGAAAGCATTGCAATGGTAGCAAGACCGGATTTTTCCCTCCCTTCTATTCCTTTATTCTTCCTCCAACAAGTAGAAGCCTTGATGGGGCCAAAAGGTGGTTTTTAGCATAAGAATGCCTCTAAGTTATCTAGGAAGGTGATAAACGATAGCAAGAAAACATCAATCTGTCATGAAGATGGATTCCAAGGAAGTACTTTCTATCAAGCATATTTCCTTCCTTTGCAATGAAGAGGAGGTCCTGGGAGAGGGCAGGAGTAGACAAACTGAAGGAAGTTGAAATTAAAAAGAAAAATAATGGAGGGAAGGAACTCCTGAACTCTCATTTAAGGTTGTCTCTGTTATGACTGAAAGGTGATTGATGGAAAAAGCAAATTAATGTTTTTGCACAATCCTCTGCGCTCTGAGCTGGCTAATACTAAGAGTACTTTCTGGCTGGGAATGGACTGCACACCTTTCCAATCCTGAGGGCATAACCAGTGGTTTACACTATAATACAACAGGGGTAAGTAGCTGACATAGCAATACTCTAAAATTGTTACGGAAAGATGAGATTATGTTTAGTGCATTCTCTCTAGGGCAGCATCGGGTATCTGGAAAAAGACAGCTCTTAAGCATAACTCATTCTCCAAGGGTTTACTGAACATTAGTTGCCTTTCCTTTTTGTCTTAGAAGTCATCTTAACAAGGTATTACATCAAAATTTGAAATACAAAAACATGTTAAGTCGAAATTAATTATACATAACAATCATGGACTTTGGTTATCTAAATGTCTAGTCTGTTTTAGACTTAGAGAAAGACTTTGGGTTCCCACCTCCCATGCCCAGGACTGCTGCAGGATCTCTCCCCGGCACCTGGACATCTCTTCTGTGCTACTGCTCAAATGACAGGTGTTAGTTTCCTCTACAACAACTCCCCAAATACCAGCTTCCCTTGGTTTTTCCTCACCAAGACCCTCTTCTCTTTGCTGGTAGAGCTCTGAGCCTTTTATCTTATGTCTTTGGCAATGGCTCTGGACTGCTCTTCTCAAACGAGAGTTGGTAAGATTCCATCGGGTTCCCCTTACCACCAACTGCCAACAACAGCAAAAGAATCGCTTTCCTCCTCAATGAGCGATGCTTCTATTTTAACACCTACTTTATTGAGGGAACCAGACACTTTTTCTTTCAACTTTATTTTCTGATCATAAGACAATGAGGACCTATTTTCAACAAGGTCTCTTTATATGTGTGCTGAGTAGGGGATAACCAATTATTGCTGATTCCCACAGAGACCAGGGACCTGCCATGTCCTATAACTATGAAGGGACAGTCTTGGGATCTGGACTGGAGGACAGTGCTTGCTCTTCGGGGCATTTTAGGAAACAGGAAGGCCCTCTACTTCTGTTATAACAGTTTCATTTAAAGTCTTCCTGAAGAAGTGGCTTCTATGTTCCCTCAAGTTGCTCTCTGATTTCTAAGCTCCAGTGGGTTACTTCTTCTGATTCTCTCCTTCCCTTCCCTCATGCTTCTTTCTCTCCTCTCTTCCCTTCCTTAGAACTGCTTTTTCCTTTCAATTGTTCTAATTTTCTTTTTGATTTTCAATGTTAGATCCTCATGATAAATACTCCTAAAAGTGTCTTCTTCCCCTTATAAGTCAACCTATACTAATTATTGAACCACTTAGAAGAAAGGAGACATTAAAATCTAACCAAATAGAATAGATAAAACTCTACCTCTTTGCCTCGATTACCTAGATGGAAAATAAGAGCAAATATTTAGTTTTGAAAAAAATCTGAAAGTATCGTGAGGGCAGAGTGCATAAAACCATTATATAATGATTCTGTTGAGCATTTTATTGATTTTTATCAGGAGTTAGGCTGGGGGTTATTCTCGAGTAACCTCAGCAAATGACTCCTAGTGCTGAAATTCATTGAAATCATCAGTCTCATTTCTAAGCATGCAGCATGAATGTCTGAGGAGTTTGGAGAATCAAGCAGGGTAGGAGATGGGAAAGAAAAGAATGATGGTGCCAACATTTCAGCTTAAATCTTCTTAATATTAGTTTTACAAAATGTCTGAGCAATGGAGTTTCAGAATCCAACTCTGCTTTTTAGCTATCAAAGAACTGTTAAGAAGAGCTTAAGCTTCCAGAGGAAAGCTTTGAAATTGACACAAGCTCCTTAAGACAGTCTCCATAGCCCAAGATACTGAAGGGCTGGAAAAAAGATGGATATGCCAATTTTTTATAATGATGTCACTGCCATGATTAAGAGTGGTCTTTAATCTTTTTTTCAACTTTCAAGGCGCTGCTGGGTTCCTATGATCTACAGCTTCTGTGAAATAGTGTTTCTTTCATGGTTCTCTCCTCTTGACTCCACTGAGGGCAGCCTTTATGTTAGAAAATATGGTCCTTCTGCCCTTGTAATGGGCACAGTGCAATGACCCGGTCTGTGAGAAGAAGAGCACAAATGTTGCAGATTCATAAGTGGAAGTTCTAATAAAGCTGATAATAAGTTGCAGAGAGAGGCCCAGCTGGGCTTCTCCACCTGAACTGGTTAGGAAACTTTACTGAGCTTGTGAAGTAAATGTAGAGCTTCTCTACGACGAGGCCGGGAAAATATTACTGGACTCCTTGCCCTGATACTAAAAGTTTTGAGAGGTGGGAGGTCATAAACAAAGGTTTATCAAAGACTCCTGACCAACAGAACATTTTAAAAACCAAGAAGA
Source organism: Pteropus alecto (assembly GCF_000325575.1). Classification (NCBI taxonomy): domain Eukaryota; kingdom Metazoa; phylum Chordata; class Mammalia; order Chiroptera; family Pteropodidae; genus Pteropus; species Pteropus alecto. The sequence goes on along the minus strand of NW_006439192.1, from coordinate 2,509,802 downwards.
TCAACAAAAAAGAATGTTCCTTGTTCGAGACAAAACAATGATGGAAGCTAGAGAATCTAAAAGAGTAGCTTCCTGACCTGACCAGAGAACAGGGCCTGATTCCCATTAGGGCTCCTTAATCTTCGCTGAAGAATGAATGAGTGGACGAATGAATTGCATCACTAATTTAAAACTCTGGCCCATTTAAAATGATCTTCCATTTCCTGGAGTAGCAAATTATATGTTTGTAGGAGAGACCAATCTCCTTTTTTGATTTCACATTTAATGATTAGAAATGTCTCCTAAACATTACATCTTTGTAAGTTCCTATACACACAAGAAACTCTACACGAAGCTACCCTCAACTTTTCCAGTTTATCTCTTCCAACATCTCAACCAAATTGTGAGGGGTCCCTAACACTCTCTAAAACTACCCCTGGATAGTAGAATATATGTGATTAATAAGAGACTTTCTAAGTTGCTTTGGAAGACCCCTTCACCTCATTGCTAACCCTTTAATTACGTCTGAGCACTTCTGAGGCCATTGGTGCTAATGAGGGATTACTAAGGAGTTTTAGTTTTAGGGAACAATTCTAAAATATAATGTGTTTGTATGAGTCAGCTTGGGCTGCCATACCATATCTGGATAAACTAGATGGCTTAAAAAAAAAACAAAAACAAAAAAACAGGGCTTTATTTTCTCACAGTTCTGAAGGCTAGAAATTCCAGGTCAAGGTCTGCCAGGGTCAAGTACTGGTGAGAGCTCTCTTCCTGACCTGCAAGACAGCTGCCTTCTCACTGTGTCCTCACATGGCATAGAGGGGGTTCTCTGGTGTCATCTTCTTAAGAGGACTGTAATCCTATGAATCACAGCCCCACCCTTATGACCTCATTTAACCTTAATTACTTTCAGAAAGGCCCTATTTCCTGCAGTCACACTGGAGATCAGGACTTCAACATGCAAATTCTGGGGAGACACAATTTAATCAATAGCCATGTTCTTTCATCTTTTTGGAATAGTTTGAGGATAATTCTGTCTGAAGAAAAAGAAACGAAATGGATGACATCCCAATATCTTATACCGCTCAAACTATAATAATTTGTGGCTTCTTATTTTGTCTCTCTTATTTTGTCTCTCTTTTATCTTATTTTGTTTCATTTTATTGGAATAGTTTGAGGATAATTCTGTCTGAAGAAAAAGAAACGAAATGGATGACATCCCAATACCTTATACCGCTCAAACTATAATAATTTGTGGCTTCTGGAAAGTATTTTTTTTTCCCTTTCCTCTTATTTTGTCTCTCCTTTATCTTCCTGCTGTTGTCACCATTAAGTTAACTAATTTTCAATATTAGGACACTTTTTTAAAAATAATAGAACAAAACCCCCACTATTTTTCATTACAATGCATAATGTTCTACACTATTTGTAACTTCCCCTCCTGTCTGCTATAATCTTCCCTTCCATGGCCTCCAACGGTATCGTCAACTTTTGGAGCAGTCCTCCAGAATCCTGGGTCTATACATTTATTTTTGAGTGATCTCTTCCTCTGATTCCTGATGTGCTCAGCCCTTCCAAGCTCTGTACCCTACTCCTTTGCCACATGAGCAGACATGCTAGGTAGTAGAGACTTCATCCACTAGGAGATCCTTATGCGGGGATAGTTTTGTAGAAAGTGGGTGTTCAATAAATGTTTACAGAAAGAATGACAAGTCTGTTGATGTGACAGTTTTGCCATTTTCAGAGCAGGCTGGAAAAAAAGATATGACTAGTTGACCAATATTTAGTGGATTCTTTCCAATCTGGCAAGAGATGAAATAAGAATCAGAGATTCTGATGTTGATTTCCCAGCTATGTTCTTTCATACTCAGAGAAAGCAATCTTCTCTAAGGTTTAGTTTCCACAACTTTAAAGGGTACGTAAATGCCTGTCTTAAAACAACATCAGGAGAATTGTTACATAAGCTAATATATCCGAATTCATCAGCAGACTGCTCAATATAAAGTAGTTCTCATGAAATGTATTTTGAGCTTGAATAATGTCACATAAAAAACAATACCTCACTTCTCTTTAATGTATACGTAGAAATTTGCTAGACTATTTACTATCTTTTAGGTAAATTCTCCTTGATTGAAATACACTCCTACAAAGTAAATTATGGTTTCTTCCTTATGAAGTATAAAATAGCAAGCTTCTTTCTATTAAAATGGTTATTTGAAAGGCCTTTTGGAGACCAAGGATAATATCTATTTCCTTTTGGGGGGAGAGGGGGTAGGGAGTGGACAATAGAGTAAGGAAATCAAACAATAAATACAATTTGGTACTTTTAACAATTATCAAATTTATTTAATCTGACCTGACTTATTCTGCCAAATATTTGAGTAGAAAACTATTTCAAATAAGTTTCTAAGTCTTAATGTTTATTCCCCTAATCAAAAGTCTTCAAGGTCATGATACTTACTCCAGCATTATAGGGCATATGTGAGTTTGTCAGCAATAGTCCTTAGCTATGAAAACATTATATAATAGAAATTATTGAAAACAACTAAAACAGTGTTTTGAAGAAAATTCTAGAAGAATGCCTTAAATACTTATATTGGTAGTGAAAATAGACTGAAAAAATTAAACATACTACAAATAAGTTAGAAATAAAAAACAAAATATACCTTAAATAAACAGAAACAGTGATTAACTAAAATAAAACCAGAAATTAATAAATTACAAAACTACAATGGAATAAAATATAATTAAATGGTTCTTTTACAGAAACAAACACTAAAATTAATAAACTGCTAACTCACCCAATCAAGCAAAAGAGAGAAGCACAAGCATTCAAAATAAGAAATGTTACAGAATAAATAACCTCAAATATAGGAAAAGTTAAAAGAATCTAAGGAAAACAATGTCAGGAGGATTATTACATAAGCTAATAAATAATTTCGTTCAGATTTATACAAATAAATTTGAAAACCCAGACACATCAGAAATTGAGAATAAAATGTAACACAGATGAGATAGTAAATCCAAACTGACCAGTTACCATAAAAGACATAAAGAAAATTGTCAAAGAACTATGCCCTCAAGAGGCATAAGACCCAGCTGGTTTTGCAGAGGAATACTAACACAGACTTTAGGAAAAGACAAATCTGATGTGCTTAAAACTGACCTAAAGTATATTAAACAGAAGGAAATCATCTAAATATTGCCATAAAAGAAAAAATAATCCTGATAACAAAATCTGAAAAAGATAGCATATATACAAAATATAGGCTAATTTTACTTATGAATGTCAAAGCAAAATTTTTAAATAGTATACAAGACAGAAAGTATCAAATAGTACTTTAAAAGTATAATGTACCATGACTATGTGAATTTTACTGAAGAAATGAAAATGATTTGATATTAGAAAATTAATAAACATAATTTACCATATTATTATATCAAAATAGATCAGATTACCACTAGACTACAAGCAAATAGAAACCTGTCTTTTCTGTTCATCACTATATTCCCCATTATTACGATATTCCCTGGGACATAGTAGGTGCTTGTATGTTGAATGAATCAAAGAAGCAAATGAGAAAGTATCATATAATAATTGTCATAAATTTCAAAAAAGTACTCATAAAATTCACTATCAATTCTTGATAAAAATTTTTATGAAGTAGAAATAAACAGATACTTCATGAAAAGTATAAAACTCCTATGTACATATTCCCATTTAGACATATATAGACATCACCACAAAGGCAAGTCAAAAATGAAATAAGTATGCCTATTATAATTATTTTTATTAAACATTGTTCTGGAGACACTAGACTGTATACTTATATGCAAGTATATGAAAGAAGAGGTATGAAAGTACAACTATTATGATGTGCGTATGATATTATTGTATACTTAGAAAACATAAGAGAATGAAGTCTTACATAATACAAAGTTAAAAATTGGTGAAGATGGTTGAGGATATAATTATTATACCAAATTAAATAATTTTGTATAAATAAAAATAAAAATTACTTGAAAGATATAATGAAATAATAGTAACACTAAGTTAAAATACTTAGAAAGATACATTAAAATGTGTAATATCTATGTGATTAAAACTTTAAAATGCATTGAAGAACACAAATGAACAATTAAATGAATTAAAAGCATGCCATGTTTTCTAATAGAAATATGGAACATCATTACGATGTCAATTCGCCCTCAAATTAACCTATAAAACAATAGAGTCTGCAGTATTTTTGGAAAGAGAAGAGCAAACATAATAGGGTTCTATTCTTTATAACAAAGAAATAAGATTACTCATACGTGGAGTATAATACTGAAAGCAACAAACAAACATGATGAACAAACAGAGACTCATGGACATGGACAGTGGATCAGTGGTTACCAGAGGGAAGGGGAGAGAGGGAGGTAGGTAGAGGTAAAAGGGGTCAAATATTAGATGACGGAAGGAAATCTAACTTTGGGCGGTGAACACAACAATACAATATATATACAACACACTGTTGAATTGCATACTTGAAACGTACTTGACTTTATTAATCAACGTCACCTCAATAATACTTGAAACTTACTTGACTTTATTAATCAACGTCACCTCAATAAATTTTAATAAAAAAGAAAAAAACAAATAAGCAAGGATATAGAGCCCCACCAACTATTAAAATATATTGCAAGCTATAAGAATTAAACAGAATGTTGTACTGTTACTTGACTAGACAGACCAACTGTACTACCTCTTAAGTAGAGAGACTCCATCCAAATAGAAAGGCCAGAGTAGTTTCAAGTTTACACAACAAAGGTAACATTTTAAATCAATGCGAATATTGATTATTTTGTAAATGGTACTGGAACAACTAGATTGCCATCTGAAAAAATAAAGGCATATCTTTTAGTGCATATTTTACATTAAAATAAAGTCAGGATGGATCAAAAATTCAGTTACAATAATGAAAATACTAAAGGTACTCAAACTATACTATGGAGAGATTTTGTATTATAGTTTTTAATGGGGAAAAGTCTTACTAAGTATGACACAATAATCCAAACACAAATAAAGAGAAAGATCCACACATTCGCTCACAATAAAAAAGCTTCTGCGGAGCCAAAAAGGGGGTAGAAGGCATACCATAAATAAGATCGGAAAGCAAGTGACATAATGGAGATAATATTTGCGAATACTATTATTATATATTAATTAAATTAATATATAAATTAATATATGGTTAAATTGATATAATTATTTATTAATTTCCTTAATATATAAAGATTTCTTTATATATTAATCACTTCCTTTTCTCAAATCAATGAGAAAAGGCCAGAAACAAGTAGGGGGAAAAAAGCAAAAGAAAGAATATTTATTTCTATGAAGACTCTTAAACATAAGGATGTTCAACCTAACTCTGAAAGCAAACGAAAAATACAATCTGATATTTTTCACCTACCATAAGTTCACCTAGTCTAAAAGTTTTTTAAAACTCGATAATGCTTTGCGTTGGCCACAGTGTGAGTAAACAGGTACCCCATTCTTTCCCAGAGATACAGGAAGTTGGCAATATTAACAAAATGTAAGACACATCTTTGTGCCATAATTTCGCTTCTGAGAATTCATACCACAGATACATTCCCACGTGTGTGAAATTATGTATGTACAAAGATATTTATCACAACATTGTTTGATATAGCAAGAGAGGACATGACCCAAATGTATTAAATAAGTTCTAGTACTTCCAGACAATAAAAGTCTATGCAGCCATTTAAAACAAAGAAACAATTTAACAAGACCTAATATGTTAGCAATCCCCAAGGTAAAGTATGTTGCTAAATAATAAAAGCAGGATGAAGGATACCGTAAATAGTTTGCTGATCTTTTTGTAAAACTGAAAGAAAAGAGAATAGCATATTTACATATGCGCTTGTCCGTGTGTAGGATACTCTGAGAGGGCTGTAAGCCCCTGGAGTTACTGGGGCTCATCTCCCTGAGAGAGAGGCCATTGTTTAAATCTGTACCTTTTATAACTTTTTTGATTTAATATCATATGCACATATGGTTTTTAAAAATAAATACATTTTTAAAAAATAAATAATGTTTAAAGTCCCAAACTTTGTTCTTTTCTTTATGGAGACTTTATTGCTTAAAACTAATCAAAAAAAAAAAAAAAAAAAAGTTCAATATAGGGAGAAACAGCTTTTAAAAGGAAAATAGTATTAGGGAGATACAGCCATAGACTGGAAAAGCAAATGTTTTTCACCTTTTCTTCTTCTCATCCATATAACTACACAAAAAAGATTTAAGTGAGTTTAGTGCATAACAACTATATCTCTGTGAGCACAGGAGGTTGCCCCTACTCTCCCCACCTCAGTTCCTGCATTTTTATAATGAGCTCATTGGACTAGATGCTCTCCAAGGTCTCTCTAAATCCAGAATTCTATAAAACATCACTCTGATCTTTCCCTGAGGTCATTTTCTTAACTTGCTTCAACATTAGCCCACAAATTAGGGATTACCAGCTGCTAACTACTGCTTGAAACTTCCTCTTCATTTAAATAAAATGGTTCCCTTCTCAACCTTTTTCTTACAGCCAAGTTTATAATTTAAATATATTTTGTATATCTCTTTTTAATAACAAAGCTTGTATTTATATAATCCCAATTTACACCATTGTCTGTTTTTCTAAAAGCCAATGTTCCTTCTCATTCAAATTATGCCTAACTGAAATTTAAAACATGGAAACTTTGTCTAAACAGGAGGTATAAAGTAGTTTCCCCTCATAGCTTTTCTAAAAGACAAGCCAATATTCAGGAAAGAATTTTTCACTTCCTGTAAATAATTTGCAGAAGAGTCCTCTGCTCTCTCTTCTGAAAAGCCCTGGAACCCAGGATGTGTGTCCTTTTGGATCCAGGCTCACCCTTCACCAGGAAGGTTTCTGAAAAGTGGGTCTGTTTTCCAGAGCCTTACTTAGTGGGGACATTATCGATTTCCTTTAGTCCTTTTTCATTTTTCCTGCTTAAATTTTGCCTTTTGGTAATTTCTAGTAAAGCCCTAATGTCTCATTTTCTGCCCAGTGACAACCTTGAAGGAATATTATTTAAGTCATTTGACCAAAAAACATTTTGGAGCATGGAAAGGACATAGATTTTTTTGTAAAAAAAGGATTACTTGGATTCAAATCCTTGTTCAATGACTTGTAAGTTGTGACACGATGATATAAATTTCTCTCAGGCTGTTAGAGCCTCTACTTTCTTATTCATAAAATGAAAATAGTAACACCTACCTTGCAAGGTGTTTGCAAAGATTATAAAAAATAGATGATACATAAAATAGATAATATATGATATATACAGTATATATTACATATATAACATATATGTATCTGTTATATAAGGTATATTAGTGAAAGGGGTAAAAACATGGACTTTTAATCGTTACTTAACCATTCAACCTCAATTTCCTTTTCAGTCAAACAGATATTAGTGGGTCCTAACTCAGTGTTGTTGGAAGGGTTAAATGATTGAACACACATAAAGCACACCTACACTGCCTGGCAAAGAGTAAGTCTTCAACAAACATATTCTAATGTTACTATATGGCAAGGTCCCCTGATAGTATCAGTAGTCAGTAAGCGGTTGGTATTATTGCTGTTGTTCGTTATTTCAGTGAACGTCCAGAAGTACAAATGCAGGGATTCAATGGAATTTTAGGATGCTACAGGAATGGACCTCACACAACACAACCAAGAAGAAACAACACAGCCTGTGAGGCCGGGGTTCAAGGAGAACGTGAGCAGCATTTGCTCTCCCTGCTCTCTAAACAAGAGGGTCTCAGTGCCATGCTTTGTATTTTCGAAAGATGGCCAAGACCTTCTTCAGGGAAGAAGAGATGACAGCATAGTGGCTGAGGAAGGCACAGGACTGGTAGTGGGGAAACACCGGCTCCACCAGCAACATCAACACCACACCAATTCCTGGCTCTTTTTCCTCATTCACTTAATGAGGGTTTATCTAGTTTCAGGACAAGTGCAAAATATAACGATTCTCCAAAAATCTTACCTTTGGATCTGATTCCCAGATCTTCTGAGAATGGGCAGGGAGGGTGTTGATGGGGGTTGAAGCAAGAGAGAATAAAGGCAACAGAGAATGGGGGTGCACATGCAAGTGAGAGCTTCACAGACGACCTTTCTCCTCCGCCCCAAGAAAAGAATTACATTAATCCTAGGGAAATTCTCTGAAGTTTCCTCCAGGAAAACTTCAAACTACAGGATTATCATATCAGCACATCTGAAAAAACACAGTGGGTGGACCACAGGGCACACATTCAAGTCCTACGAGCTTCATGCCTATAGTACCAGCAGTTTTGAGGGCAAACAACTCAGTTCAGGGTATTGATTCAGTAGCCACAGCAATAGGCATTCTGCTTAAAAAGTCTGTTTGTGATTAGCATCCCCACCCTGTCAAGACAGAGAACAGAGGCAGGGTGGACAGAGGCAGCTGACTACATTATCCCCAGGACACAACTCCAGACCTGGGACAGAAACCCTTTATTACCTGAAAGTTTTAGAGCATGAGGAGGAAGATTTTCAGCTCAATTAGCTCTTAATAGTCCTGATGCTCAGTCTCGGGGATGAGCTGTGAAAATACTAAAGCCATTACCAGGGGCCAGAGTAGTCAGTTGTGTTTGAAATGTCAGTGCATTTCGCCTGACACCACCCTCCCCCTTCCCACTGTCCTTTCCAATCAGAGGTCCTCATATTTAGTAACATTTCACAAGGGCAAGGAATCGTCCTTCAGTATTGGAGTCAGGGACCTTGTAACACCCATGAAGTCGACTACAGCTTTGCTCTGTACCTGGAGAAATAAGCCAGCATCAGAGATAGGAAAGGATTTGGGATCGGAATAACGCGCACATGAGTTCTGAAGCAGTTGCAAGCTCCTTCTCCCAGAGGTAGCTCATCGAATCTTCTGAGGAGATAAGGGGACCCACAGGGGTAGAGAAAAGAGACTGGGAAGAGCATGTGGGAAGATGTGGGAAGACCCAAGTTCAATGTCTCTATAAGCGAAAGAGAACATCAAATGGCAATTATCTAGTATTGGCAAAAGATTCCAGGACTGTAACTCTTTGTATTCTAAAATCTGAGAGTAAATTGACAGCACCTGGACTTGTTGTTAACCGATACCACTGTCTCTTCCACAGTCCCCTTGCATCGAGGTGGAGCCATGTGACATGTTCTCAACAGTGGACTATGGGCAGAAGTGATATGTGTCATTTCTAAGTTGAGAAGGTCAAGAGTGGACGTGCTTTCTTCATGCTCCCTTCTCCTCTGTCTTCCAGATCAGAGGACCCAGTGGGAGGCTCTGAGGACCGGAGGAGGATGGAGCCACGATATACAGGAAGCTTGAGTCTCTGATAACTGCGAAGAACAGAACAGATCTCCACCACTCCCAATCCTAGGCAATAAACCGAATAAAAAATCAGGCTTTAACCTGCTAGCCACTGAGATTTTAGTTGGTTACAACCACCATCAATTACTCTGACAACATAACAATCAGAGTTGCAGACAAAATATTGATATATTTTTATATAAATATATTTTGATATAAATATAGATATATTTATAAACAACAAAATAATTGAAAATAACTATCCAAAAGTAGAGAATTGGTTAAATAAATTATGGTACATCATATAGCCATTAAAACACATGTCCTTAAAATAATGTTTAATGATATGGAGATATGACATAAAGTTAAATGGACTTAACTCTTTCTTTTTTTGACTGCAGAGTCCAGCAATCACAAGTAATTGTAAATTAACTCAAATGCATTCTTTAGAGTCTTTGGTGGGCGGAGGTGGCAAGGAAGAATATATACATCATAGAATTATTTTTTTAATTTCCCCTTTCTCTCCTGTCCACTCTTCTTAATTATTTCTTCAAAAATTCTTGCACAAACTTTCCTCCACCTACTCACTTACTTCTAATTCTTCTCTTCCTTCTTTTCCCCCAATACTTCACCCAAACCTAAAGGACAGATCTACCTACAAAGGATGAATGAGCAGGAGGAAGGCAAAGATTGATAATAGTCATATATCAACAATATTCACCCATCGCCCATACTTGTGGCAGAAGAAACTTCATTTTCTACATCTTTCCAACATCAGAATCTTGCTTACCTCTCCTCCAAGATCAAAGAGAATTCTGGTCATTGGAGGAAAACTAAAGAGGTTTTCATTGCCATTTAAAGTAATTAAGGATGCTCTCAGGCAGAGAGGGAAAGCATGTTTAGCCTAGCAAAGGCCTCAGTCATGACGTGGAAAGAAAAGGGGTCAAAGTTATATTAAATGAATAAACGTTCTCTTATTAAAGAAAATAATTTTCTTAATGATGAGATGATTTTTATTCTTGATATTATGGAAGAAAGTCAGCTGCACCCCAGATTGGAATTTCCTCTCCAACACCACCTCCATATACATATCCTATTTTCCACCCTACTACCCTATCCGTGGAACAATAATTTCCCCATCTTCTGTGGGAGAGTGCCCTCAGTTTGGATTATCCCAACTTCCAGAGCAGGAGTAAGTGGCAGAGTTACATGTTATTTAGCAGATGGAATAAACTAGAAAATGTGAAGATATAAGAAAGGATCTGATGGAATGACATTGGATTGTTTTACAGGGAAGGAAGATACATCCTAGAGAAAAGGAAACTGAAGGAATTAAGGAAGATGAGCGTGTAGGCCTTACAGATGCTGCCGTCCCAGAGCCACCCACACTCTGCCATGGTCAACCCCACCATTTTCATCAACATCACCATCAATGGCAAGTCCTTGGGCAGCATTTCCTTTAAGCTGTTTGCAGACAAAGTTCCAAAGACAGCAGAAAACTTTCAAGCTCTGAACACTGGGGAGAAAGGATTTGGTTACAAAGGTTCTTGCTTTCATAGAATCATGCCAAAATTTATGTGCCAGGGTGGTGACTTAAAACGCCACAATGGCATGGGTGGCAAGACCCTCTATGGGAGAAATTTGATAATGAAAATTTCATTCTGAAGCATACGAGTCCTGGCATCTTGCCTCTGGCAAACGCTGGACCCAACACAAACAGTTCCCAGTTTTCAACTGCACTGCCAAGACTGAGTGATTGAATGGCAGGCGTGTGGTCTTTGGCAAGGTGAAAGAGGGCATGCATATTGTGGAAGCCATGGCACACTTTGGGTCCAGGAATGGCGAGACCAGCAAGAAGATCACCATTGCTGACTGTGGACAACTCTAATCAACTTGACTTGTTTTATCTTAACCAGCAGATCATTCCTTTTGTAGTTCAAGAGAGCGCTCCTTGCCCCCATTTGCTCGGAACACCCTATAAACTTTGTGCTCTCCCTGCAGTTCACTGGTTTCTAGATTTTCCTTGTCCTCCTCCAAGTCTAGCTAGGTTGCAGAGTTAAGTTTATGATTATGAAATAATAGCTAAACAAGAACAACAACAACAAAAAAAGCAATATATGAAGTGAGATAATAAGAAAAAATGTTAAGAAAAGTAGTGTCACGTGGGACACACACATACATACCATCCCCTCCCTGCAAAAATGCCTAGACAACATTATTTGGGTTCAAAAGAATGAAACATTTTTATCTGGGGTACAATACTAGGCCAACTACCTAAAGCTTTTAATTAAAAAAATTGCTTAAACATTCATTGCATTTAGGTCTAGGAAAATGGCAACTGATTTGTTGATACTAGGTGATAAGAACTTTTTGGATAATAGGTGGTAAGAACTATTTTCTATAAGACAATCAACCCAACTAAAGAAATCTGCCTTTCCCGCTTCCCCAGAAAGTAGCTAGAGGCACACCCTATGGGGCATCCCATTTCCCTATGAAGAAAGCAGCCCACTGTAAATTTTTGTGTGTGTGTTTAATTTTCCTAGTCACCTATCCAGCTAAAAGAGCAAACACAAAAATTCTAAAAGTGGTTACCCCTATGTTATGGGATTAAGGGTGAAATTTGTTTTCTTTGATGTATTTTCATTATTTTCTGAATTCTCTACAATAGGAATAAATTATTTCATAAAGAGAACAAAATAAATGTTGTTTATATATTAAAATCTCTGCAATCCTATTACAACTGAACATCTTCTGTGCAGGTGGCATCAAAAAGAAGCAGGTATTTTCCCCCCTCAAATGAATTAAGAGCGGAAGCCTATCCCAGATGTAATAATACCTGTGGGCACCACTGACTTTTAGGGCTCTCCATTAGCCCCCTGAGACTTCACAGCATCCCTGGGAGGTAAGAAGTTTATGAGATGAATAACAGGGTCAGAAAGGCACTTTATCTCTTAGTGAAAGGGTACTGACTGGATTCCAGAGAATAACTTGGAGCTTAAGGTAGCCTGGCCAAAGTTGCCTAAAATAGGAAGCTTCTCCATCTGCAATTCACACACATACCCACAAACCTCTGTGTCCATGAGTCCACAGCTTATACACTCCCAAACACCTGAATCTGTGACTTATGCAGGAGTAAAGAAGGAATTGTGCAACCCCAAGCATGATCCTCACACTCCTCTTGGTTCCCTTCCAAGATGGAGTAGTGGGGCAGTCTCACGTTTAGTTGGTCATGCCAGAGACCCCGGCTGGGCCACCCTAGCCCCGTTAGCTATTTCATTACATTAGTTGCATGACATTTTTATAAAACTGCACATCTTATCGAATCAGGCACTCTTCAGACATTGATAAAAAAATAAAGTGCCTCCCCACCACAGCCCTCTTCCTCTGCAGTTTCCACCTTTTTTCTAATCACTTTAGCTGGGGATGGTGTGTTTTTTTACAACATGAGTCAGATGGGTTGGGTATGTGTCGCTTTGAAAAGAAGATGCCCTAATACATGAACATAAAAAAGGCAAATTTCCAGTTACCTCAGCTTTTCCACCTGTTCTGGATACCTATTAAGAGGTCCAAATTGATCCCATTAGCTAGACCATCACAGTTGATAAGTGTGAATTAAATAATAAAACTCTAGGCTGCATCAGCCAGTGAGGGTCACTAATAGTGTTTCATAGGAGATGTATTTGCCCATTTTGTTTGTTTTGCACAATTGGGGGGGGGGTCCTTTTCAACTCCCACCCATCTTGAAACTATTTTTTACCACCATGTATAAATTTCATCCTCAAGAGCAGACACAAACAGAGAGACCTCAGAAAGAGAAAAAGAAGAGAGCTGTAAAATGGAATCTTACAGAGGAGAGCAACTGGCATTTTGCAGACAGCGCTAAAGGAAAGTCCCTCTTTCTATTTCATCAAAGAGGATTCTACTTAAAACAGATCTTTGACCTATTATGGCTTCAGGAACTAGAATTCTCTCTAATTAGTAAATACAAAGTTTGTATCATTTCAACAGAATAATGTGAGATAAAGCAAGTAATAAGGTGTTGAAGGTCAACAGACCATGGATTTTAAATGAGATGTCTGAACTGGGTGAGAATGGAGATTATTGCACTAGATACAAAAAGCTAAGCATTTCATCCATCCTTATGAGGAAGAACAGAAGTTTAATACTAAGAATTTCAGTAAAAGTGACATAGATTTTTCAATTAATCATTTTGTTGTCTTCATAAAAACAACATTAGTAATTGTTATGGATCAATATCTGAACTAGGGTGTCATTGGCAACTACAGATAATGATATTGTAACCATTCGTTGCATATTACAATGGGCTGGTCGCTGTATAGGGTACTTTCAAGTACTGTCGCTGATCTTCCCAACCACACTGCAATGTAAGCATAATGAGCCCCATTTTACAGAGCAATAACTTGAGGCTTGGAGAGAATATGTGATACTCTATTGAAAACACCAAATACAGAAAAATATAAAGGAAAAAATGGCCCTGTAATCAAATCCCCACTGTTATTTTAATCATTTTTTCTGTACTTGTATTATTAAATTTTTAACAAAATTCAAATACTCCATCTGGTATTTTGTGCCTTGCTTGTTCATTATTTCTTCCCATCATTAAATATTCTTTGAGAAAATCATTTTTAATGAATGAACTGTTTACCATTTTTTAGTTATGCCATCAATTATTTAACCAACCCCCTATTGTGGTAGTTTCTAATATTTTTCTATTATACTAATGGCTGAGATAAATATTCTTGAACATGAATCCTGTACATAAATTTGATTATAGCCTTAGGATAAAATCCTAAAAGCAAAATTACGGGCTCAAAGTGTATGAACATTTTAAGGCTGTTGACACACAAATTGCAGTGCTATCCTCCAGAAGGTCTGTACCAGTTTACATCCCCACCAGCAGCAAGAGATGAAAACATCCTTTCCCCTACATCCTCAGCAGCAAATTTTGTGGTGTTTTTAAAAAGTATTACTGATTTATAACTTGCATTTCTTTGATGAGTAGTACAATTGAACATAGTTCTGTTTATTGGGAACAGCTACTGTTCTATTGTGAATGTCCAATCATATTCTCTACGCATTTATCTATTGCTGTGTTGGAAAATGCTGATATTCAGAAACTTTAATGCTTAGTGGGTTTTGCTCCTGATGAGGCAGAGTCTCCTCTCTCTGAAAGATGGTTGGTCCTTAATACTGAGCAAACGTCCGGTCCCTAGAGCCTCGCTGGGGGGCTGAAAGGGACACCTCTTCGGTCTAACTACAATGGCTCTGTAGGAATTTTTCAGGTCTCTGAATTTAGAAAATCATCAGGAAACAAAACTGGTACTTCAGGACTAAATGACTCTGCAATGCATAATTTCTCATGAATTTGACCTTCCTCCTGCCTTCACCCAGTGACTGAATTAGGCCAACTTGCTGTAGAGGTACAGCTGTGGTCCTCTCCTCCCTGGAGCGGGGCTAAAAAGCCAGCACATGAGCAAACTGTCCCTGCAGATGGCAGAGATACCCTCTGGGTGCCCCTGAGACACAGCAGAAAGAAAGAAGGGTGGTAGTGGTCACACTTCTGGAGAGGGTACAATGCTCAAGAAAAGGACATAGCAGCACCAGTAGGAATAAACAGGAACCACACAATAGCCCATGACTAACTTGATTTCAGTGGCTGGAATTAATAATCCATCCCCTGTGTAAGTCTGTCCCTTGCCCCGTACTTCTCTCCACTGATAAGCAGTGCACTCTGGCTTGTAGTAATTAGAGTTGGTGGTCATCCTTGTCCCCACCAACTAGAATGTCAAGTTTGGAGCATCCAGTTCCTATTACCAGTTAAAACATTATAATTGCTATGGGTGGATGAATGAGTGAATGTATGAATGAACAAAACAGTTATTTTATAGTACTTTTATGCTGCTTCTAAATGATAAATTTCCCCAGCCACCTCCCCCGTGCAATAGCAGACTCTTGGAAGACATTTATATCTCTCCTTAGATGTCTGGCACATAGCAGGATACATGCTTAATAAAGGAAGGAATGAACTAAACCATATTTTGACCATAATAATGCCAACTTGAGCTCATCTTTTTAGAAGTTCTACCCTTAGGAGACATGTAAAAGGCAGCAGGATTCTCAACCATTCCCTGTTGTCGCTTGTGTTAGATGGAGCTTTCTCGATTGATTGTTAAGAGCAGGCCGCGGGCAGCTGGATAACGCTGTGTGACAACTGGCCCCAAAGGACTTTCAAGATAATGAAATGTCTGTCTTTTCAGCCAGACACTGCTGAAAACCACACTTCCCGGAGAAAGAGAGAGATCTGACCTGTATCACCTGTGTATACATTTGCTTACATATGCAGATAATGACAAGCTCTGTCAGGACAAAAACCAGCTTAAATTCACAGAACTCAGATGCCAGGCCCTGATGGCAGCTGAAAAGGGTGTTTACAACAGGCACTGCCTCGAACCAAACCCTAGACTGAATCAGACAACAGATTCTATCGGAAGAAATAGGCTATTGCTGCTCTTCAATTATGAGTTTTGTCACGGGAAAGCACCCCAGAGCTTGAGCACTATGGGGAGAGGATCCATGTCACCGACAGGGCAGAATTAATGACAGACCTGGCCAGCCCCTGAAACTCTTGGGCAGGATTCCTGGGCTCAGCACCCCAGTCAGCCCAACAGGGATCACCTGCCTTTTCAGACACAGGGGAACTCTCGCCTTACTGAATAATTGAATTTCCAATCCAAAAGAGGTTCTGTTTCCTCCTCTAACAAACAAATCTAAATATTTCAGGATTTCTGGGCTGCGCAGGGTCACTGGGTCCACCCTTTGGTTAATATAAAGCCGCCGTCAGCTCTGAATGAAACTGTAAAGACAAGAAGTCTATGTTTGTGCCCTTCCTCCCCTCCACCCTTAATCAGAGCCCTTTTCTGCTGCATTTCATAATCTATTTTGTGAGCAGCTATTTAGCACCTGCCATGAGTGAAGTTCTGTGGTTCTTACAAAGAAGAGAATGACCCAGAAGGATGTGCAAAGATCAGATGCTCAGGGGATCTCTCCCATACTTGCCTCCAGCTGGCAACCTATTTACTACACTCTACTTTGTTGATGAGCCCCAGTCAACTACATGCCTCATTCTCCCTATCCACATCCCCTGAGGCCTTGCTAAACAGCTTCCACACAGCCCCAATCAGCCTCAGGAGGCCTGTGAGACTGCTTGGTCCCCAGCGGGCTATTACTTGAGCCTTCCCAAGAATGCTCACATTACTACAAAGCAAGCTCTGTAAAAACCCGGCTTCACCAAGTTTGAAACTTTGCCTTCTCTCTGACTCCATCCACATCCCCCTCTACACATACTATTTGTTTTCCCCGGAATGAGCTTCCAAGGAAGTGTTGAAATGGGCAGGGAGGGATAGGGAGGTTTCATCCTTCTCCTACTCTGCTATAACGCTACCCTAAAGGCAGCCCTGCCCAACAGCCAACCACAGCAGGCAGCCGTGAGTAGCTGCCATTTCCAGTACTCACTGTCCTCTCCCAGGTTCCATGCAAGTGTATAGAGGGTTCTTCACCTCACCAGAGCCACTGTCCATGGCCAGTTGCCCAAGTAGTCACCACCCTCTCTGCTTCTCACTCTGGGTTCTCACACTGCAGATGCTCCCTCCATGTATCCTCCCACTATGTGTACATATGCTTCCCTATGCAGAAAGAACACAGCCACTGAAGTTTGAGCCTCTCAATAGACATATGTGCTTTGAGAAGCTGAACATGGCTATTTTCAAGTCTGTTTCCCTCTCAGGGAGTTGATGGATCCCCACAAAAGGACTCCCAAAAGCTCTCATTCCTGAGAGGG
>NW_006439192.1:2489067-2492519 GCF_000325575.1 Pteropus alecto | reverse complement strand
GGGAAAGAGAAAAGAAGATGACCTGCCCCCATCATTACTCTCCCCAGTGCTAGGTCCATGGGAGAGAATCATGCAGCCTTCCACTCTCACTGTCTTCAGGCATCTGCCTAGAAAACCAACTCTCATGTTCACTATGAAGATACTGTTTATGCTTCCTCCAGGTGCATGGTCTGGAGAAGGAGGTTCAGCACAGGGTCACAGCACATCTATTCATCTCTTCCTAGATGGCCCATGGGGTGGGGTTCAGGCCATGACACAACAGCTAAACTCATCGTGTCTCATGTCTCGAACCAACCAAATAATAAGAGGGTAGATGTGTAGTCAACATAGAAAAATCCTTACTCTACCCTCCAACAGGTAACATGGTCCTGGAGGTTTTCCTTAAACTGTCACTCTAATTTTCTTAGCCTCAAAGGGGGACACACCAGGAATCCCAGGGCACAAGATCATCTTTTCCCGTTCCCATTACCCTCAGTTCTACTCAAGTTACAGTGCTAGTGGATAGCAGGGTACAACCTGTTCCGTGGTTTTCTCACTTTCAAGGGCTCTTGAATGCTGAAAGAGCTCTAAGAATCAAAGAAATTTAGCTCTAATGGTGAAGTTACAAGTCGTCCAGCAAATATTTAAGGCCAGAGGACTTAGTAAGCCTTCCCTTAAATCTCACTACATAGACATCTGCCCATCTGAAAGCCCCTCATGCTGAGCCAGGCTGGCCAGTGTGGTTCTTTTAAGGATGCCTGTGATACTAATTGTCTTGCTGTTCTTCCTGAATAAATATGTAGCCTTAGGAATAAGGCTGGACCCAGATCATCAGCAATTATATTTACCCATTGATCTATCATCTTCCTCCCTCTTTCTCCCACCACTTTGGAAGCTTTAGCAAAACATATTTCAATTCCCACTTTAAAATGAAATCATTAGCCTCTAAATAATTAACCTGTATCAATAGGAGGGCATGCAATCTGCACACACACCTATACTAGTCAATCTGCCCAGCAAAGAGGAGGAGGAGAGCTTTCCCATAGGGCTTTCATGGAGCTTCAGAGACTGGAATTTGAGGATTGATGGAGTGTGTGCATTTGGAAATGAAAGCAGGAGACTCCAACTATAGGGGAAGGGGGAGGAATACTCTCCATGCTATTCCAAGGTAGCAAGTTCTTGTAGCAACTGGCATCTCTGCCAGTCACTACCACAAAACATTAATATAACAAATGTCTTTATACCCTTTTCCTAACACCTAATTATTTTTTTTTAATATTTTAACTTCATGTATTGTTTTACAGAAGGGTCACTGAGTGATATATTTGAAACTGGGTCCCCAGCCCCCATAAAAAAAAAAACAAAATTTAATGTCCGATACAGCCAGGATGCTGCAGAGCCTCCTGGGACTCCAAGTACCCAAGATCACTGTGCACTGATGATCCAGCAGCCCATTATCCACTTGCAGGCTCCCAGATCAATTACTTACGTAGCTCTCTTCTCTCCATCTTCCCATGGCCCAGTTCATGGTGCTGAACTGATGGAGTATGAAATATCCAGAACCTCTTCTGCTGGGCACATGGAACACTAATCCCAAAACATGCACCGAAATAGGATTCTGTGGTCAATAAAATGGGAAATCCTGTATAGTTTTTCTTCTTTCTAGGTACCCACAATATTTTTTTATTAATAAGCCTCTTAGACAACCTTTAGGAAAGACATCTGTTTTTTCCCAAACTCACTAACCTTTCCCCATGATGAAATTTTTATTAATATCCTGCAGACTTGTGCTCCACAAAGCATGTGGAAAGGTTTTTTCAGAATGGTATAGGGTGGTGTCTGCCACAATAGTTCTTCTGCAAATGCAGCAGTGAACTTTGCATGACTTTTTCAAGGATGTTTAATTAAAGCCAAGGGCATGATTCCTAAAATGCAATTCAATGAAGATAATTATGGAAGGAAATAAACGAATATGGTTCAAGTAATTGGCCTTCTGGCAGTCCGATGAGATCCATAGTTCTCAGAGAGCCTTCAGGGATGGATGAGATGGAGAACCTTGGATAATCTCCCCTAAATGGCATTCCTTTCCTAGACTTTTTGAGTACTGAATGGCCACCAGTTCAAGGTTAGACTCTCAGAGAGAAAACACAGGAACCATTATCTTACTTTAATAATTGAAGATAGGATCCATATGCTTTGAAAACAAGAAAAGCAAGTGGCAATGAGAAAAAAAAATGGCATAGATGATAGAGGCTTTGTTCATTCCCCTTGCAACCACATCAGAATTGTGACAGAAACACGGAGCAAACAGCAAGCAAAGTCGCCTGGGATCAGATGAACAGAAGGACTATAACTAGGGAGAGAAATAAGAAATCACTCTGCAATGGTAGAAGGTAGGAGCGGGTGAAGACACGAGGTTGCCCGGTCCCAGGTGGCTGAGTGGGACAGAGGCTGTGGCAGCTACAGCTGGCAGCTGCAGATGCCTCTTAAGGGGCCTGTATCAGTGAGCAGACTTTCACAGTGATAGGCTGATGGAGGAGTGAGGGAGATGGCACCAGGGACTTATAAGGGGACACTGAGGCTCTCTCCTGAGCAGAAGTAATGGTAGTATCCGTTGTTCTTCTGTTGAGCCCTCCCCCATCCCAGTGTGTGGATACCGTGTAGCCATAGCTGAGATGTCATTGAACTAGATAACAGGGGTCGCTCCACCCAGAGGATTCCCTGAAACTCCTCCTCCTCCAACTCACAGCCCCACCCAAGCCACATCCAGGTGTGTCCTTGGTGAGTCCGGTGCTCCTCACTGAGCCAACTCCAAGACTCACACTGGTGGCAGCTGACTTTGGTTTCTGGCGTGGCCTCTTGAGGCAACTATAAGCACAGCATCTGTGGATTGCTTGCTGACTCTTAACAGGTAGCCCTGGAGGGGCACAGGCTGTTGCTAAATGTGGCCTGCAGCTGAACCCCTCGTAGGACTGTGCCACTGGTCACCTACTACACAAAGCCATGCTAATAAGACTTAGAGACTTAGAAACTTTAGTTTCTATGTATAAACAGACACAGAAAGGCACCCAAAATGGGAAGACAAAGAAGCAGAAACCATATGAGAGAGCAGAACAGAGATCCAGGAATAATGGAGTCAAGCAATCTAACAGATGCAGAATTCAAAACATTGGTTATAAAGATGCTCAATGAACTTAGGGGAAGAGCAGATTAACTCAGTGAGAACTTTAACAAAGAGATTTAAAAAAAAACATAAAAATGGAAATGGAAATTATGAAAGGGAACCAGTCAGAAATGAATCATCTGAGATGAATATATTAGAGAGAATTAAAAGAGTAGATGAAGAAGAGGATCAAACCACCAATATAGAGGATAGGGAAGCCGAGGTCACCCAATCAGAGTGGCAAGAAAAAAGAAGCCAAGAATATCAAACTAACTTAAGGAGTCTTTGGGACAAAACTAAGTGTAAAACC
>NW_006439192.1:2486322-2489001 GCF_000325575.1 Pteropus alecto | reverse complement strand
TCAAAATTAAAATGCCAAAGGTGAAATACAAAGAAAGAATCTTAAAAGCAACAAGAAAAAAGCAGCTAGATATTTACAAGGGAGCACCCATAAGAATGGCAGCTGATTTCTCAAAAGAAACTATACAGGACAGAAGGGCTTGGCATAAAATATTCAACGTGATGAAAACCCAGGATCTACAACCAAAAATACTTTATCTAGCAAAGCTATCATTTAGAGATGAAAGACAGATAAAGAGCTTCCCAGACAAAATTAAGCTAAAGGAGTTTATCAACACCAAGCCAGTATTACAGAAAATGTTGGAGAGACTTCTTTAAGAAGAAAAAACACATATCAAAAACAGGAATAAAGAATGGTAATACCTACGTTCCTGTCAATGAGTATCTCAAATGGAAAAGAATTAAGTGCTCCAACCAAAAGATAGAGTGGCTGAATGGATAAGAAAGCAAGACCCCTACATATGCTGCATACAAGAAACTCACTTCAAATTAAAAGACACACGGAGACTAAAAGGAGGAGGATAGGAAAAGATATTGCTTTGACGGATGTAGAGAGTATTGCGCTGAATGAAATAAGTCAGATAAAGACAAATATCACACGATTTCACGAGCATGAGGAATCTAAAAAACAAAATAAACAAGAAGAAGAAAAAGGAAATAAACTCAAATATACAGAGAATATTTTGAGAGCTACTAGATGGTAGGGTGGTTGGGGGATGGGGAAAAAGGGCAAAGGGATTAAGAAGTACAAATGGATAGTTACAAAATAGACATGGAAATATAAAGTGTAGTATAAGGAAAATAGTTAACGATGCTGTAATAAATGTGTAAAGGAGAAGAGGGGTACTAGATTTAGTGGGGTGATCACTTTGTGAGTTATAAAGATTTCTAATCACTATGCTGTAAAACTGAAACTAATATATGATTGTATGCCAACTATAATTGAAAAAAACTCATCGAATTGTACAATGTAAATACGAGCAACTAATTATTATATTTCAATAAAGCTGGAAAAAATAAATAAGTAAATAATAAAATAAAATAAAAAAGAAAAGAAAATGGCAGAGATACCAACTGAATCAGAAAACTGATGATCTGATCAGTATTCCCACCTGAATGGAAGTCTCCTTCCTCTTCAAGAACAGGAGGCATGAACTGACTTGCCTCAGGTCACACCTGAGTTAGTAAGATGACAAAGTCAGGTCCAATTTCCTGACTCTCCCTATTATGACCCTGTTCAGTGATTACTCATCCTACCAACTACCCGAAGATCTCAGCTTTTCTTGAATATTTTGAACTAAGTTATAGGCTTATTATTTTAGTGTAACCAAAGGTTTTATTGTTTTGTCTTTATTACAGAGATGGAAATCTGAGACCACGGGCAATGGGGAACCAGAGAGGAAAGAGAAAGAAAAGAGGAAGCATGGAGGTGATGTGTACCCTCCTGAACCCTTGCTATTTCTACTTGAGACTTCATTTTTCCGGTACCCTAACTATAAAAATAGTGATGATTATGATGAGATGGTAGTGGCTGTGCTTTTATTGAGCATCTACTCTGCACTACATACCATGTCTTGTCTCAGGCATACTTTCTCAGACTCTCTTGCTAGTTGTTTCATTTTTTTGATTTTTAAACATTGGAGTGCCCCACACGCCCCTTTTCTTCTCTATCCTCATTTACTCCCTTGATGACCTCATGTAGTCCCTGGACTTTTAAAAACTATCTACACACTGATGATTCTCAATATTAAATCCTAGCCTCAGCATCTTCCCTGGGCCTAGGCCTCTCACATGCAACTGTCTACTCATTACCTGCACTTAGATGTTTAAGTCACCTGCAACTTAACATGACTAAAGCCAAATTCATGATTCCAGTACCACCACTCCCAATGAAATGTTCTCTACCAGCATGTTCTTCATTTCAATATATGACAACCTCATTTTATAAGTTGTCAGGACAAAATCTTGAGGTCATTCTTTGTCTCACTATTCACACATCTCACCCCAAATATCAGCAAATCTTATAGGTTCTACCTATAGAATATATCAAGATCCTGACTATCACTTCTAGCACTACTGCCGTAATCCAAGCTATCACTATCTGTCACCTGAAGGTACAGAAGCCTCCCAACAGGTCTTCTTATTTTTCCACTTACAGTTAAAATCTACTTTCCACTAAGTGGCCAGAGTCATTCTTCTAAAATGTATGTTAAGCCATGTCTCTTCTCTGATCAAGGCCTCTGAAGGCTTTCCATGTCACTTAGAGTAAGTAACCCTGTAAGGCCTGCATGATCTGACCACCTGCTACACACACACACACACACACACACACCTTTGAACTTGCTCTTTCTCACACCTGGATATCTATATGCATATCTTCAAGTTTCTGTTGAAGTATCACCTTTTCAAAGATGTGTTCCTTGACCACCCTGTAAGAAAGAATCACCGCCACATGCACACACTGTCACTACCCCCTTACCCTGCTTTATTTTTCTTCTTAGTGTTACTATCACCTGACACATTATATAATTTGTTGAGTGCTTCATCTCTCCACATTAGACTATAAACATCCTAAGAGGAGAGACTTTGTGTTTTATTCACTGCTTTACCTCCAGTACCTATAACACAACTTGGTGTGTGTATGTGTACATTATATATATAATATATGTACATTATATAT
>NW_006439192.1:2482790-2485487 GCF_000325575.1 Pteropus alecto | reverse complement strand
GGCATAACCCTCGGCTCAAGCATTGCAGAGTTATGCAGCTTCTAGGTGTTCTCACCAGCCCTCTGGTCTTATTTTATTTAGCATAAGGTCCATCCATGTTGTCACACACACACACACACACACACACACATACATATATGTATACACACACACACACATATATATGTATATACACACACACACACATTATTTGTCACATAAATGAGTGCAAGTATCATGATACAATTTTACAGATAAAAAATTGAGACCCTTAGTAGATGATAACCTGTCAAAGACCAGTGAGTGGTTAAGGCGGGGTCTGAACTCAAATTCCCCAGGCTCCCATCTTAGCAGCATCCACTACAGCCTTTCCTTGCCATCCCCCCGGAGTCACCATGTCCATCATGTTCACAAGAATAAGACATCCTCTTCTCACTGACCTCTTTTCTCCCACCTTCTCAGGGCCCTAGAAGCCAGTGTACAAGCAGGTGTAACAGTCAGAGGAGCAGAGCACAGGGACTATGAGATTTTTACTTGTGCCACATATCCAGAACTCAACCAGCCTCTTCTGTCTCTTATAGTCAAGCTGTTGAAATGTCTGCGTTTGGGCCTGCTCACCATGCATGCTGTTCAGGCGTCTGTAGTAATTATAAGATATGGAAAAGAAAAGAAAATCTATCTCCATAATTGCAACCCAGCTGGGTTCCTTAGGACCTTTCCACCTCAGCAATGTGATCCCTGCTTTGTAGCACTGCAGTCCTGTCATTATGCCAAAGGTATCCCATCCCTTCCGTTAGATCAGAATTCTGAGACATGCCATCCAACCAAGGCTTCAGGAGGCAGCCAGTGGGGTTTTCCTGGTTGAGCTGTACACCTAGGCCATCCCAACAGCAGGTCGCACTGTCTTCACTGGGCTGCCCACCAGGATGGGGGCTGGGAGGAATGAGGGCGGGGGGAGGGCAGGCGGTGCGCATTAGGAGCACACACAAAGACAGCCTCAGGCTCTCTCCCTGTGGAACACCGACTTTCCCCCCAACTCTCCCCCAAGAGCCGAGCCCGCAGCTCTGCATGCTCAGACACTGCAGCCTCAAAGAACTCGAGCTGTTTCCCCTGTGCTCCGCCGCCTACCTGGCTCTTCCCTGAGGCCTCAGGGAGAAACTTCACCAGGAGAATATCAATCTATTGATATAGGTACCGACAGCCTTTCTGAACAGAATACCAAAGCGGCAAGCCTGCTCTCTGTCCCCCGCAGCGTAGCACCTTAACTGCTACCCCCCGTCCCTGATTCCCCTGACTTCGTTGACCTGAGCCATGAGCTGAGATTTAAGGTGTCGGGGTCTTTACTGAGCCTGAGCTGGAAGGTGTGGAGAGGGGTTGTGCAGGAGGCCGGCAAAAAGAAAAACAGAGAACGGGAGGAAAGGCAGAGATGCCTCCAGCAGTTGCAACTTACAAAACTTTATTTCTCCTCTTGCCTCTGACCATTCTGTATTCCAAAAGCACATGGCCTGGGAGTCTTGTTCCTTTCCATTCTACAGACTGATCTTAATGCTTGCAGACAGGAAGACAGGCTGAGTTCCTCACTCACTACTGTGGCTGCTGCTGTCACAGCATCTCTTTGATGTCCCTCCTTTCCTTAATCCACTTTCTACTTGTCACCCCACTTGTAACCCCATGAGTCTCACATGAGTCCCAATAATACTAAAAGTTGTCACGTATGGAGGGAGGTTTGAAGGGTAGTGAGGAGTATGACCACAAAGTAGGGAAAACTGGGCTAAAGAAAGATAATCAGGTTTCTATACTGTGGGACTTCTGAGCCTTTAATATGAGAGTTTAGACTGTGAATTCCCAAGGGAAGAAAATGAAGTAGTAGTGTTCTTCAACTAATTTTATAAGACACTATGTTTTCAAGACAGTCAGCTATAGATGAGGAATTCAGAGCCCTAGTTTGTGAAATGTTACTTTTGGCATAAAAATTGGCTTGAGGCCTAAGGAGGAACTGGGAAAAGTGGGCAATGCTGCATGTCTGGTGGGACAGAGGAACCCCCTTGCAAAGGAGCAAGAGACCTGGGCCTCACAGGACCCTGTCACCACAGCTCTGCCCTGGAAGGAGTTGCCGCACTTTTTAAAAGGAAGGACAGGGAAGAAAGAAAAGATGTAGACAGTCACGAAGATGCGTTTGAGGTGAGCACCCAGAGAGGACAGGGCGTGATGAGAGGAGGGGGCGAGCTGGAGCCATGGCACGTCAGTTAGCTGCCTCCTGACATGGGCCCCGAGAGCTCCCCACTCCCCTTCCATGCCTCAGCCTTGGAAACAGAGAAGAGGGAGGAAATCTGAGGAGAGGTGGAGAAAATGCTAGACTGAAAGTTTCCTCCCAAAGTTCAGGTTTTGTTTTTAATTCCGTAAAGTGAGTATATAGCACTGAAGCATTTTCATGCATTTCAATGCATTTCAATGCATTTCAATCAATATTTACTGAATGCCTATCATGGGGCCCGCTCTGAGTCAGGGTCCATGAGGAATAAAAGGGTGAAAAACAGTTGCCTCTTTCCTAGCAGCATTAGTGGAGTGACAGGACCACACAGGCCAGCAATTAGAGAACAAAAGGACACTTTATCAGGAACAAGGAGGGAAAAGTGCCAACGTCAGTGCCGGCACAGTCAGGAGAGTGAGCGCTGTGTGCAGAGAGACGGGATGCAGAGAGCCTTGGGGGCCTGACAT
>NW_006439192.1:2471457-2482681 GCF_000325575.1 Pteropus alecto | reverse complement strand
AGTAGGATGTGTCAGAGAGGCACCGTCAGCAAGTCCATCTGTCCAAAGCAAGATGGCAGGAGCTTGAGACACCTGTGGACATGCTGGGTAGACTGGGGCCTTGTGAGGAAGCTAGAGGGATGGTGGTGGCTAAGGTCACACTCCATACTTAGGCCTTGTAAGAAGGCCTTGTAAGAAGGCCTTGGAGACAGTGAGGCTACACCTCCTACTGGCAGTATGTGGTGATGGTCAGAAAGCCACCCACATGACCTTCATCACCTTCTCATCTGCCAAATGGAATTGTTACAGGCTGAATTGTGCCACCCCGCCCCCCCACCAAAAAAAATTCATGTGTTGGTCTTAATCTCCAGTACCACAGAATGTGACTGTTTGGAGACAGGGCCTTTAAGGGGTGATTAAGTTACAATGTGGCCATTAAGTTTGGCCCTAATCCAATATGTATGATGTTCTTCTAAGAAGAGAAAATTTGGACACAGACAGGCACACAGGGAAGAGCATGTGGGACACAAGGAGAGAATGGCCATATCTAGGCCAAGGAGAGTTGCCTCAGGAAAAAAACCAACCCTGTCAGCACTGATCTAGGATGTCTAGTCTCCAGAACTATGAGAAAATTAATTTCTGTTGTTTAAGCCACGCATCCTATAGTAATGTAACGGCAGCCTTAGCAAACTAATACAGGGAATAATGCCATCTTCCTGGCTTTCCCTGGTGGCACACTGCCAGTCTTCCTATTTCCTGGGTTCATATCCCTTCTCTCCATCAATTAGGCTTCTCTCTCCTCCAGTCTTATCGTCGAGAACAAAAGAAACACTGAATGTGAACAAACTTTGACTGAACTTTATATAAACATCTTTCGAACAGTGATGTGGCACTTTGCTGGGCACTGGAGTTTGAAAAATGAGTAATGCCAAGTTCCCGTTCTCAAGGTGCTCATAAGGGAGTGTGGACAAAATTTGCACAAACTTAACAGGTGGGAACACTGTGGAACTGGGCAGGGGGCGGAGGGGAGGGCATGAAGAAGACTGTCCAAAAAGGAAGCACTCATGCTGAGCTTTGAAGGATTCATAGGAGTTGATCTGGGAGGGAGACAGAGTACTCTCCATAGAAAAAAAGAGCATGTGCAAAATCTAGAGGCACGGAGTGTATTACATGTTCATGGAACAGTAAGACATCGGAGTGTCTGCATGGACTACATGGGGAGTGATGGGAGAGGGGCTGAGAAGCCTGGTGAGTGTTGTAGTCCAAGGCTCCCTGGGAAGAATTCTGGCCTTTATCAGAGTTAGTGAGGAGCCAAGGAAGGGTTCCAAGAAGGAGTCTAGTGGCAGTGTAGAGAGAGACCAAGGGAATGAACAGATCAGAAGTCTATTTCTGGACCCTTTGGGAGCCTGAAGATGTGGCTCCCACATGAAGATGAAGATATAGGTATATAGCTTAGGAGAGGGACTGGTGTTGAGGCTAAGGGGTAGGAGTACGGCAGTACAGACAGCAAAAGGAGAAGGCCATTAGGGCTGGAAACCCAGCAGGGCCAAATATTTAACCCTTCTAAGGCCCCAGTTTACTCATTTGTAAATATGGAGAAAAAAGTGATTACCCCACATGCCATCATAAGAATGAAATAAATAAAATAGTCTATGAGAAGCTGTCATATGGCCTGGCAGGGACACTCAATAACATTGACTCTAACTGCTGTCACTAATCCCGGAGGAACAGGATGGAGGTCTGGTAATACAAATAAAGTAGAGTCTTGTCTAAAACAAGGAAAGACATCAAAACTCGTTGACCACATGTTTGCCTTGATTCCACATTTGTGGAACTATGGATTTAGCATTAATTCAATTATCCCTGAATGGGGACAGAATTGGTTCTAAAGCCAGGAGGAGAATGTGAAGCAGCCTCAGCCATGAGTATGGGGAAGCAGGAGAGGGAGCCAAGTAGGTTATTAGGATGGCAGGGCTGCCAAGGACAAACTCAGAGAAAGGGAATAGAGCAGAGGCTTTGGGAATGTTGACACTTGGGCTCAGGGAAGAAAGGAAAAGACAAGGAAGTCAATAGAGCTATCGGGAAAAGAAGAAAACTGAAAAAAATCACTTTCATGAAAACCAAGAGAGGAGAGAGTTTTAATAAGTAGTAAAAGCTTTGAAGCCTCCAGTGATAGAGAGAATGAGAACCAAACTAAGAAAGGTATGGAAACTGTAACTGGGGGTCCTTTGGTGCATGAGGAGTCCTTTTCTGTGGGGTAAGGAGACAGAAGGGAACTGCACAGGCTTGGAAATACCACGGCCACTACAGAATTGAAGGCTGGGAGCACAGAGTGTGTTTTGAGGAAAGGTGGCTCAGGTTGGAAGCATTAAAGGATGGCTGAACTAAAGAAAGAATTACTCTGAGGAGACCTGAGCCTTTGTTTGTATTGGTGGAAAGGAGAAAAGTCCGTGGCTTGGGAAGAAGAGAATCAAAATGGGAGCCTAGGCAAGGTCCCAAGGTAGAAAGAAAGGGATGAAATCTAATATCGCCTAGGGGAAGAGCCCTTCTTTCTCTTCCTACTAGGAGAAAGAAGGAAAGTAGAAGCAGCCTTCATCTTCTGGATTCATTCAGGTGGCTTGGGTCATTTCCCCAGGAGGGCTAGGGGGGATGAGAGGTGGCTGAGACCTAAGGAGAATGAAAAAGGGTTAGCAAGGCTGCTACAGAAAAGGCAAAACGGACACGAGAAATGAAGTTCAAGTCTAACTTAATATAAATTCCCCAGTAGCAGATCCTAAGGTAACAATTTGCATGCAAGTAGCTTATGTCGGAGATATCCCCAGGAAGCATGGCAGGGGAGTAGAGAATTGAGACAGGCAAGGGAAGAAAGCTAATAAAAGGCACAGTAATGGGTGGACTACTGCTCTAGAAAAGTGAGTTTGAATCTCTCTGGGTGCCCTTTGTGAGACTGGGTAAAGCCTCCTCAGAATTTTCTCACCAAGGAACCAAGGAGTTAGGGTATTGATCCACTAGTTCCCTTCCCTCACTGGTTGAGGTTGTCTCCTGGGGGTGTTAAGTTCCTTGTATTTAGGGTATCCTCAATGCTCTTGTGGACAGAGACATTCCTCAGGCAGAAAAATGTAGAGCTTGAGGTGAGAAACTGCAGTAGCCAAAATTCTAAGACAGTCCCCAAGATTTCCACCTCCTGATGCACACATCCTTGTCTAATCCCCTCTCCCTGCATGTGACCTAGAATGTGAATATAATCAATATTACTTCTGTGATTAAGTTATATTATGTGGCAAAAGAGATTTTGCAATATACACCTAAGGTCCCTAATCAGTTGAATCTGCGTTCATCAAAAGGAAGATTATCCCAGCGGTGCTGACCTAATCAGGTGAGACCTCGAAAAAGACAAGAAGCAATAGTACATGCTCTCCTGTTGGCATGAAAAAGCAAACTGTCATGTCGTGGAGAGTGCCACATGGCCAAGTCCTGAGGGCAGTCTCCAGAAGCTGAGCGTGATCCCCAGCTAACACCAGTAAGAAAATAAGAACTTCAGTCCTATAACCACAAGGAACTAGATTCTGCCAACAATTTGTATGTTTGGAAGAGGGCCCTGAGTCTCAGATGAGATCATAATATCAACTGCACCTTAACTGTAGCCTGTGAGACTCTGAGCAGAGGACCCAGTTAAGCTGTGCCCAGACTCCTGACCGCAGAAACTGTGAGATAATAAATGTATGTTGTTTTAAGCTGCTTCATTTGTGATAATTTGCTACACAGCAATGGAAAACTAATGGAGAGGCCATCAATGCGTATAAGACATGTGAACCAAAGCTGCAGGTGACCTTCGGGATAAGAAAAGGGGAGATGGATGGAGCACCTTCAGCTTCCTTTCCCTTCCTGAGGTCATCTTTAGATCTAAAGCCTCAAATCCAAATTCTAGCAAGAGAAGAGGCAGCAATGAGTCCCTCTTCTCCATGCACTGCAGGGATCAAGTGATCTGTATGCAAAATATAAATTCACTGCGCTTGGGCTCTGGTGCTGTGTGAGTCTTGAGGCTGGAACAGGCACTCAGAGCTGGAGGCCCTGCCAGATTTGTAGATGAAGATGCTCTGGGACTGAACGGTTGCCAGACCTAGGTAGGTAATTTGCCTCTTTTCCCCTTTGAGTTCTCCCATTAGTCTTCGGGCCTTTGGCATCAAGATGAGAAGCACTGACTTGATTCTCCTCTTTGCAGCTAGACGTGCTGCATTTACCCCTGTTAGATGGCAGATGCTCTCAATTCCCTTTGCAACTTTGGCTGCTCAGCCCTCACTTTGCCTGCTACTCAGCAGAATGGAAACTAAAGCCAACAGAGACAATTTTTACAAGGCAGACCAAGAAAAGGTATTTGAAATTCGACACAACTCCACTTTTAGATGTCTAGGATCCCCCGCATGGCTATACTCTATGCTTAATCATTTTGAAATGTAGTATTGAACACATTAAAACAGGTTTTCCTCATCAAGTCGAGGCTTTTGCATCTAATGCAAAAGTTCTATGGAAGACTGATGTTCGGAATGTTAGCGAGAAGCAGTATTCTGTGTTAGGCTGTGCCTTTTGTGCATTTTTATGTGGTAAGCTTACCAAAGGTCAGGGTCTGTCTGGGTCTCAATTTTACAGATTAACAAATTAAATTGTATTGGTTCATGTGAGAATGAACACATATTTGGGAATGAATGCATATTGATCAAATTTACAAGATTCTGACAGGGAACCCTTGCAACGAGGGAGGTGTGCCCAGCAGGATAACCCATTCAAGTCACTGTCTGGGTTCAAGTTTTTGTGGGTAGGTTCACCCCAAAAGTAAATTTAAAATCCTGCTCGGCAAATATCTTCTGAGTCCTTCTCATGTGCAAGGCACCAACCCGGATGCTGTGATGATATAGCAATAAGTTCTACATGGGTTATGCCCTTGAGAAGCTTCCTTGCACATAAATATGATATAGATAGGAACATGCTATAAGAAAGGTGCAGAAAATCTGCTAAGAGAGTGCAGGGGAGGAGAGATCCTTCCAGTAGGAAGTGGAGGAAGTGGGAAGAGAATTAGAAAGAACCAAGGGAGGCAGCATTGAACTGGGTCTTGAAGAAAATGAGAAGGTTGTACCCAAGAAGGTGGAGATGGCCATTCCAAGGACAGCAATAGGTGAGCAAAGATACAGAGGGTCAGAAATGAGTAACATGTTTGATGTACTGGAGGACATGATGCTGGAAAGACAAGGAGGTACCAGATTATGCCTCGTGGTTGCAGAATGCATGGAGAGGGAGCTCTTAAGGGATGTGTCAATCAAGCAAGGAAAATGATGAAGTCCCCCTTTCCAGGGTATAGCACCTTCTGTCTACATAATCAGTACTGGCTGCTTAATATTGTGTCTTCCACCCAACTGGGAGACATGCCTCAGTCTGCTCTGTTTAGGCCTTTAATTCTTTCTCAGTCATTAAAATCTTTTGTCATTGCAACACGACTGTGACAGTGACCTACTCATGAGACTGTAGCTTATTTTGCGTTAGTTGCTCTCTGCATTGGCATCTTTCTGACAACATTCTAGATAGCACCTAGGTTCTTGGTGAGAGCCAAATGACCCTCTGTTCTGATGAGAGATGCAGGGACCAATTGCTCCTTAGGATGAGTCCCATTCTCAGAGGTAGAGATTTGACAAAAGTTAGCAGAGGTGACATTTCCTGACTTTACCTCCATCCTCAGGGGCTACCCTACCTAGACACCCACACTCCTTGCTGACTGCAATGGGGTTGCAGCTGGAGACAACCTGGGATAGACAGAACTTGGCAATCTGCTCTCTAGGGCTAGTTCGGTGAAGCTCTGTGAGCTTCTGCTACAGAGAACCAGAAATGAGAAATGCCAGAGGACACGTCCACACTATCTGATTGTCTGAGCTCCAGACAAGGCCTCCACTTTGCGTTTGGTGACATGCATTGTGGGTAGGAAGGTGGATTCTAGAGTCAAAGAGAATCAGCCTCAAATCCCAGCTCTACTGCTTACCAGTTATGTCACCTTGGGCACATTATTTAATCCAAGCCTGTCTCCTTGTGTGTAACGTGAAAATAAAGATCATCCTTATCTCCTAAGGTTGTTGTGAAAACTGAGATAATGTCTGCACGGCAGCTAGCACAGCACCTAACCTGTAAATGAAGCACGACACATGTTAGCCATCATTACCACAGACCTCTGAAGGCTTACATGGACAATATCAGAAACCTTCCAGTCCCAGCCAGTGAGAGCAGCTGCAAGCTACACTTCTGGCAGGTGGGGAGAGCTGAATCAATACCTGGTAATTCTATCCCTCTGTTTCTGAGGTGATTGTAGTGGCTTCTACCTGACCTGCCTTCCTTCCTGCATCTGACCATGTGGTGCCATCAGGCAGTGCCACACAACAGTCATGGAGCTCAAAGGGACTCTTTGATTTTCCAGATTCTAACTTCTATATCGGTGACCTACCCCAGGACCAGAGAAATCCAGACTCCTGGCTGCCAGAGGCACAGGAAGTCAAGATGCCCAGTTTCATTGCGGCCGATGATGAAAGGCATGATGGCAACTTGGGCTTTTGAGCTTCCAGAGTCAGCGGGACCTGTGATGAGTTGGAGAAGACACCTGCCACTTGTGTTACTAAATCTTTGGGAACCATGCTAGCTGCTTGACACCCTGTTGGTAGGATGACATGTGTCATGGTCAAAGTACTGACACCACAGAAATCAGCAGATATTACCAATCGAGGTTCCTCCCCCAGCACCTCCAAGAACTGGCCGTCAAACATTTATCAACACACCACTGGGCAAGACCTTTCTCACTCTCACCCTTCCTCAGTTGCTTTTAACTATTTCCTCACACTACATATCACCTCCACACAGTCCAGCTAAATCTCAAGTCATCCTGAAATAAACTGCCAGAGACAGGCCGATGAGAAATCGCTTGAGATATGGAGAGAGTGCTCTTTGTGAAGTAGCGTTTGAAGACTTTCCTTTCTCTCGTCTGTGTGTCATCAGGTATTTAGATATAGTGGTCCCCCTTTTCCAAGGTTTCACTTTCCTCAAGTTCAGTAACCCACCATCATCCAGGCTCCAAAAATACTAAATGGAAAATTCCAGAAATAAACAATTTATAAGTTTTATATTGTGTACTGTTCTGAGTAGCATGATGAAATCTTGCACTGTCCCTCTCTGTCCCATGTAGGACATGAATCGCCCCTTTGTCCAGCGTCTCCAAGGTGTAGACACTCCCCACCTGTTAGTCATCTAGTAGCTGTCTTGGTATCAGATCAGCTGTCACAGTATCACAGTACTTATGTTCAGGTGACTTTTATCTTACCAAATGGCCCCAAAGCAGAA
Source organism: Pteropus alecto (assembly GCF_000325575.1). Lineage (NCBI taxonomy): Eukaryota > Metazoa > Chordata > Mammalia > Chiroptera > Pteropodidae > Pteropus > Pteropus alecto. Next base: position 2,475,334 of record NW_006439192.1, on the reverse strand, counting down.
GAGCAGTGATGCTGGCAATTCACATATACCAAAAAAGAGGCATAAAGTGCTGCCTTTAAGTGAAAAGTTTGAAAGTTCTTGACTAAAAATCATCTGCAGAGATTGCTAAGATCTACAAAACTTCTATCTGTGAAATTGCCTAATTTGTAAGTTAAATTTTATCATAGATATGTATATACAGGAAAAAACAGTACATCTAGGGTTTGGAACTATCTGCGGTTTCAGTCATCCACTGGGGGTGTTGGGCTGTGTCCCTGCGGATAAGAGGGGTACTACTGTGGAAGGACTGACTCATCACCGCCCATCAGTGGTGAAAGACTTCACCGCTAGTTCTCTGAGGTGCAGGCGGTTCAAAGAGGAAACAGAACAGGGACTCACAGCTCCAGAAAATTGACCTCTAGGGGATCATGCAGGGTCTCAGGGACTCTGGGATACTCCTCAAAGCACAGAACAAAGGTCTCTATGGAGAGGCTTCATAAGGAAGGGCTGTGGGGCTTGTGGAAAAGGAAAGTTGACTGGTATCAGCAAGGATCAGTGAGCTCAGGCAAGGCCTCAGCCTTTCTGAGGCCTAAGTGCATTTCCCTTCGCGGGAGCTGTAAGAACACCAGAGCATCAGCTTCGAGGCTGAGAGAGAGGCAGCACATCCCCCACCCTCAGCACGAGGACAGTTGCAATTCTGTTACATCAGGAGCATCACTAAGTAGCAGCATTTGTAAGGATCCAGGAGCCCCAACCCTGAGAGTGGCATGGAGCCACCAATGGGTGTCCCACCCTGGCCTCCTTCCTCTCTTCCCCCAGCAGGACCCATTTCCCCCTGGAGCAGTAGATTTCTCCCTGAACTTTATCCTTAAGTGTATCTGGTGCATTCGTTGCTACAATATTTATGACTCACATCAATTTTTCATCCATGCCATCACTCAGCTTCTCAGGCGAGTTTGGAAACTTCCTTCTTTGAGTTCTCATTCTCCTTTTGGGGAGACGGAAGCTGGAGCAAAGCACCGGGGAACTGCTACACCAAATTTGCTCTGCTGTCCTCCTGCTCAGGAATCCAGTACCTGCCACATTAACTGCCACCCTGTCCGCCTCACTTTCTAAGCCATTCACAATCTGATTGCACCACAAATATGCAACATTACCCCTGCCTCTTCTCCTCTCTTGTCTTCTTCTCACAGTGAAGACACAGTTTCTCTTCCCTCCCTGGGGGTCTCCTGCTGCTTCTGCCACCTGGAGGACCCTCTCCTTCCTGTGGTGCATCTGGAACTGCCTCTTCCTCCAAGCTGAGATCCATTCCACATCTTCCACGAAGCCACGTTTTCCTGAATCCAACCTCTACATCTACTTCCTGTTCATCTTCAGCTTGTGACTCATGACCTAGTATTTAGCTGTTCCTTAATTGTTCTCCCCAGCTGAACTCTATGCTCCCTAATGACAGAGTCTGTACCTTTGTGCTTCTGGGTTCCCCATGGGGCTTAGGTATGCAGTGCTGCCTATATAATAGGTGCCAAATAAGTAAGTAAGTAAGTAAGTAAGTAAGTAAGTAAGTAAGTAAATAACAAAGAAGAAAATAATATACTAAAATAATTCTAAACAAATAATTTAATGAATAACTTGTTTGATTGCAATCATGAGAGACTTCTTTCTGTAATAATTGGGTCTTTTTTTATTGGCTCTAATTTCACTTATAATGATAAAAATACTTGCCAAGATGTTCTTATCTCTGAGAAATACATTAATACATTAATTGTATTAATAATAACAATTGCTCCAATTTCTTGAGCACTTACTCTGTGCTCGAAACAGCAAAGTATTTTACAGGCATTATCATATTTACTTCTGAAGTAAATACAATTATAATCACCATTTTACACATGAGGAAACTGAGACACAGAGGAGATGTGACTTGTCCAAGGACACGCATCTAATATGCAGTAGAGCAAACATTCAAATGCAGTAGTCTAGCCCAGGGCTCATACTCTTCAACTTTCCCTCATTCCTGCCAGCGCTAGCAAACCTGCAGGCATTCTGCAGAAGGGCAGTCTGAAGAGTGGATCACAGCAATAGCCACCAACTGCTGGTGCAAACCAGCCCAGAAAAAGAGGGGAATCTTCAGGGAAATATGTGGAATGAGCACACAAATGTATGTTTGCTCCCTCCTGAAACAGTAGCAGTATAATAGGAAAAGAATAACAAACGAGTAAATCCACAAAGACAATGAGAAGACGCTACTGCAGAAGAGAGATATCAGCAAAATTCTAGAAGCCAGAGAGTGGGTGGACAAGTGATACATTACCACTCAGGACAGACAAAGCTGAGCAGCTTATCAGATAACTGAAGGACTACAGGATTCCCAGAATGAAGGTGTTGAGTCTGGGGAAGGTAAGGCAAGGAGAGAGACTGTCTGAAAGCTTTTATACAGAATAATCAGGCTGACTAATCTCCTCCCCTACCACGCCCAAGCAAGGAATGGCTCTTTTTCCTCATCTGTTCAAGTTGCCATAACAAATACCATAGACTAGGTGGCTTCAACAACAAACACTTATTTCTCACAGTTCTGGATGTGGGAAGTCTAAGATCAAGGTCCTGGCCAATTTGACTTCTGGTGAGAGCCCCCCTGCAGATAGCTACCTTGCAGCTCTACCCTCTTATGGCAGGAGGGAGGAAGGGAGAGAAGAAAGCTTTCTGGTCTCTCTTCTTACCAAGGCACTAATCCCATCATAAGAGCTCTGCCTTATGACGTTATCTAAACCTAATTACCTCCCAAAGGCCTCTATATCCAACACCATTACATTTGGGATCAAGGCCTTAGCATACAGATTGGAGGCAGGGAGTAGGAACACAAACAGTCAAGTCCATAGCACTCCTCCATGCCCCTGTAGGATGGACTTCAGAAGGGTGCACTTGAGACACACTGGCATGCACAGGTGAGCTACAAGGCTGAAGAAAGGAACTAAATGATGTCTGTCTACAGAACAAAGGAAACTTCACCCCTGCTCCCTCCCAATAATCCATGCCCTTCTAGTTCCAGTCTCCTAATGCCAGTAGCCAGATACATATCCCAAGGCAGAAGATGGGACAATATTCTCTCAAGAAACAGAATTCTCTATTAACAAGCAAAGAGCCTGGAGTAAATGTCCAGATGCATTTGAGGGTATCCCCATGACAAAGTCCACTTGAAGCCCCATCACTCAATAGTGAAGTGTGGTAATCAGTCCCCTGCCACAATCAGAGAGCGTCCCATCAATTCTTGAGTTCTTTATTCTGTAATATGAACAGATAGCAAAATAATAATAGATTTTTAAGGAGAACATTCAACATGAAGATCAAAACAATTTTTTTTTAATCAGGAAATAAGATAACATAGAGAACAAAAGAAAAGTTCCAAAGATCATCAGTATCTTTAGAGATATATAAAAAGATATTATATTCATGAAATGAGAACAGAACACTCTAATACCAAAATGGGAATAATTAGAGAAAAAGAAATCTCTTTAAAATCAAAATTAAATTATGAACATTAAAATTTTTAAAAATCAATAGGAGATTCAGTGAAATCAAGGAACTGGCCCCAAAACTTTTAAAAAGAAGGAAAAGGAAAAAGAGGGCAAAAAAAATTTTTTTAATGTGCTATAGATAAGCAGATACGAAAATTCAATGAGCGATTCAAAAGCTACAATACTTAATTAATAGAAGTTCTATAGAAAGAGAATAGAAAAAAATAGAGTGACAGACATAAGAGAAATAATATAGGAAAATTCCAATCTGAGCAGATTAACAGGGTCCATTCAATGAATGATGAAAGACCCACAGCAAGAAACTCTTATCATGAAACTTCACAATCAGGATTAAAATGATAAGAAACAAAAGGAAGAAAAGAAAG
>NW_006439192.1:2463735-2471388 GCF_000325575.1 Pteropus alecto | reverse complement strand
GAAAGAAAGAAAGAAAGAAAGAAAGAAAGAAAGAAAAAGAAAGAAAGAAAGAAAGAAAGAAAGAAAGAAAGAAAGAAAAGAAAGAAAAGAAAGGAAGAAAGAAAGAAAGAAAGAAAGAAAGAAAGAAAGAAAGAAAGAAAGAAAGAAAGAAAGAAAGAAAGAAGAAAAGAAAAGAAAAAAGAGAGAGAAATGAAGAAGGAGGGGTGGAGGAAGGAAGAAAGGAAGAAGGAAAGAAGGGAGGGAGGAGAAAGAGGAAGAAGAAAGGGAGAAGGGAGAGATGGAGGGGAGAAAGGAAGTTTACATATAGTGTAAACTGAATGGCATTGGATTTCTCAAGAAAAATACCAGATGTTTGAAGGCCTTCAAAGTTCTAAGGGAAAAATAATTTTCCATGTTCAATCTAGAATTAAATATTTACCATCAGCTAAATGCGAGGGTAATACAAGATATTTTCAGACATGAGAGCACATAAAGGTTCTATCTCCTATGCATTATTTCCTACAAGCTACCAGAAGATGAACTTCAGCAATACATATATACATATATACATACATACATGTGCACATACAACTAAGAGTAAACCAAGAAAGAGGAAGACTGGATCCAGGAAGCTAGCAATACAGCAGAGAACCAGAGAAAAGCAACCCAAGATGACAGTCATGTGCCATGTCTAGGGAACAACAACAAAAAAAAACCATAAAGCTTCAGGAGGAAGATATCCAGGAATAAAAGTAGAACCAATAAAAAAATAATTAAAAAGAAACTTGTGGTTCTGTTCTTCCAATCAAAGAAAGAAATAATTTTAAGGAAAAAAAGGTTGTGTGAGAGCAAAAATATAACTATAGTACAGTGCATGGCCTAGCAGTGAACAATATTCACATGAGCCTAATAACAACCCATTTCTAGTATATCCAAAATGTGTGATATAACTATATAGAGAAGATTGAAGGGATGTATATGCATGCAGGTAGAAGGAGTAAAAAAGCTAAATCCTCAACCACGTTTATTCCCTCCTCCGGGCTCTTGCACTGGCAGTTCTCAATGCCTAGAACACTCTAATCCCAGAGAGGACATGGCCCACTCCCTTATTTTATTCAAGTCTCTGCTTAAATGTCACTTCTTTTGTCCAAGGTATCTAAAATAATCCTCCCCCAACTGGTAGCATTCTTGCCATCTTACTCTGTCTCTGTTTTATTTTCTTTTGTAACAGTTCCTAACCACATATAAAATCATATAGGATAGTGCTCACCACATAATAGATACTTAATTGGTTAAATAAAATAATGAATAAATTACCATGACGTGAAATCAACAGTTAACGTCCATCTTTGCTTGAGTTTCCCCAGAAGCGGGCCCTGAGACAAGGGTTAGTGCAAAAGCTCATCTGAAGTAGTTACCAAGTAGTTCGGGGGAGGATGTAATAAAGAGTTACTGTTTAATGCAGGGATCTCCAACCCCCACAGGCTGTGGACTGGTACCAGTCTGTGGCCTGTTAGGAACTCGCTGCACAGCAGGAGGTGAGCAACAGGTATGAGGGAAGCTTCATCTGTATTTGCAGCCACTCCCCAGCGCTAGTCTCAGCTCCACCTCAGATCATCAGGCATTAGATTCTCATAGGAGCCAAAAAGGTTGAGGACCGCTGGTTTAATGGGTATAGAGTTCCCCTTTGAGATGATGAAAAATCCTGGAGATGAGTAGTGTTGATGTTTACACAACAATATGAATGTACCTCTATTGAATTGTACACTTAAAACTAGTTAAAATGATACATTTTATGTTACATATATTTTACCACAATAAAAAAAAGGTGTGTGTATGTATTATACTTTTTTTTTAAGGTATTACTTGGGAGATCCAGAAAATACCGTAAAGGAATGAGGGGAAAGGATAGGGCTACCAATAAGGGTGCATAATCAACCAGAACCCAGTTGGGGTGACTAGATCTTAGTCCCGAGGAGAAACTCAGGAATGGTGAAGTGCATGCCTCAGAGTTAGTCCACAGGCAGGAGGGAGTAAGAGAATTTGCATAGCAAGTCTCATCAGGTTGGGGGCTACTTCCAGGGGAATTCCTCAGCACGTCCAGCCTGCCCTGTGCACAGGCAGAGCAGCCTTTGCAGAGTCTTCAGGCAAAGAGATGCAGATATTGGCAACTAGAAAGAGACCAGCTGCACTGGAGTAAGGCCCAAGGGACATGGGTGAGACACTAACAGGTCTACGATAATGCCTAAAATTGATAATACACACAGGTTACTTAGAAACATGGAGTCAAATGCCACAAGACATAGCCAGAAGAGTTCGGAGGAAGGACAGGGCAGCAAGACTGAAGAATGAGAAGGAGATTGCTTTATTTTGTCATAAAGTCTTCTAATTGTTTAAAGTATTATTTCACTTTTAAATTATGTCCATGTCTTATTTTGAAAAAAAAAAAAAAAGATGAATTTTAAATGAGTATGAATATCACCAGGAAGTCATCCCACACTGATTTGGTTCTAATTTTCATGAGAAAATGTCACAAAATGATTAACCAGACCTGTGGAAAAGGAACTCTATGAATGCTAATTGAAGAGAACTGTCGCCAAACACCCTGGAAGCCAAGTCATCAGTCATATCCAATTCTGAAAAATTTTTGTTAAGCTCCTACTATGTGCCAGATACTGTGTCTCATGTTAGCAAGATGAAGAGGTAAGCCCCTTGTATTGGAGTCACTCCAAAAGTCACATCTACCCAGAACTTCAGAAGGTAACCTTACTTGGACATAAGGTCTTTGCAGAGGTAATTAGTTGACACTAGGTCTTACTGGATTAAGGTGGGCCCTTGTTCCTATGACCGGTATCCTCAGAAGAAGACCATGTGATGACACAGAGAGGAGAATGCCATGTGAAGATGTGAAGATGGAAGATGAGGTTGGATGGAGTAATGTTTCTATAAGCCAAGGAACACCAAGGATTGTCAACAGCCACCACAGCCCAGGAGAAAGGCGGGAACGACAGATCCTTCCCTAGCGCCTACGCAGACAGCACCTCCCTGCCAACACCTTGATTTCACACTCCCAACCTCCAGAACTGTGAGAGAATAAATTTCTGTTGTTTTAAGCCACCAGTTTGTGGTAATTTGTTACAGCAGCCCCAGGAAGCTAATACAACCCTCTTTTCCGAAGTCTGTGGTCTGGGGAGGTACCTAAGCCTGAGGAGGTATGTCTTTCACCCTCCTTTTCCTCCTTCCTGCTGGTGTGAATGAGAATCTAATGATGGAGCCGAAATAGCTGTCTTGACCATGAAAGGAAGCTGTATGTTAAGGGAGGTGGGTCAACTAGGTAGAAGCCCCTGGCAGCCATGCCAGCCAAGGACTGCTGATTTATATGTAACCTGGAAATACACGGTTTATACGACTGTCATTTTGGACTTCTTGTCACTTGCTGCTGAATCTAATTCTAATTCACATTGCGAGACAGATTTACAAATGAAAATATACAGCTCAGTGTGGTAAATAATATGATAGAGACAAGCTATGGTTGGGGAACAAAGGAAAGAATGATTAACTTGCTCTGAGGAGATGGGGGAATGATTAACTTGCTCTACACGGTAAAAACAATGGCAGCTGGATTTGAGAACAGGAGGAGTTTGCCAGGCAGCCAGCATACGGGATGGCAGGTAAGCCTTTCAGAGAAACATAGATGATGGAGCGGAAGGACATGGAACCACCTGTGGTCCTGCATGAGCGAAGTACATGGTGCAAGGCAGACAATGACAAGCCTGAAGAGGGAGATAGAGGCAGGGGGCTGAAAAATTTAGGGTGCCATTCTTGGGTGTTCGCACCTTCTCACATCACAAAGAAGAGTCATTGATAAGTGTTCCACAGAGGAGCAATATTATCAGGTTAACATTTTAGAAAGATCACTTCGGCTAAGGTGGGAATGGCTTGGAAGAAACAAGAGGAGAGTCAAAGAGACCAGGCAGAAGGCCATTGCAGTGGCTGTTTAATTCAATGATGACAAAGTCAACATGAGTGCAGAGACACTGGGGACAGGAAGAAACAACTTTAAAATACAATTTAGGTGGCTAAACTGGCTGTGGCATATGAGAGAATATGGGATCCAGAAGGAACCCCCTTTGCTGGCTTAGAGCATGAGCAGGTAATCATTACCTGGGACAAGGAGCACATGGGGAGGAGCAGGTGTGTGGACGTGAGTGATGAAATGCTAATGATTGATTCGACTCCAGTTCATCCTTCTGAATTCTCAGAACCACGTTCTCCATTTCCAGAGGGCTCCCTGGTCGGACACTGGTCAGAGGGTGACAAGACATGAGAGAAGGATGCACCCCTCCCATGTGGCTCGCTTCCCATCAGGACCACCCAGCAAGGGTTCTGTACCCTGGCCATAGCAATAGATGCAAATGTTTTCCCACCTCCTAGAACCAGCCTGATGTAGTCCCTTCAGAAACAGCAGCACCAGCAGTCAGTGCCCCTCCTTGGAGCCGTGAGTCCCAGCTCTGTGGATTCAGAGCTGTGCCCTCTATGCATGGTCCGAATCTCAGCATCGCGAGCCCTCCTCAGAGTTTCTGGCTTCTCTAAACCCCACCCTCTTCCTTTGCTCACCTGTCCTTAGTGGTGGCAACTGTTTCCTGTAGTCACCTTAGCTTCCTCTGCTTCTTCAGTTTTCTAATGCCTTTTCACCAAGTTCCTATATTACTTCACTCTAATAAATACTGGGTCCTCCTGACTGATATTGTTGTTGGCACCCAGAGTGGTCTCAGGAAACAGACCCCCACCCCCTCCACACCCCTCCACCCCTCCACCCCTGCTAAAGATGAGATTCTTGAGTTGTTTCAGCCAGCTCTATGGGTCTCTTGTGAAGCAGCCTGGTGGAGCTGTCTGGGAAGTGGTGATTAGTCTGGAGTTAGGAAGGGAATGTTTGTGCACCCTCAGCATGTGGTTCACAGTTAATCCCTCAGGGAGTATGGTAAGTCAGAAGAAAGGGTTGAAGATGGAATCCTACAGAGCCCCCAACGTTTGGAATGCAGACAGAAGAAGAACTGGGGAACGGGAGCAGAATAAAACACGATGATCTGAATGAGGAGAAACATCGGTGAAGTGCAATGTTTCCTCCCCAAGAGAGGAAAGTTTTGAGAGAAAGTGGCCCCTGTACAAAAGCCAAGACTATGACTAAAAAGCAAACAGTAGACTGTGGTAGCCATGCATGACCTTGCTGAGGGTCCTTCCAACAGAGTGGGGGACACAAGGGCAATGGGAGAAATTTGAGGAGCGAATGGAAAATGAGACAAGACAGACAGAATATTAGCTAGAGGGCCAGAGGGGAGTGTTTCTATTTTTACCCGCGGGTGACTTGAGCTCCTTCACAAGCTGTGGGAAAGAGCCAACAGAAAGTGAAGCTGACTGCAGGAGGCAGATGGAAAAGAATGAAGTGAACTGAAAGATAAGCCTGCAGCAGCCGGCAGGTAACTTCCTCTCAGGCTACTCACACACTCAACAGAGATTTTGGAGTTTCTAAGATGTGCCAAGCACTGTTCTAGATAATAGGAATAGCTGTAAATAAAAGAGATAAAAATCATAGCCTGGAAGCCAGGAGGCAAAAGGGGCTTTGGTTGTGAAATCTAAAGCAAAACCTCATCAAGTTTCTGGAGAAGCAGGGCAGTAGGTTTAGGAAGCTGACTCTTGCTTTATCTATTTTTTTTCCCTGTCAGGTTATTTTCTGAGTAAGATAGGGAGACGACTTCTACCTTGTGACAGGATGGATGCACCCCAAGTCAAGAATGTTTAATTCACCATGGGTCAAACACTTTAGAAAGAGAAGCACAGACAGTAACTTGCTCCAAATCTCCTTGATATGGCCTTGGGCTCCACAGCCCATGGGGATGGTTTTGACCCTTTTTGGTTTTTTGGGTTTGTGTTTTTTTTTTGGAGGGTGTAGAAAGAAGAATAGGGCTTGAAGTTGGAATTTTTTTTTTTTTTTTTTTTTTTGACTTTATGATGCATGGCAGTTTTCTTTCACACTGGATGCTGTCGCTGCAATCACAACTGATTACTATAATTACAAAGATGACACACCAAACACGGTGTAAAGGAAGGCAACAACTAAAGCATGGATCCGAAACTGCAAAGGACCTTGGAAGAGTGTCACACAGCGCTGCACTGTTGGGTAGGTGAGGTTATAATATTAGAACAGTCCCTCACTGGTCACCATAGTTCCAATCCCTCTCCCTTCCAATCCATTCGCTAAACATGCCATTTCTCATTTAAAACCCTTGGCATACAAACATCTGATCCTTAAACACTTAATCCTTGCCCACCTCTCCAGCAGCCTCTCTTAGCGAGCTCCTCTAAAACTCTGCATCCCGGCCACATGTAATGACCTGCCATGCCCTGAATGTGTCACGGTCTCTTGTGAGTATGGTGATCTTTCTTTGGCTGAAACACTTTTTTGCCACTCTTTAGCCAGCTTCTACTAAACCTTTAAAACTAAACCCAAGCATCACCTCTCCTAATAATCATCATAATAAAATCTATTACTAATGGCCCTCTGCTTTATGCTGTGCGCTCTACAAACAGTATCTTTAACACTGGCAACAACCTTGCATGACAGATACTAAAGCAGGGCCAAATGAAGCTTCATCCCTCACCACTGAGGAAAAATCTAGCAAATAAAGCACCGACTCCTGCATAAAAATCACTTGGGGACTTATTAAAATACAGATTCCTGGACCCCGGACATATCTACAAGTTCACTGATTAATTTGGGCATGGGCCTCTAATTATTTGCCAATGCAGGAAGTTAGGAAACTTAACTCATGGCCAGAAGGGTAGTGAGAGTTGTCAGCATTATGAAGCCAGCATTATTCATTCATATAAAATAAAATCAGAGCTACAATTTTACCAATTATAAATATCAGTTCCAAACCTTATATATAAGAAATACCCACTTCCTTATTCTCTTTAAATCTGATTTTAAGTCCTCATCTTTCCAGGATGGCAAGAAAGGGCCTCTCTATTTTACCCCCACCCCCACCCCACCCCTAGCATCAGTTCAGAGAGCTCAGCTCCAGGATATGCCTGGGAACAGTGCAAGAGTCACCAGTGCCCACTCATTCAAGGTCAGTGCTGGCAACCACATTGCCTACAGTTGCAGTGGACTGTTGCAGATCTGAAGTTTGGCTCTCGCACCCTGACCTTGGGGCACAGGAATCTTTGCTGAGGCTGAGAACCCCCAGTCCTCTGAGACAATGGTCCATCTTCAGTAAGCTGCCACAGTAGGAAGTGCTTTCTCTTCCTAGCAGGTTCTCCAACCATCTCCCCTTCCCCGGTCTCTGGAAATCTATTCTTCCTCTCTTCCCTTTATCGAAAGCTATCCTTTAGCTCCCTTCCTCTCACCATGTCTCTCTCTCATCCATGGCAACTAATATAATCTATGCAGTGATCTCAGGCCTTAGAGAAAACAAAAGCCTGAAACAAAAATCACGTAGGCAGTATACTGAGTGCAGAGTTCACCCTTCCCTCCCTTCTCTGGAGAGCTGTCAGTCACTGAGACCAGAGCCCATGGTAGTGCAATAGTTGATGGGTAGAAAAGAAAAAATGTAGACTGCCTTACAACACCAGCAGCCACAGACCTTGTGAGACTGGGGGGAAAAAAACCCTGAA
>NW_006439192.1:2426015-2463662 GCF_000325575.1 Pteropus alecto | reverse complement strand
GTTCTAGAAAGATAAAAAGATGGAGGAATCCATATTATACAAAGAATGCCCACAGACTAAAGAAAAAAAAAATCAAGAAAAAAACTGGACAAAATACTTAAATACTTGATGAAAGAGACATAACTAGCCAATAAAGATAAGAAAAGATGCTGGAGAGATGCAAATTAAAACCACAGAGAAGTACTGATGTATATCCACCATACTGGCTAAAATAGAAAAGTTTTGTCATATCAAGTGTGGTAAGAATGAAGAGAATTAAGAATCCTCGATAGAAGTGGAAATTATTCACTTTGGGAAACAATTTGACATTATCTAGGAAATCTGAAGATATGAATACCTAATAACCCAGCAATTGCACTCCCAAGTTCATATTGTAGAGTAGTGGTGCTCAACAAACAGTGGTCCACAAACTCCTGAGGGCCCCTAAAACCATTTCAGGGATTATGCAAGGTCAAAATTATTTTCATTGTAGCACTTATTAGACATGATTTGCTTTTTTCACTATGTATTCATAGCTATCACGTACTCACAGTAAAAAGAAAAAGAAAAAAAAAAAAAAGACTTGCCATTATTACTTAAGGATGTCCTTAAAGCAGAAAAAAGTATTAAAGGTATTAGTTTTATTAAATCTCAGCTCTTGATAAACATCTTGTTAATATTCTATGTGATGAAATGAGAAATACACCTGAAAAACTTCAGCTGCATGTTGAAGTATGAAGTTTGTCTTCAGAAAAAAGCCATTGCATAGCTGTTGGAGTTGAGAGCTAAACTAGCTACTTATTTCATGGGACAGCATTTTTTTTATTAGTTTGTTCTTTTCGTTCCTTAGATTCCACATATAAGTGAAATCATGTGGTATTTATCTTTCTCTGTGTGACTTATTTCATTCAGCATAATAACCTCTAGTCCCATCCATGACGTTACAAATGGTAGGATTTCATCTTTTTTAATGGCTGAGTAATATTCCATTGTATAATTTCTTTATCCAATCGTCTATTGACGGGCATTTAGGTTGCTTCCATATCTTGGCTATTGTAAATTGTGCTGCCACGAATATAGGGGTGCATAGACCTTTACGAATTATTGTTTTGGTTTTCTTTGGATAAATTCCCAGAAGTGCAATTGCTGGGTCAAAAGGTATATCCAGTTTTAATTTTTTTAGAAAACTCCAATAGGACAGCATTTTTACTTGAAATAATTACTGACAGAAAAACCTGGTTATTCAGACTTGAATGTTTGGAAGACTTTTTCGCAAAAATGAATGAAGTGAGTCTTTCACTTTAGGGACAATTAATATTATTTGTTGCCAATGATAAAATTCAACTTTTCATATAAAAGTTGGAATATTGAAGAACCTGTATCCACTATTATAAGCTTGACAACTTCCCAGTACATAAAGGCTTTTTAATGAAATCAATGTAATATTAATGAAAGTGATCTCCTTTTATTGTACAATGAAATGTATGACTATAGTATCTGCATAACTCAGTGAACTGATATCCAAATGACTAATGAATGATATTGCAAAATTAGATACTTAAAAGATCCACCTTTGTAAAGTGTGAGACAGACCAGTAAATTTTAATATGAAAGATTAAAAAGAGATCATTGATATGGTTTCTGATTCCATATTGCAACTAGCCTTTAAAAAATCACCGCTCGTCAAGTTATGGTATAATATCAGAGAAGAACTGCTAAAATATCACCACTTTTTCCAACTACATGTCTGAGTGAGGCCCAATTTTCTTCACATACTTCAACCAAAACAACAACTAATAATAGATCATAGAAGCAGATATGAGGATCCAGGTAACTTCTATTAAAGAGATTTTTTAAATGTAAAACAATGCCACTTTTCATTAATTTTTTTTATAGTTTTGAAAATATAATTATTTTCACAAAAATATATTTTATTTATATCAACATGTAATGGGTTTATTTTTATTAAGATTTTACTTTTTAGAACAGTTTTTGGTTCACAGCAAAATTGAGGAAAAGGTATAGTGATTATATAGACAAACAAAACTCATGAAAAGCTAAGTCCACTTTGAAAATGAAGAGTAAAGTAGAAAGAACTTGACCGACCAAATATATGATAAAACCACAGTAACGAAAACAGCATGGCACATGGAAGAACAAACACAGTTCAAAGGAAGAGAAAAAAGAGCTAAGATAGAGCCCTGTGGATATATGAGAATTTTATAGCCCCACTAATTAAACTAGAGCAGACAGTTAATATAAAGTGTTAGGGAAATTGGCAGGCTAGATTAAGAAAAATAGAAATAGGTCTTTACCTAACCCACCATTTCAAGATAGACTTCAGATGAATTAAATACTTACATGTGGAAGATAAAACTAGGATGGAAGTGGATAATAACAGGAGAAAATACATTTATGACTAAGGGCTAGAAAAAAAACTTAAGCAAAATCTAAAAGGCATTAGGTAAAAAATTAATGGTTTTAATAACATAGAAACTAAAGAGTTTTGCAGGATGAAAGTTAACTGATAAATAGCAAAATGGAAAGAGATATTTACAGTGTCTAAAAGTGATAAGAGACTAATAATGAAAATCTTTAAGGAACTTCCATATATCTAAAAATCAACAAAAGAAAGTCAGAAGCCTCAAAAGAAAGTGATCAACCACCACAAACGGTCACAAAAGGGCAATCCTGAAAGTGAAACAAGCTCATGTAGAGATGCTCACATCGATCAGTGATTAGAAAAATGCAGATTAAACAACGAGACTCTAGCACTTAACATTGACCAACTTGGCAAAAATTAGGAAGCTGAATAATGCCAGGGGGTTTCAAGGATATGGGAGCCTTGTGCGGTGCTGGTGAATGTGTAGACAGGCGAAGCCATTCTAAGGACCGTTCTGGAAGTGCTTAGATTAATACTCAAATACTCTATGGCCCAGCAACTCTGCTCCTGGTTATAGATCACATAGAAATCCTCAAAGGTATCCACAAGAGGCTGTTTATTGAAGCATTGATTGTGGGTGGAGGGTTGGAGCCAATCTAAGTGTCTATTTCTGGAGGAAGAATGGAATAAACATGTTGGCTACACATGATCTAATATTCTGCAGCAGATAGAAGGAACACATCAGAAGTACACAGACCAACAGGAAGAGATGTTACAAACTGTATTAAAAAAAATAAAGAACACTCGACTTGATTTATGTACATTAAAATATTGCACACAATATGATATTCTACAACACAAACCAAAATTAATGAATATACATCAAGTACATTTGAAAGATCTCCTGAGAGAGGGAAGGAGAAGGGAATGAGAATAAAAGGAATAAATAATAAAGCATAGTGACAAGACAGGGACAATACAGGAATAAATAATAAGATGCCCTGAAATGAGAAGCAAGAGTGGAAATCATGGCATGGCTGCCTGGGGCACTTCCTGGGTGCCTGACCAAGAGGTCTCACCCACTGAGATGTGATAAAAAGGCAGGGGAGGGAGCTCCAACTCTCCACCATTGTCCTACTCTTCGACGAAGAGCTGCTTAAACTTTCACAGGAACAGTGTGTATTTGGATGAGAAAAAGGGCGAAGATACCACGTCTTAATCAGGATTCCCTAGAGAAGCAGAACCAGCAGTTGGTTGCGGGGAGAGGAGAGAGAGAGAGTGAGAGACAGAGAGAGATGTATTTCATCTACATATATGGAGAGAAAGAGACACATTCAAGAAATGTCTTGGCTCATACTGTTGTTAGAACTGACAAGTTTGAAATCCATAGGGCAGGCCAGCAGGCTGCAAACTCTCAGAAAGGAGTTGATGCTGCAGTTTTGAGGTAGAATTTCTTCTTTCTCAGGGAAACTTCGCTTTTGCTTTTAAGGCCTTCCGACTGATTGCACTAGGCCACCTACATTATCAAGAATAATCCCCTATATTTAAAGTCAACTGATTGTAGATGCTAACTCTGTCTGTAAAATCCCTTCACAACAACATCTAGATTAGTGTTTGATTGAATAGCCAGGTACTACAGACTAGATGCTCTGAGACGTAAGGCGAACCAGCACAGATGGTGTCCAGATCACATGGGAACAGACCTTGGCAACAGATTCACTATGGACAATTGGGAGCCCAGCGATATCTACCCAGGGAGATACCACCCAGGGAGAACACTGATATCACCCCCTCTCCCTTCTTTTCTACCATTGCCTCTCCTCATTCCCAGCATAGCTAAACCTATGCCCTATCAAACAGGTTGTAGTATTATCATCTACATTTTACAAATGAGGACATGTTCTGGGAGGTAATTTATATAACTTGCTCGAGGCTACTCAGTAGTGCTGGTGTGTCATCTCAAGTCAGTCCAATTCCTTCCACACCAGTAATCCTGCTTTCAACACAATACAACTTCCTAAGCCTCTTCCTCCAATCATATTTTCTGCCTCTCACTTGAGCTCTCGTAATTAGTTCTGGGATAGCTCTTGCCTCTCCATGTGGTGTCTGTTTAATTGCCTGTCTTCCCCACCCCAATCCAAACTCCCGGCCCACCCTGTGTGTTTGCTGCCCCACGGTCTAGCACACATGTGGCAGAAGAAACGACAGTGCCCAGCAGTCCACTTTTCCAGGAAAGACTGAGATATAAAGAAGTGGGGGACCTCAGTGTTCACATTTCTACAAGGATCCTAATTCTCTGGCCACAGCTGAGAGTAGACCCCTGAGTTTGTTAGATCGTCTCATGAAAATTTAAAACCTGAGCAAACAGAGGGACCCAGCAGTGACAGTGAAGAGGAGTCTGCTTAATGGAAGGGCCTGAAGAGCAGATCTACAAATCCTGCTGCTTAAGGTGTCCAAAGCTGACCCACACTGCCTTCTCAAGGCTTAGTCATAAGCACTATCCCAAATTCATTAGGGTAAAGGTTAAACGGATAAAGCTCCCCAGTATGCAGTGGTTCAAACAGAAAAGACGTTTATTCCTTCTAAAGGAATTGTCTGTCCACTAGGGCAGCTCAGCTCCGCACAGCTATTTACTGGCCCTGACTGCCAGCAGCTCTGCCATCTTCAGCACTACGTGCCTCCCAAAGCCACTCCAGGCAAAGCTATTCCAGCCAGAGGGAGGAGGGAACGAGGTGCCGGAGTGGAGCTTCAAGGTCTTAGTGGCCAGGCCTAGAAGTGGCACATGAATCTCTCACTCATGCTCACCAGCAAGAACTTGCACGTATGGTGACACCTCACTGGCAGGGTGGGGCTGGGGACATCTGTGGCTAAGCAGCCAACTCCCGCTTTGATCTGGTTACTGTGGAAGAAGGCAAGAATAGCTTTGGTGGACACCAGCAGCCTCCAACTCTTAGAAATTTCTAATAACTCTCCATCCCTGCCACCAAACTGTCAGAGTCTGTTTCCACTGCTTACATTCACAGGAAATTTTGTTGACACAACAGGTGCCCTATATTTCTGGTGAGAGAAAGGTTCATTGATTGATCCTTTGAAATGTACATGCAGGGGTGGGGGTGCTGTGGAAGACCAAAGGAGACTAATCTTGATCCATCTAAGGTCAAAAAAGGACAGAGATCTCTAGGTCTCATCCAACAGAGGTTTGGAACTCAGGGGTTGGTGAGAGTCTGTCTTACAAAATAGGGCCACTAGTGGAGATCTAGATGCAGGCAGAAAAGCAGATGCCCACTAGGCAGAAGGAAACCCAGCACTAAAAGCCTCATCAAACTAGCCCAGTCCCACGTATAAAGTAGGCAGTGTGGAACTGGGGTGCATTCAGAGGTTGTGCTGCTTACACAGAGACCCCACAGAAGTGACCAGGTATAGCTAAGGTCTTGGCTTAGGGGCCATCTCCTCCAAAAAAGGTCCAAATGGGTTCTAGAGAGTGTTAAAGGGCCTGAGCACAAATGGACATCACTGTCCCCCAGGCCAGCCCAAAGTCCTACAGAGAGAGAGACCTCCAAATGCTTTCACAATCACTGTATTAGCCATCAATGCTTCCATTTCTGAACTATGACTGAGCTCTCCCAAGTCTAGAGGGACCCAGAACACAGCCGGCCTGAATGGGTTCAGGGACACATGCAAACTGGCCGCACACCCGGAGAAGGGGGTGCTACCTTGGAGTGCCACCTCCTCCTGCCCCTCACCAGCTCCCTCTTGAAAGAAGCTCCAGTTGGCTCCTGTCTGTAACAAAGGAGGTAGTCAAGGTCATATAAGACGAGCAGGAGAATTTCCTCAGGTCACATACAAGAAAATGAGAAGGGAAAAGAAAAGGTCCACGTAGCTAAAGGACAATGTGTCCCTGTATGTCAGTGAGGGGACACTGAAAGATGTTTTATACCAATCATATAGGTATGCATTGCATTTAATCATTTATCTATGCTTGTGCATACATTATCTCATTTGCTCCTCAAAGTAACCTTGTGAAATAAGCCAGGCCGGTGGTTTTATTCCATTGTCCAAATAGGAAAAGTGAGGCTTTCTTATATTATCTTCCTATATTTCATATTTTGGTTTTTGAGCTCTCGTGACCTTGCCTTTAGAAATAAGAATAATAATAGTTCACATTGTGAGCACTTGTTACGGACCAGGCCTTCTGCCTTTACGAGCACTATCACATGTGAGTTTCAGAGCATCTAAGAGAGAGGTACTAGTATTATTCCTATTTGGCAGATGAGAAAAGGGGTTCTCAACCCCTGGGAGGAAGGTGTTACACAACACGTGATGTAAAATCCGTACTTCACAGCATAAAATCTTAAGGCTGGTAGTTTCAGGGACCACCCAATTCTTTCGCCTGCTTCCAGCCAGAAACTAGTTGTAGGGATTGGAGGAGATGATTTCACCACCTACGTTGGCCACTCTCACAAGGGCCCCTATAGATTCTAAATCTTAATTGCAAGAACCTTTCTTTTTCATAAAGATGCAACTATTAAAGAATGGAAAATCCCTCCCAAATTAATCTATAACAAGAGTCTCCAGAATGGCCTGAACCTAGTTCTCCCCAGTTATACTGAGCATCTTAGGGACCCTGTGCACACTTTGCATTAGTAAGAATTCTGCAATTCTAAATTTAAATTTAAAGTTCACCTTATGGGGTGCTCTCTACTGGCTGCCAGCAATCTCACTAGTGGGCCCTATTTGTTTGTTTCAGCTATGGCAGGATTGCCAAATTCCAGGTGTATTTCCTGGGTTTCAGGTCACATGTCTGAGAATTCTCAAAGCTGTGAGTGGATCGAGAGCAAACATCAGTGTAACACAATCAATTTCACTTAAAAGAAATCCAGGTCTCAAGAGGAGACAATCCCTCAGGAGCACCTCTTTAAAATAAATCCCCAGTCTGAATGGATATAAGACTAGATTCGATCACTGTCTAGTACCCAAATCAGAAAAGCATTTTCTGCCTTGGACAGGGAATAAGAAATCTCCCAAAGATAGTAAGTTTTCATAAGAAGCTGTATGTTTACTTGGTCTTGACAGTCACTAGTTTCATATGACAATTTTCAATTAGACCCTATCACACACACTCCCCTCTGCTCTATCCCCCACCCCAAACGACCAGGGTTTGTGTGACACTGATGACTAGGATCAGTGACTGATCTCTGGGCTTTCTCACCCTGCCTGCCTCCCACCCTGCCTTTTCTGCCTGCTTGCTGGGATCCTCCTCCCTCACACGAATTGTAAAATCTAATTGTTCTTTCTCAAATGTCTATATTGCTTTTCCATATGACTTGTTAATAGTACTCAGAAGAATTTTGGTGGCAAAAAAGAAAACTCTGATTTTTAAAATGCTATTATCAGGGTTGTAACACTGTCAACAGTTGCTATTAAAGACACCCTAACTATCTATTGTATTTCAAGTTTTGCTATTTATGGCTGATACAGAAAAGATGCAGTTTTGGTCGGGAGTCAAGGATAATTCTTTGCGCCAAACCCATTCTCTGTCCCCTGAAAGGCCCACAGTGAGGACAGTAAATGCGTTGTGTGGAGAAGATTGTGGCAGCTGGGTAATGTGCTTGAGAAATTTTGCTGAAAATTTTAGTACAATGGAGAAGAAACGTTTTGTTTTTGCCAGTGTTCAAATTTGGCAGAACGTACAGGCTGAAGCTTAAAGTTTATGCAGATGTCATGTAAAATAAATTTGCAAACACGTTACCCATTTTTTAACAATCAGCTGAACATTTCACTTTTGATGATGCCAAACACACAAGCGCAATATAACACTATCATTAAGTTTTCCCTTAAAACTTGCAATTGAAAAACAAAAAAATTTAGTCTTAGAGACAGCAGTGGCCTTCAATTTAATTTAATATGGGGCCTGGGTTTTCTTCTCATTGCATCCACTGATCTCCTATGAGAAATGCTGGAACAGAACAAAGAAGAGATGGCAGAGCAGAGAGGGAAGAAAACTGAATTACAACATGTATGCAGTTTCCTGTAACATATCTGACCTTACAGATACTTGGAGACCTTGCGATTTAATGGAAAGCTGTAAATGCTTTTACAGAGAATAAATCTTTTTGCATCTTTATTGATTACTTTGAAAATAATGGTTGATACATTTAGAATCAATATATTGAGTTTTTTCCAAGCAGGCTACTGGTGGACATCTTTTGCTTACACCATACTGATAACAGAAGGCAAGATGTCAGTCAAGAGGCCCAAACTAAGGTTAAAAGGCCTGCATTTAGGTCCCAGCTCTGCCACTCACAATCCATGCATCCTTGAAGAAATTTATTTCCTTCTCTTGAACTCGTTCTCCCTGTACAAGATTGCAAGGCTAGGCTACCTATAGTTTATAAGGTCTTATAAGGTCTTATAAACTATAGGTAGCCTAGCCTTGCAATCCTGTACAGGGAGAACGAGTTTGTTAGTGATGTTAGGTTTGGGGTGCACACTGTAGTGGACATTGTTGGTGGTCCACCCGATCCCTCTGGACCCCCATACTGCCTTTGTGCGCCTACCTCCTCGCATCTGTGGGCTTCGTGTCTAACAGCTTGCACCTGGACTGCTTCTCAGTTCTGCCCTTGAGCTACTGAGTCAGTTTGTCCACAGGTCCAGAGAACTGAAGTGTCTAAGAGTTTACACCTAACTGGCTTGGGAACACAGGAGCTCAGGAACTTTGCCTGAGTCAGAACAAACTCCGAGGAGTAATTCCTGTCAGAGCTCCCTGCAGGGCAGCTGAGTAGGCCCCTCACCTGGCTTCTTACCTGTGCCATCTCGCTCACTCTCCCATTACCCAGAAACTCCAGTTGCTCCTAGAAGCATTTCCTTAATCTGCTTCTGGGAAACCTGACTTAAAATGCACATCCAATAGGCATAGCAAAATTAATAATACTAACAGTAGTCGTAAAAAAGCTTTCTGTGTCTGAGGTGCTACATCACTGAAAATCAAAGAGGTTTGCTCCTGAAATAAATAGACACACAGAATCGCAGCATATAAGAGTCTCTGAATCTCCATGACCGGTAGATGAGGGGACGTTCTTGTGATTGACCTCCTTCAGTTTAAAACTCTTTCTCTTTCCAAGTGAAGAAGTATCTGTGTGTCCTGGGTTTGGTAATCCAACAAGTGGAGGTGGGTGGTGTGAAATGGTTCATTGGGAATCAAGTCAAATATTGACAGAGGGCAAAAAAACCACAGAAGAAGAAAGTGCTCAAAGCCAGCGTTCAGTGCCGGTCAAGTGAAGGAGGGGAGGTCTTCAGGAAGCAGAGTGTTATCCCATTTCTTCGCCAAACATGCTTTCCCTCCTTTACAGCCTGCCCTGCCCTCCTTTCTCCTTCCCCTCATCCTGGCTCCTTCCTTCCCTCCTAGGCAGGTGTGAGCCACCGTGCATGAAAGACCCAATCGAGGCCCGGAGACATGAAGAAGAAGAACCAATTCATGGGTTTTATGGTCCAGGCAGGACCAGAAGGATGTGCAATGATGTATTGTCAGTTTTCAAAGTCCGACAATTAATTATAAGCAAAGAGTCTCATAGTTATATCCGGGGAGGTTAGACATTTCCTCTTACAGAGGAGGATCTTGAGGTACCTCATGAAAAATGCCAGGAGAAGAGGGAGGAGCATTCCAGCAACATGAAACAGCAGGGGCTACCCAGACAGGATGCCCTATGGCCACATGTGTAAGGATGAGGAGACGAGGGGGAGGGAAGAGATCAGGTAAACCAGGAAAGGGAAGCCGCAGAGGAATCAGTAGGAGGGCCTTTGATTCACAGGAAGAGGTTTGAACTTTATCCTGTAGGCAGTGAGCAGGGATGGATGGAACTGCCCTTCAAATACCTCCAAGGTCACTCATCTGCCTCTGCGTCCCTCGGCATACAAATCCAGAGGAATTTTTTCTCCTTCCCAAGACTCCCTTTTCTTGCCCCACCGACGGTGCCAAAGGCAGAGGTTGCTAATTTAAACTGCCATTAAGCTCTGCTGCAGAGCCCTGAAGTAGCTTAATGAATAGGAGCGAGATAACCTGTTCTTCACAAAAGGAAGAATTAAGAACTCATTTATATCAGTGACAGGGTAGAAAGAAAACAGCAATCTTACTCCAGCCAGATCACAGAGATATCATCCCCTGCTTTATGGAGTCTTAATTAGATCTCCTCGGTCCTCTTGTTTTTATTTCATGTTTGCCTTTGTGAAAAATAAAAGAATAGCCATCATCTCACACCACTGGAGTGCATATTTTATGGAAAGAATACAGATGATGAGGCTCTGTGCCCTAACGACTCACAGGGGTTGAGGAGTGAGGGAAAGGCAGAATTTGTTATGCCCACGGCATGTGAATAATTACTTTTCCTAATGAACTCTCATCCTAAAATCACCACAAACTACCTGCACGGGATGCTTCACCTGCTACGCAAATCTGAACCAAGGTGGTTTCCTGGATGAGGGGCAGATGGGTTAGAGCAAAGGGCAGACAGAAGTCAGAACCACAGTAAGCTGTGTGGTAAGAGATTCCCCATGGGTCTTTTTTTATATGTGTTGGTGTTTTTCTTCTTGAAGTGAAAATGTGGACAACTCAGTAAATCAGGAGAGAGGCACCAAGAAGGGAGCGTTCTGGAGAAGGTAGGGGTGATGCCAAGGGCAGATGCCAAGGTCAAGAGGCCTGGGTCCTGGTCTCAGATCTGCTGTTAATTAGCTGTGTGATGTTGGGCGAGTACTTTCATCTCACTGAGTTTCTGTTTACTCGTCAGTAAAATGCAGTAAAATTGGATCCAGGGGCCTGCAGGGTCTCATCCAATCTCAATAAGCTTCAAGCCTGTGAAGAAAGGATGATATCCCAGAGGTCCAGCTATAGGCAGGGAGAGAGGTCTAACAGAAGGAGGACAGAATGACATGCATTTCCTCTGGGGGTCACCACTGGCTTCAGGTCAAAAGATATTTCACTTTAGACTCTCAAAGTCACATAAGCCAGTCTAGATCAGCGTTCTCTAGATGACTCCCAGGAGCCCCACCCAACACTCACATTGGTTTTATGCCAGGGAGTCTGAATAGTTGCCTCAGCTGACTTAGAACAAGTTTAGCTGAATTCTTTTCCTCATCAAACCTCCCCAGAAAAGGGCAATTGCATTTTTTCCTCTTGAACAATTCTGCTCTCCCCTCTGGCATTCTTCTCAACTGGATCCCTATCCCTCTTCTCTGTCTCCATGTATGTGGTTATGGCAAGGTCGATCGGAGCTTGAGTCCAGCTCAAGCAGAAGACAGAGCCAGCAATTGGGGTGAGTGACCAGGCAGCAGTCAGAAACACAGAAGTCATGATCTGGGGCATCCAGCAAAGAGAAAAGAAAGTCAGGAACACAGAGATAACAATCAAGTTGTCAAGTCAGAGTCACTAGCTTCGAGAAGGGGATGGCACACTACAGCCCATGGGCCAAACCAGTCTGTTGCTTATTTTGTAGATAAAATTTCACTGGGACACAGCCACGCCCATGCATTTATGTACTATCTATGGCCGCTTTTGCACTAAGACAACAGAACCGAGTCATTGCAGCAGAGACCATACACAAAGTCTAAATTATTTACTTTCTGGCACTTTATACCAAAAGCTTGACAATGTCTGGCTCTGAGCATGTGCTCAGATTGCTCCCCTGCTTCTGCATGAATAGCTGGCACTCTAGGTCTCCCTCCTTGCCCTCCACGCAAAGCTTCCCTGAGGAGGCTGACAATCTACTCAGAGCAAGTCCCATGCAAATCGGCTGCACCGGGCTCATCTCCGCCACCTGTGATAACAGGAAGGTCTCCACTCTCTTCTGGGTCCACGTGGAGACCAGGAAGATGGTGACAAAGGAGGAAACAACCAGAACCCTTGAGGGGAAGGACTGCCAGTGAAGCTCTTCCTCCCCCTGGGGACAAACGCATCTCACTTACTTGGGAGAGCTGACCCCTCCTCCTGCTCCCCATCACCCCCATGGTGCCCGCTGTTTCCCAGGCCCCACCAGAAAGACTCTTACATGTTCACGTTCTGAAATACACAACACACGAGTCCCAGTCCTGAGCACCCCGTAAGACAAAGCTTTTGTCAGCTCCTCGTCTTGTTTGATCAACACAGGGCTCTAAATCAATGAGATCACACCGATCCACCTGCCACCGAATCATCACTGAGCGCCCACTCCGCCAGGCATGGCACTCTGCCCGTGGGAAAGAGCAAAAAGCACAGCTGTCTGCTGCCCCCCAGCCTGCTGCTCACAGTCCCTGTCTGCAGTCTCCTCAGCAAGGTGGGGTTCCAGAAATCCCTGTTCCCAGGCCACACATTATGTACAATTTATAATTTATACCTAGCCTGTTCACAAAAGATGTAAAAGTGGAGACAGATACAGAATCAGCTGCAAAGATGATGATATTCAATGTCAAGTTGTATCAAATGCGAGCGAGGAGCAGCCTCAGGTTCTGGCCACTATTCCTACTGATTGAGAAGACCATCGGCTTACCGTGAGGTTTCCCCTGATGGAGCAGAGCGATCGAGCAGAAGCACCAATGGAATAAGCATGTGGGTGGGAACAGAGCTAAGAGGTGGAGGGGGCGGGGAGAGACAGATGCTATTTGTTAGGTGGTGGGAATATAATCAGCATGGGGGATATTGTTGTGAAGCCTGAGCGATGTGTGTTGCAGAACTAAGAGCCTGATGAGAGGCCCCTAGTCCTCCCCAGGAAGGTGTGAGTTGTGAGGTGATTTCTGGGTCCACATGGATTCATTCAGGGAGGTGAGGGTTTGCACCGTAAAGGTGTGAGGGGAGTTCCCTCTGTTAGGGAGCTCCCTACCTTCTCCCCAGGCTCTGACTGACTCTTATGGGATTTGTCTTTGATGAAAATAGAGGAAGTCACTAAAGTAGCTGTTTTGGCTCTCAAACCTCTGTGGGAATCTGGCAAGGCCCCTTCCCCTTCAGTCGCCTTCAGGGAGCATGACAAAAGCAGGAGCTAGAAGAGTTTCTCTGAAGCTCTGTTTTGATGAGAGGCCAATCAGTCATATCATTACAGATATCCGTACAGCACCAAAAAGAAATAGGTGAAATGGGTCTAATGTGATCATTTATTCTAGACACAGGTAATTGCAAAGAGATTCTACTAATTTTAATAACAGATTGACATCATCTCTCACTAAGCAAAGGTTGTCCAACCATTCGTCAGAGTTAAACCTGTGGCTCAGGAGAGAGGGCCCTTTTCCTCCCACAGCTTGGCCCCCACGGGAGAAATTCGTGACCCTGGATTCAGAGGTATGCATTTCAATATGGAGATAGACTTGGCCTCAGAGCAGCCTTCCCACGCGTCCACACACACTGGTCCTTCTGCCCGACGGTCCGCTCCAGGCACCCACCTTCCCGCCCACACCATGCCTGGTACGTGATGCCCACTCAGCCCTTCACTCACAACTCAGACGGCAGCTCTGTGCCGTCTTCCTGGCCACCCACAGATAGAGGGAGTGTCACCCTCCTCTGGGCTGGAGCTCCCTTTCCCAGTCTCCCTTAGGCAGCTCTGACTCCCCCAGCAGACACGGAGTGCCTCAAGGACAGGGCTGTGTCATAGTCACGTCTCCAACTGGAGTAGTAGGCAGTAAGAAATAAAAGATTTTAAAACCAGCTGGCAAATGCCTCACGCATCTGCTGTAACAGGGCAGGGGGTCCTGACAGGAAAGGCCTCCTGAAGAGCAGATGGCTGAAAGAGATGCTAGAGGTTGAAGTCCCAGGCAGGGAGCCCACAGTACAGAAACAGGGAATGGTGTGGTCTCAGAAATTGCTTTCCCCCGGGAATACTGGTCTGCTGCCTTGTCCTCTCCTGCCTCCCACACCCTTGCTCCTTACCTTTCTCTACACCCACTGCCAGCTCATTCATTCCTAACCACTTCGTCAAGAATCCTAACAGCAATTCTAACTCATAAAATCACCACCTGTCAGAGCTAGAAGGGGTCTTGGGATCATGTGGGCTGGGGCTTCACACCGTTTTACAGGGCCTTAGGGATAGGGTGGAGATGCCCCAAGCCACCTATGTGCACGTTTCGGGGACTGTCTGGATAGGCAGGGCTCGGGGCCATCCCAACCCTCCCCCTTGTTATTTAAAAAAGTTTTGCTTTTGATTTGATCTGTTATAACTATAAATGTGGCTCCCACGTGAAATATGTTTTTGAAAAAAAATGATTCTGCCAGTAAAACAAGAGTGAAGACCTTGAAGGCTAGAAAAGGAAGATGATCTGTCGAAGCTTGTAAGATTAGTAAATATGGCAGATTGTGAACTAAAATTAGGCTTTTCGACTCCCCACTGCCACCACCCCTCTTGCCTTCGCCCGGCCTCCAGTGGCAGCCATAGCTGTTTCCAAACCCAGCTGTGCTTCAGGGCTCAGGTCCAACCTTATCTTTTTGAATTTACTAAGCTAATACCCAGAGACTTCAAAAGATGGTGACAGTTGCTGTTCGCATGTTTAGGAGGAGCCTGCTCTGTACGAACGATTCCTCCCAGTCTACCACGTGACCTTTTAACCTCGCTGCTGCTCAGCTCCCTCCAGAAGTTCTCCACTGTGCAGCCAGCCCACAGTCTGGGAGAGAATGAACTCATGAACTGGCCAGGGCCAGTGTGGAATTGAGGACCTGTATGAGTCAGAGGCCCGCAGGTCACCATCTCCAAAAACATGTTCTCCCACCTACCCTTTGCCATTGCCTTCTAACGTGACACAGAGGCCCTGGCACCGCAGTCCACCAGGGCATCCATCACAACTGCCCAGGCCCAATCTGGGCTGTAACTAGCTCTTTCCAAGAAGGGAACCAGTGTCCATGAGGTGGGACAGGGCGAGCTCCTGGTTGGTTTAAACATCCAAAGGATATGAGAGAAGGAAACTGGAGGATCGTGACAAACAAAATGGAGGTGTAGTCTGAAACCTGGCATCGAGTGTCTACAGTATTGTGATTCTGTAGGAATTTAGTTTAATAGATGCCGGACCCAGCCAATTACTAGGAATATAGCGAGCAAGGTTTCAGACTTCTATTTAGAAATAATAACTACTGTGAATAGATAAGCCAAGCCCAACAACATTATGAAATAGACAATATTATTACTCTATTTTACATATAAAGAAATTGAGCCCTAAAAAAAGATTAAGCAATATGTACAAGGTCACACAAATGGATTCAAACCCAGGTGATTTGCCTCAAGAGCTCACAGAAGGGACCACCAAACTGCCACAGTATAATCGCCTGTTGAATAAAAGGATCTTTCTAAAGTCAGGTATGGGGGAGAGTGGCAAGCTATTAGATCAGAGTTTAGATCCAGAGACTTGTAATGGGTACCATTCTATAAAACTCTTTCAAAAACCACCCAATCATCCCATAAATAATTATTTACCATCTACTATCCATTGTCAGGCACTATTCTAGAAACTGGATATGCAGTGAGGAGCACACCTGCCATAGTCTGTGCATTCATGGAGAAATCCTGAAAGTCCGTCTACACCTCACGCCAGCAATATCTTCGCAGAACAGACCTCCAGCAATGACAGCTGTCATTTGCACACTTAGTCCTGACCCTCGCCTCATGATTTCATTTTGCTCCCTACATCCACACTTCCCTGAATCCTCCTGAACTCTGAACCACCTTCTGGACTCAGTTTTCTGTTTATAGTCTCCTGTCACCTGCTAGTCCCAAGGTTCTGCACCAATTCCCTGACCTAACCAGTTACCAGGGGCAAACACACAGCCTGGAACAGCCCATCCTGGACTCTCAGCCAGTTGGAAGTGATCTTGAATGTCTGCCACCAGTAGGACACTCTCACACACTGGGAGGCCAATGAAGAAAGGCTGGAAGTGTGGGATCCCCAGAGAGCCACGAGACAGCATGTGGGACTGAGCTGTTAATAACTGACCGACTTGTATCCATTCATTCATTCAACAACAAATATTTACTGAATGGTGACTATGAGCCAGGTACTGTTCTAGGCACTTGAAATACATCACTAAATAAAATAGACAAAGATCACTGCCTTACAGAGCTTCAATCTAGTGGGAAGAAAAAAGTAAACAATAAATAAAATAAGTACTTACATATATGAATAAATAATGATAGGCGTTATGGAAAAATAAAAAATAGAGCAGAATAATGGGAGTAGGGGGTGCCCATAGGGTAGGGAGCCAGGGCCCAGTACTAATGGAGTGGTCAGGGTAGACCTAATGAAAAGATGAAAATGGAGCAAAAATTTGAAGAAGGTGAAGAGGTAGCTAACTAAGAAAATATTTGGAAGAAGATTATTCCAAGAGAGAACAAAATGAGCAGCGGCCATCAGCCAGGAGGGTGCCTGGCATGTTTGAGGTGGAACAAGCAGGGATATGGTACAGAGGGTTTGGGGGCGCTTCCTTCTAGTTGCTTCAATTTTCTCAGTGAAATAGGATGGGAGAGAAGTTTAAGGATCAGAGGAGAGAGGGAAAAGTTTCTTAGATGTGTAATTAAGTAGGAGAGTGACTCGACTAGGCAAATACAGCATGCATATGCCTGAAGATGTGAAGACGCATTGAGGTTCCATGGTTGTGAATGGCAAGTGGGACCGGTCTTGGTGGTGTCTATTTTTCTCCAGCCACATTTAACAGTCTGAGTGGGAACAAGCTGAGGCTGGACTTTCCTAGGCTTACTGGGCTTACAGGGAACAGACTTCCAGTCCCTACTGTCAGGAGCTGTGGGGGCCAGACAAGACCGATGCCGAAAACTTGAACATGCCTCACCTCTAAAACCCCCGTTACTCATTCTCCTAGGTTGAGCCTGTAAAAGCAACAGATTTGGAATCCAAGAAACTGCAGATCCTCAAATAATGTCTTTCCATTCAATGTCATTTCTTTATAATGTCGATGAGATGCTACAGGAACTTAACCCTTGTTTATGCCAATTAGCCTATAGTAAAACTGGCTTCATTATATGTCCTTTTGCTTAAAATCGCAGAACCTATCAATGATGTTAAATGAGAACATACTGTACTTTTAAATCCTTAGAGTATCTTGAAGAGGTGACATCATATTTATATTATGATGAATAATGTGAAATAATATGACAGGTCTATGGAAGCAATATTTGGCCAGGCTCCTTGGTTTGTACATCAGCTGTGGGCAGCTGGCACCTGCCCGACCAAGAGTTCAATCCCCAACCTGGTCAATGATCCTCTCTGTCTATGTAGAGCTGCTGGTGTTCCTGGCCCTGCCAGGCGCTTCTGGGCAAGCACCACCTCTAAGGTGCCTCTTCCCCTACTCGCATAATTGACCATAAGTCATTTAGGTGAGCCTCCAGTCTGAGAGGGTCTCTGTGGCCTTTTGCGTACACAGGTGATCAGGTGCTGAGGGCCAAGTAAATGAGAGGGAGAGGGGACAGGCAGCAGGACAGAGGGAACTCTGTCATCTTCCTTGTTAAGTTTTCAGCTATCTGTGAACTCATCATCTTTACGTAAGATTTCAAACCAATATTGTGAAAAACTAAATAAATTGACTTAAGCCTCAAAAAATAAGACACTAATGAAAGAAAAGTGTCTAGCATAGAGTATATGCCCACCAAACTACTCCCCATCATAAAAGTTTCCGATTCATTTCTCGTTTCTTTGCATTTTCTATTTTCTTTTAGGCTGAAAGTAAAGGATCAGAAGGAGAGACTTCAGTATCTCCTTAGTTCTTTATTTCTTCTCAAATATGGTACTTCTATATTTTTGTTGGGAATTCATTTCTAATTCATCCATAAATTAAAAAAAAAAAAAAAAAAAGCAGCCCAAAGAACAACAGTGTCAAGATTTGGCAGACTGTCTTGATGACTATGAGCTTGTGACCATGTGAGTTGGGGAAGGCCGTAGGGACATCGAATCCATGCAGACCCCTGTAACAGCATCATTTTACCAACACAGAAGGATAGAAAAGCCATTCTCAACTTTCTGAATGACTTGAAACTAAGCAATATTGAAATATTAACTATGTCACAGTGAAAGAAACAATTGCATGAAAAGCTTTTCCTTTGTGTCTGTCTATCCAGTTGTTTCTTTCATGGCTCCCTTCCACATCTTCCCCAGAATTCTAACATTATTTTTGCCTGATCTGTAATAACGATCCATTGAAAGGGTTAAAGATTTATTTGTTTTAGTTTCTGTTTTCTAAATAGAGAAGGCAATAAATATCACCAAGAATGTATCCTGAGCATACAGTCTCTCTGATGCATTAACAAAAATAATCTATATAAAGTATATTTGTCGAGGAATATAATTCCGTCAAGCCACGCCTCTGAGTAGGTAATGGGCAATGACCAGTAAAGAGCCCCTTTTCCAGGCAAAACCTGCCACCCTGTGGAATAAGGTGAAACTGCAGCTGCCTATTATTTAAAAAAAAAAAAAAAAAAGCCCACATCGATTTGCAGAATTTCACCACAAAGGGATATTATGAGCCAAAACGCAAAAGTCAAAATATAGCTAAAAACCCCTCTAGACAGTGACCAGTGAAAAGCCAATCCCATCCCATTTTCATTCGGCTTAGACCACGAAGGGAATATCTAGAACAAGAAGTGGTTTGGGTTTAAAAATCAAGCCCTTGGCTCCAATACCCTTCGCCCTAGACAGGGCCAGGCCTGTTGAGGAAAGAACCATAGGCCTTAAGAGGAAGGGAAGTTACAGCTCACCTGGTTCATTCTCTCTCTCTTTTTAAATCAAAAGGTAGAGGGGAAGTAACAGGATGTTGGAGATTTCTCACTTTAGAGCTATGTCCTTAAAACTACATTTATGTGACACAAGAACATCAAGCGGATCGTGACAAGAGTGTTGGTGAGGTGATTATTTTTCATAAACTTTGCCCTCAAACACACGCAAATATTCCTCCCATCGCAGCTTTCCTCACTAATCCACAAGGCGAAACCTCGGACCCTCCCTTTCCCAGGACATACACTCCCATTAAGCCAGGAGGGAGGGATTGTTGTGGGTTATTTTTCATTTTCAATATTATTTTTTTTTATTTCGAACCTACAAAAAAATTTTTAAAACAGAACAATGAAACCAGTATGTCTTTCCCTTAAATTCATTGTTTTATTGGGATTTGTTTATCCTTTGTATATTTCTTCTTTGGAAAAATAAGCAAAAACATATAAAACATACATATTTTAATTTCCCCACACTTCTATACAGAAGTTAACAGAGTAAATCTATTTTGTATTTTGCTTTTTTCCTTTAATATAGTCTGAAAATGTCTCGATGTCAGTTCCTGGAAATCTTCCTCAGCTGTGTCTGGTGGTAAGAGTACTCTGTTATGTGAAGATACCACAGTTCATTCAACCAGTTTCTCGCGGATAGGCTTTAGCTTATTTCCAATATTTTGCCATTACGATTACATATAATAAATAACTTTCTATATATATTGTTTTAAATTTGCGAAGATAAATTTTCAGGGAAATTCCTAGAAGTGGGATTGATGATTAAATGGTAAATGCATATGTCGTTTTTTGTTTGCTTTTTCCCAATTCTCCATACATAGGGACCATCCCATTCTGCACGCTCCCCAGCACCTTATGAGGCACTGGTTCCCCCATAGCCTTGTCAACAATGTGCCGTTAAGCCTTTGAATTTTTGCCAAATCAATAGGTGAGAAATGATACCTTAATGTGATTTTAATTTACATTCTTCTTTTCACAGTGAAGTTGAACATCTTTTATAAGATTAGGAGTCATATATGTTTTTCTGTGAACTGTTCATTCATTATTTGCTCATTTTTCTATCAGATTTCTGGTCTTTTACCCTCTCTCAATTTCTAAGCATTCTTAAGGGGATTGGTTCAGTATCTGTAAAATATATTGTAAATATATTCTCCTACTTTGTTATGGCATTTTTTGACATTAAAAGGGTTTTTTTGTTTTTGTTTTTGTTTTTTTTGGAATTACATGTAATCCCACTTGTCAATCTTTTTTACTGCATATGAATTGGCTATTTTCCATACAGTATTATAATAATAGTAGAGGTGCTGAACATCTTTCTTGCCCTGTTCCTGACCTTATGGAAAAGCCTCTAGTGTTTTACCAGTAATATGCTATTTTAGGCCCAAAGTGTAATGGTACACCTTGTAATATAATGCTAGACAGAGAGAGAGAGAGAGAAAGGTGATAGATAGATGATAGATAGATAGATAGATAGATAGATAGATAGATAGACAGACAGACATGATAGGTATAGATAGATATCATGTTAAAGCCATTATTTTATTCTGTGTTTTTATAAGGAACAGTTATGGAATTGTGTTATAATCTATAACTCTGCATGGACATAAACAGGAATTTCCTATGTTAATTCATATGCTCATTTATATTAATAAGTTTCACAATATTAAACCGTTTTTTTCATTCTTAAAATATATCTCACTTGGTCATAATGTTTTCCTTTAACATGATATTAAATCCTGTTTGAGGGGGTGGCTCCATAGAGTAGTGGTTAGCATGTCTGCTTTATACACAGAAGGTCCTGGGTTCGTGCCCCAGGTGGAGCCACGGACCATACCCCCATATCCTGGTGTGCCCAGCCCTGTTGTGTTGGGCCCTGGGTGTGTGCTGTGAGAATGTTTGGGAGGAGATGCCTCGCCTTCAGAGATCCAGTTCTTAAAAGGGAGACGGCAACATCCCTAGGTCAGGGGTGGAAGTTGAGGAGGGGTGGAAGGGAATTAAAGAGGGGAAAACTAAAAAAATAAAAATAAATCCTGTTTGCTATTATTAGGCTTTTGCCTAGAAATTCATAAGTGAGAATAGCCTGCATTTTCCTCTTTTCGTGATATCTTTAGCACATTTAGTATTATAATATTGTGATATAATATACTATGATAACATTGTAGTATTATAATATATTATATTGCTTCATAAAAATAATTGGAAATAATCTTTTTTAAATATTGAAAAAAATTGTTATAATATTTGTCTTTACAGGTTCGATAGACATCACCTTTGAAATCGTCCAGGCTTGGTGAGTTTTTAATGGAGTAGTTATTTGATGACTTTCTGTACCTCTTTAATGGAAATTAGTCTGTTTAAAAATCTATAAGTCAATTTTGTTAAACTATATTTTCCTAGGGAATTATCCTTTTCATCTAGGTTTTCAAATTTATTTACATAAAGTGATGTATTAATCTTTTAGTGATATTGTAATATAATATTTAAAATACATATTTGCTTTCATCCCACATTCTAAGAAGAGAGTTTCTAAAATTCTTGTAATTTCCCGTGTAACAGGAGTGATAGGAGTATCTCTTGTTATAATATTTGCTCTTGTTCTCCAGTTCTTGACACAAGAGCTTTGAAGACACCTGGAATCTCCTGAGTAAGATGAGTGTCTTGCATGCTCATTTGATGACTGGTGGCAAGGTATCCCTCAACAGCTCTAGGATGGGGGATGGTTGCCAGAAAGACCTAGTCATAATTAGAGAGTTGGCACTTTTAGCTCCACCCCTCAAATTCTAAAGATGGGAGAGGGACTGGAGATTGAGTTCAATCACCAATAGCCAATAATCTAATCAATCGGGTCTATGTAATGAAGCCCCACAAAAACCCCTAAATGACAGGGTTTGGAGAGCTTTTGGATTGGTAAAAGCATTGAAATACCAACAGGATGGCACACCTGGAGAAAACATGGAAGCTCCACCCACATGCCATGCCCACCCACACCTTGCCTTATGCGTCTCTTCCATCTGGCTGTCCCTAAGTTACGTTCTTTATAATGAGCCAGTAAGCATTGGTCATGTGTTTTCCTGAATTTCATAAGTCATTTCAGCAAATTATCAAACCTGAGGAAGGGGGTCATAAAAACCGCTGAATTTATAGCCAGTCAGTCAGGAGGCCCAGGACTAATGACTGGCACCTGAAATGGGGGGCAGTCTTGTGAGACTCAGCCCTTAACCCTGTGGGGTCTGCACTAACTGCTGGTACTTAGAGTCAGAACGGAATCGAATTGGACACCCAGCTGGTCAGAAGTGTCGGGAGTAAAAAATAGCTCTTAACTCTTATAATTTATAATTTCCTCTGTTTCAATAGTTATTGCTCTCTCTCATTTCTTATTTTGTATATTCATGCATCCTCTTTTTTTTCTGATTAGGTTAACTGGTGGGTTATATATGCAAAGATATAGTATTTTAATTTATTCATTTTTTTCTACTATTTTTCCACTTTCTACCATATTAATTTCTGCTTTAATCTTTATTATTTCTTTTTTCTGCTTATTTTTGGTTTACTTTGCTGTTTGTTTTTTTAGCTTTTTGAGTTAGGAACTTAATTCATTTAATTTTAACATTTCATTTATATTGACACAAACATGTAAGATGCTGTATATGCCTCTGATTGCTACTTTAATTGTATTTCGTTAATTCTGATAGTGTTTTCACTACAACTTTTTATTTAAATAAAATTGAAATATAACATACTAGTTTCAGCTATAATATAATGATTCAATAGTTGTATATATTGTGAAATGATCATCATAAGTCTAGCTGATCTCCATCATCACACATAGTTACAAGTTCTTTTCTTATGATAAGAACTTTTAAGATACATTCTCTCAGCAACTTTCAAATATAGGACACAGTATTATTAACTATAGTCATGGTACTGTACATTACATTCCAGGACTTACTTTATAACTGGAAGTTTATGCCTTTTGACTCCCTTCACCCATTTCACCCACCTCTCACTCCCAGCCTCTGGTAACCACCAATCTGTTCTTTGTATATAACCTTTTAAGTAACAGCTTTACTGAGATAAAATCCATACTTCGAAGTGTACAGTCTAGTGGATTTTAGTCTATTCACAAAGTTGTACAACCATCATCACTATCTAATTCCAGAACAAATGGATTTACCTATTCCGGACATTTTGTATAAACAGAATTATATAATATACACAGCCTTTTGTGTCTTGTTTCTTTCATGTAGCATAATGTTTTAAATATTTGTCCATGTTGCAGCATATATCAGTATTTTATTCCTTTTTATTATCAAATAATATTCCCTTGTATAAATATACAACACATTTTGTTTATCTACTGATAAACTTAACTTGTATATCAAGACCCACAAAACTGAGGCCGGCCCAGTGGCCCAGCCCATATCACAAATATAAACCTAAGTCAGCCTGCACTTACAGGAAACACCTGTCAAGAAAACCTACCACACATCTGTCATAATCCTCCAACTCAGCTTTAGCCAGCTTATCGTACTAAAGAAAACAGGACCCACTGGCCTCTTAAGGAAATCCCCAGCCTCGTAGCCAGGCATGCCCTGTTTCACCCTTGCCTCTCCTAATGCTTTATAAAAATCTCTCAGGAAGAGGGCTCCACTGCTTTGAGGCACTGTACTCCCCCAGTCCATGGATTGTTTTCCCTTGAATAAAGGACATCATACTCCTTACAAAACTGTTTTAGTCTTGTCATTTGACAATACTCATCGGTTGATGGACATTTGGGTTGTTTCCACTTTTTGGGTATTATGAATTATGCTCCTATGAATATTCATGCGCAAGTTTTTGTGTGGACATATGTTTTCAGTTCTGGTGAGTGGAATCCCTATTTCAGATTCAAGTAGGGTTGCTGGGTCACATGGTAATACTTTGTTTAAATTTTTGAAGAACTGCCAAGTTATTTTTCGAAATGGCTACATAATTTTATATTCTGACCATCAGTACCTGAGGGTCCCTTTTTCCTCCCATCTTCATCCATCACTTGTTATTGTCTGTCTTTTTGATAATAGTCATCATAGTAAGCATAAAATGGTATCTCATTGTGGTTTTGATTTACATTTTTCTAATGACTAATGATGTTGAGCATCTTTTTACGTGTTCATTGGCCACTTGTATCTTCTTTAGAGAAATTTCTATTCAGATCCTTTGTACATTTTTTTAATTGGGATGTTTGTCTTTTTATTGTTGAGATATAAGACTTCTTTCTATATTCTGGATACTAGTCACTTATCAGATATATAATTTGCAAATATTTTTCCTCGTTTTGTGAGTTGTCTTTTTACTTTCTTAAAGATGTCCTTTGAAGCACAAAAGTTTTTAATTTTGATTAAGTCCAATTTATCTATTTTTCTTGTTGTTGTTTGTGCTTTTGTGAGTGAATTTTTGTGTATGATATAAGAGGTCCAACTTTATTCTTTTGCATGTAGATATGCAGTTGTCCTAGTTCCATTTCTTTAAAATACCATTCTTTCTCTCCATTGAATTGTCTTTGCATCCTTGTCAAAAAAACAATTGACCATAAATATACGGGTTTACTCTTGACTCTCAGTTATAGTCTCCTAATCTATATGTCTATATTTATGCACATACCACAGTGTTGTGAGTAGTTTCACAGTACATTTAAAAATATGGAAATGTGAGTCCTCTAACTTTTTCTTTTTTCAAAATTGTTTTGACTATTTTGGATCCCTTAGATATCGATATGAATTTGAGAATCATCAAATTCTGAAGGAAAAAAAAAGCCAGCTAGGGTTTTGATAGGGATTGTGTTGAATCTGTAGATCAATTTCAGAAATATTGCCATCTTAACAGTATTAAGTCTTCTAATCCATGGACATGGGATGTCTTTATTTATTTCGGTCTTTTTAAATTTCTTCAGGTATGTTTTATAGTTTTTAATGTGCATATCTTATACTTTTCTCATAGATTTATTTCTAAGTATTTTATCTTTTTAGATGTCACTGTGAATGAAATAATTTTCTTAATTTCATTTTCAGACTGTTCATTGCTAGTGTATATAAATACAATTGAATTTGTATATTAATTTTATTAGTTTTCTATTGGTGCTACAACAAATTACTACAAACTTGGGGTTTAAAACAACATAAATTTATTATCTCACAGTTCTATAGGTCAGAAGCCCAACACAGGTCTCACTGTACTAAAATCAAAGTGCCAGAAGGGCTGCATTTCTTTCTGGAAGCTCCAGGAGAAAATGTTTCCTTACCTTTTTCAGCCTCTAAACCTTAGTTTATGGCTTCTTTCTTCCAGCCTCAAAGCCAATAACAACAGATCACAACCTCCTCAGATACCATCACTCCAAGCTCTTCTCCAACTCCATCTTGCATTTTAGGAGCCTTTGTGATTACTCTGGGTCCACACTGAGAATCCAGGATGATCTTCCTATGTCAAAATCAGATGACTAGCAACCGTAATTCCATCCAAACATTAAACCCCTGATGCCATGAACCAAACATTCATAGGTTCTGGAGATTAGGATGTGTACATCTTTGGTAGGGGCACAGGGATTGTGGGGAGGGGATCATTATTCTGCATACTACATTGATCTTGTATCCTGAAACCTTGCTGAACTCATTAATTTTAATATTTTTGGTATATTTATTAAAATTTTCTATTAAAACAATCACGTCATCTGTGAGTAGATAGAGGTTTTGTTTTGTGTTTTTTCAGTCTGGATGAACTTTATTCCTTTTTCATCCGAAGTGCTCTGGCTAGAACTCCCATTACAGTGTGAAAGGGGTAGTGAAAGCAAACCTTCTTGTCTATTCCTAAGCATTTTCTCTTTTATATTTAAGTATAATGTTACCTGTGTTTTTTCACAGATGGCCATTATCAGGTTGAGAAAGTTCTCTATTCCTAGTTTGTTGAGTGTTTTCATCATGAAAGACTATTGAATTTTGTAAAATGATTTTTCTGTGTCTACTGAGATGATCATGTGGGTTTTTTTATTCTAAATTTATTTGTAACTACAAACAAATGTTTTTGTCTGGTTTTAGTATCAGGATAATACTAGCCTCAGAAATGAGTTGTGTTCATAAAATGAGCTGTGAAGAATTTCTGCTAGTGTGGAATAAGGTTTGACATAAGTTCATTAGATCTACCTCAATAAGTTATTTTATCTCATTAATATTTTGTCTACTGACCTGTCTTGGACTGAATGTTAAAGTCTCATATTGACATGTGCTTCTGTCTATTTCTCCTTGCACTTGCTGTTTCTGATTTATGAAGTTAGTTACTATGTTATTTGTTGCATAGATATTATAAGTATCATATCTGCACTGTAAGTTAAACTCTTTAGTATTTTAAAGTATTCTATTCTTTATTTGTTCTGTGGTTCTTGTCATTGTTATTTTTTAAGGTTTTTGATTAATTCTTCCTTGTCTAATATCAGAATCTTAATCCTGTTTGCTTATTGTTTGCTTTCTTGAAATAACATTTACCATCTCTTTCTTTTTAACATTTCTGAATTGTTTTATACGTGTTTTTATTTTTTTATATACAGCACAGAGTTGTATATACTTTGAGCCAGTGTAATGGTCTTTTTCTTTCAATAAGATAAGCTCACCATATATATTGCTACGGCTATAATTTTTTAGCGCAATTTTGCCATCCATTTAATAACATATTTACTGGTGCATTTTGTTATATTTACTGTTTTTCTTTTTCTTTCTCTACGTGGTCTAATTCTTTTGTCGTTTTAACTCACTGAGGGAGGGTAGATTTTTGAACATTTGTATTTCTGTTTTATAATTTTCTTAAATAGTAACACCTTTTCTAACAAATTTATCTTTCTTTTTTCTTATTTAGTTTTTTATTGTTTGGTTTATCAGCTTTAAAAGATGTCCTTTGGCACCAAGCTATTACCATCCAAAAATCAACTGGCTTATTCTCTTCCTCCTTTTCTCTCCCTTCATTTCACATGTTTAGTTAAAGCATTACTTTGTAAGAACACATAAGATGTATATAACATTCCTCTGGTCTCATCCATTTTTTTTTTAAGCTTAGATTGACAACTAAATTTATTCACTGACCATTGTCAATATTTTTGTTGATGAAAAACATCATTTAAATGAAGCTTGTTCTTAGGAAGCGTTTATGTGAAAACAATTTAGAGTTCTTCCATACTTGAAAGTTTTTCTATAACTTTGATAATTGATTAGCACTGTGGCTGACTATAAAATTCTTGATTCACACTCTCTGTCTCTGAGCTTTGTTAAAATATTGCTCCTCTATTGTCTTGCTGAAATAAAAAGCTTCTCTGATTTTCCTTATTACTACTATTACTACTACTACGCAACTTCAAAGAACACTTCTGACACCAGATGTGCAGAGTTTTCCACACCAAGTAATTCTTCACTTCTCTGAGACATTAATTCTGACACTAACTGGAGCTAATGCAGACCCTACAGGTTAAGGGCTCAGTCTCACAAGACTGCTCCTCCCATTGCAGATGCCAGTCACAAGTGGTGCATCCTTAGATTACCCACAACTTACATCCAGCTTGGCTACAAATCACGAGTTCCCATGACCCCCTCCTCAGGTTTTATAATTTATTAGAATGGTTCATATAGAACTCAGGAAAATAGTTTACTTATTACATTCCCAGTTTGTTACAAAAGGATACAACTCAGGAAGAGCCAGGTGGAAGAGATGCATAGAACAAGGTATGTGGGAAGGAGCATAGGACTTCAGTGCCCTATCTGGGTGCGTCACCCTCTCCGCATCTCCACATGTTCACCAACACAGAAGCTCTCTGAACCCCATCCATTAGGGTTTCTTATGCAGGCTTCATTAAAAAGGCATGTCTAATAAAACCATTGGTCATTAGTGGTTAACTACACCTCCAGCCCCTTTCCCTCCCCAGAGTCTGGGAGCGAGGTTGGAAGTTCTAACCTTCTAATCACTTGGTTGGTTCCCCTGGAACCCAGGCTCCACTCTGAGACTATCTGGGAGCCCCACTCCCACCCCAAGTAGTCATTCATTAGCATCTAAAAAGACACTTATCACTTAGAGATTCTAAAATTTTAGGAGTTTTGTGCCAGAAATGGGGACAAAGACCAAATATATATTTATCATAAATCACAATATCACACTTGCCTTGTATTTGAAGTTGAGAACTCTCATGTCAGTAAGATTTTCTTTCTTTTGTAAGCGATTTGAAGAGTATCGTATTGGAGACCCAGAAGATATTTTTCTTCCTTTATCTTTAAAGTCAAATTGTTCTAGTAGGATAG
Organism: Pteropus alecto; assembly: GCF_000325575.1. Classification (NCBI taxonomy): domain Eukaryota; kingdom Metazoa; phylum Chordata; class Mammalia; order Chiroptera; family Pteropodidae; genus Pteropus; species Pteropus alecto. The sequence continues at coordinate 2,435,274 of NW_006439192.1, read as the reverse complement.
TCGAAGTTGATCATTTCAACCCAGTTCTCTCAGGTACATTACAGATCTTTTAAATATGAAGATTTGAGACTTCTTTTATTTTCAGAAACGTTTCTTGAGCTATAGCTTTAAATATTAGTAACATTTCTTCTTATTCCTTTCCCTCCTCCTTCTCCTCCTTCTTCTTCTTCAACCCCAATAAATATAAAGTGGATTTTCTTGTCCTCTTTATCTATCACTTTCTTTCTGATCCCATTCACCTCTTATTTTAATTTTGTTCTATACTCTTGGCTAGTTTTCATTCTTTTCTTCAATACCCTTTTTAAAAATTTTTGTTGATTTAGTCATTTTGTCTTTAATTTTCTGATCCAAGGTATTTGTTTTAATTCTGAAAAGTCTTATTTAATAATACATACATTGGATAGGGTTATTTAATAATACATACATTGAGTTATGCTTTTCCTCTGCTTTACAGTTGGTTTTGATGGGGAAGAGGGTAATATTTATTACCATTTTTTATTTTCATCTCATAGTAGTTTATATGGATGTTGTCGTTTATGTTATAATCTTCTACAATGTCTTATATTTTCTTTGGTCAGCAATAAAAGTGTAGATAGGCAGGAGTGAAGGATTTAGGTCCTTACTAGGTTTCTGAAGATCTCACTTTTTTCTTACTATAGTAAGATGCAGATTTGTTTCTTTTTAATTAATGATATCTGTTTTATGGAGATGTCCTTCGATTCCATAACTCTCTGTTTCTACAGGAGCCTTAATTTTTACACCTTACTTTCTTCTTTCACTTACCCATTAGGCCTCCAAGTAATACCTCCCATTTCTAAGTCACCTGCCAGAACTGGTGCTTTCCCAAGACTGCCACCTCTGGTCCTCTACGCTGTCAGATCCTTCTCTTTCGATTCCCCAGTAGCCAGGTGTCTGATCCCAGGTCTCAGACTTTCTTTTCATATTTCCCCTTCTGGTGGATCTCTCACTTTCTAAGAGTAATTTTATCCAAGTTCTTTTGACACTAGGACCCAGATGTACATTTCTCCGTTCTGAACAGTCTCCACTCTCCACTGTGGTGAGGGCTCCAGACTGACTCTCTTGGTTTCATATGCCGGTTCCCTGTTTACAATACACTGAATCTCATCTTTCAGTTATGTTTCAAGTTATGTTGCAGACATGGGTCGCAGGTGCTATCATTTGCTCTCCTCGTGCCTTGTAATTTTGCAGAACATGTGGAGAGATTCCAATTCTGGCAGCCACCATTATCCTGAGAGCACTTGGAAGTTTCTCAGACTGATTTTCAAAAACTACTTTTTACTTCAGAACTTTTTCTGAATTTTTTTAACTTGGCTTCACTTATAAAAATGTGTTGAGTGATAAAAAGGAAAGCTACATACAGTGGTTGAACTCAGCCATTCTCTAACCTAGCGGAAGAGATGCTTTCTGTGTTCAGAATACTTGCAGGGTCCAAAGATCCCACAGGAACCCTATACCTCCATATCCTCCTTCTCTTCTGCCTTCTCTTATCCCCAAGTCCTCCAAAAATAATCCTTTCATAAAGATATATGTAGCCCTATGTTCTTTGCAGCATTATACACAGCAGTCAAGACATGGAGACTAAGTGTCCTTTGACGGATGATTGGATAAAGAACATGTGATACATATATACAATGGAATACTACTCAGCCATAAAAAAGATGAAATCGTGCCATGTGCAACAATATAGATGGATCTTGAGGGTATCGTGCTAAGTGCAATAAGTCAGAAAAGGACAAAAATCCTAAGATTTCACTCATATGTGAGATATAAAAGAAAAAGCACCAAATGAATAAACAAATTCATAGGCACAGACAACAGTGTGGTATTTACCAGAGGGAAAAGTGGGTAGAGGGAGATGAAGAGGGGGAAAGAGGGTCAAATATATGCCAGAAGAAGACTAGACTTTGGGTGGTGAGCACACAATGGACTATACAGGTGACATATTATAAAGTTGCACACCTGAAACTTAAATAGTTATTAACCAATGTTACCCCAATAAATAAATTTAATTAAAAACAAAAATAATAACGATCCTTTACTTCTTCATTATAGTGAGAGAACAAGTTGTACTTAAAGTGAGTATCAAATGAGCAAATGGCTCACATACAGTCTAGTTCATCCAGACTGGGGCCAGAAGATTTAGACTCCAGCTCCACTTTTCGCTACCCTCTCCTTTCTATCTAGTTATATGTCTCAGGGAAAGCCATTTATCTCTCTAAACTCAGTATTCTCATTCATAAAGTTGAATAGTTATCTTACCTCAGGAGATCTCATAAAGTTCTTAAGAAACATGAAAGTAATTTAAAAAGTAGAAAATGCCATAAAAATGTGAATAATGTTTATAAAAGCCAGAAACAAACAAGCCAGAGATATATCGGTATCACTGTAGTATACACTTCAGTAACATTACCAAGTTAGATATAGAGTCGTTCTAGGTATTGGCGATGGAACACAGAGGGCGAAGGAATGAGGAAGTAATTATCCTCACTATTGACTTGAACATCATCTGGAAATACTCTGTAAGTACCATGAAGATGTACATATTGGATTTGAGTTGCAAACCCTAAATTAGGTTTGTAATAGTTTCCTTGGGCAACAGAGGGTCTTGTACTAGGCCATTTGGGGGCCAAACTGAAAACAAAAGTAGCTGCATTTGGCCATCTTTAAAAAGATTTTTATTATTTCTTTTCCTTCCCATCTTTATTTACTCTAAGAATAGAAAACTGGAACTGGAAAAGGCTACAGACTCTTCTCTGGTTCTTGGCTTGCTAACCCTTTTTTCGATTCCTTAACAAATAAACAGAAGAAAGAGCTTTTTATAGAATTCGGAGAAAGAAGAAGCTCTAACAGCTGCTCAGTCTCAGGTGGTTGCATGAGAATTTTATCTACTCGGTTGTTTATAATCTGATTTACAAAGTAACAGTTCAAAGCCTCTAGCTCTGCTTTCTCTATAGGTCTTTGGGGCCAACCGGGAAGTTACCATTTTCTCTGTATCCTAGATCCCCCGCCCCAACCTAACAGACAATTAAGTTTATTATTTAGGTATTATTTAGTTTCTTTGAGACATTTCTTCTGGAAAAGATCTAAACACTTAATTCATGCTCAGTTCTTTTAACTAATCCTCTTCTATGCTATCATTTTAGGAAGATCACAAATGAGAATTTATAATCTATGATATAGTATACCTGTAGTATGCTATACTAAATATACATATTTTTTCAATGCTGTTAGTGTTTCTTCTTCCTTCCTAATAGAATCCTATTTTGTTTGAATATCTACCCTGTGTAATTCATTTGAAGGAGATCCCATTCCCATCAGGTGTATATCCTACTTAGTCTGAGCCGGTTCTGGTAATCCCATTCCCCAGGGAAAAAATTGGATTAATGGTAGACACATAGTTAATTCTGGCCAATAATACATGATGGGACACATGCTGAAAACTTCCGAGAAGGGATTTCTCACTTCCAAAAATGAGATGAAGGGAAAAACACCCCTTTTGTCATGTCCTGATACAGGGCCTGGAATTACCCCAGTCATCATGCTCCAGCCTGAGAACGAAACCAGATCTCTTGTGATATGGAATAACAAATTTTCTTTTATTTAAGCCAGTTATGTCAGGATTTTCTATTCCTGAAACTAGAAATTCCTAATACGATAACATGAGTAACATAAACAATTTCTGTTTTAAAATTTCCATACATAATCATCCATATCCATGAAATATGTCTCCACATCATTACAAACCCTTGAGAATGAATATGCTTATGTGGTAGAAGGGAGTAATTTTGAGAGACTGAAGATTTTCCCCTCACAAGGTATGCAAATTTTGTACAAGAATAACTGTGTTATACACTTAGGAACTTTTTGAGAGAAGCTTTCTTTCAAAAGCATGTACCTTGAGTGTATAATATTTCAATCCCAAGAAGGTAGAAGCTATGCCTTTAACTTATTATTTATACTGGCTTCTTAACAAAGGCTAGACCCTAACAGCAGCAAATAGCCCCTGCCTAGCTCATAAAGAAGAACCCAAATTGAGTCTTCATCACCAGCCATTTTGTGTCCCTTTTCTCAGATAGTTACTTTGGGTTTGTTACCAGAGCCTATTATCCTAACCAGTCAACCTGAGGTTGTTATCTCATTGAAGACAAAAAAAAGCCAAAACATGAGGATCGTTTAACATTTCTAAATTTCACCAGAGAACCTGGTAACAAAGTAATACTAAGTTTATTTTAAGTCACTGCCATTAGGAAAAACATCACCTTGACTGAGACTTAACTATGTTTCAGAAGGGGATGGATGGAAATGGGCTATTTATAAGGCTTTCGTGTCTCAGCTCAAGTGGTTAAGTTCCATCTTTCAAGGGAGAAAACTGGGAAGATTTTTGTGATAAAATAGAAGTGATGGATACAGTGAACAAGAATCCTAAAGCAAGGCTTAATAGATAAACTATTAATTAATAAGTGGGTGGTCCATCCAGGTGAGCAGACAATTGTCTCTAATAAAAGAGAAAAGCAAAGTAGTTTATCAGTTTGCAGTATTATATTTCCCAGGAAAGTTTTCCCGTAACAAACAGCTTAGTCATGTTGACACAGCTGGTCTCAGTGTTGTCACAAAAGATCACATGTCTCAGGGAGCAAGAGACGGATTTGAATTCAGAGGCAAAGGGATACCTACGTCTCCTAGCATGTTGCCCAACATTACCCACTACATTCTGTCTGAGAAGTGGCTTTGTGTTTTGTTTTCTTTGTAAGGACAGTCCTTCAATGACTTTTTAACGAACTCTAGCTGTATACGAGAGTTCATGCTCAGTGTTTCATACCAAACCATGGCCTGTGCCTAAGTCACCTTAGGCAAGTCACAGTTTCTCTGAGCCTTCATTTCCACAGCTAGAAAAATATGAATAATCCATTCCAGAGTTGGAACCACTTGATGAATGTAAAATGAACTTAGCATGATACCCGAATTGTCCAATAAATATATTGATTTTTTTTCTTTCTTCAGGGAACTTATGAAACTTTTGGAGAGGCAAGAATAACATAATAGACAGGTTAATAGCAAAATATTAGTCTCCGCAAGACAACAAATGCCAGTGGGTCAAATAAATACTAGAGACAATAAGCTGTGGAGGCCATGGTTTGCTGGAGCCATCGGGAAAGGCTTCGCTGTGGAGGCAGAATGCCAATACCAGACTGAAAGGTGTCTGAGTATTCTTTTCTGATTCTTCCTGAGAAGAGTCCAAGACAGCATTTGCTTCAGTCCCAGAACTCTCAGGAGTTGCAATTACTACTCATGTGTTAGTGGGATACTCGACTCCACCCAGGAGTTCACTATAACAAAGGCCACCATATCTGAGCATATCCCTTACACCGGGTAGAAGAATTCAATTGTAAATAAATGAATGAAAAAGTAAAATCCCTACGCTTTACCCCTCTACCTAAGTTCTATCCTGAATCCTCACTGCTTGAGGAACTGTTTTATAATTAAGAAATCATGAAGATAACTGTCCCCCTTGAAGCCACTGAACCCAGAGAAGTTAAACGGCAGCCAGTCTCCCTCATTTCTGTGTCCTACTCTAATTCCCCAGAACTAAAGGTGCCTTCAGATATTAGGTATCTCTAGCCTAAAAGAAGAGACAGAGAGAGGGAAACTGAGACCCAGGGACCAAAAGTTTCTAACTTCCAATAGTCACAGAACATTTCTGCTACCAAAATGTCCATCTCCCACATAGGCATCCTAGCTTACTGTATTTGCATCAGGAAGCAAAAGATGGAGGAGAGACAAAGGCATTTGCTCTCTGCTCCAGGAGACATAGTTGTTTCACTCCTCTTTGTCTTTCTTTAACTGTAAGGGCACCTCCTTACAATACTCCCTAAACTATGGAGAGTCTGGGCTCCGACTCAGGATCATTCCTGCAGGCCTGGGCGAAATAATGCCCCAAACTGCAGCTCCAACAGTGCCATTCTAATGTGTTGGCCAGTGTGGCATTCACATCAGTCTAAAATTCTGGGAGAAACAGATATTGCTGACCTTGTAGTTTTAAACAGGACTAAAGTTAAGAGAGATCTGCAACAGGGATGAGAAGACCCAGACCCAGACCCAGACCCACCAGGCATGACGTCTCTGCCTCTTCTACTTTTCCTCAGTTTAGTACAGATGCCTTTTCCCTAAACCTATTAGAGACATCTGCTAATTCAAAGTGAACTAGAGATAAGACTTTTCCAGATTCTTCTTATGGGGTACAGGGGGAGCAGCAGAGCATAGAGCTGCCCAGAGAGCAGAGTAGTAGAAGGAAGTGGTACACATGGCATAATTAGAGGGAAAGAAGAAAGTAAAGAAGAACAGTATACTAAGTGATAAGACAGTCCATTTAAACTTCAGAGTAACTTTGAAGGATAAATATTATTAGTCCTCATTGGAAAAGTCCATTGAATAATTTTCCTAAGATCACACAGTTAATAAAGGACAGAGCCAAGATACAATAATTCACATAATTTCCAAAGTACTTTCTATCATACGTTATTTCTCAAACTGTGGTTATTTGAGTACCACTTCACTGATATTTATGTATTTAATTATATTTATATTTCACATATGAAATATATTTAAGAGATCATTTTTCTTCAATAATGGAAAACCATTTATGGATCAATTATCATAAATAGAAGATAATTCTAAAGATAAATACAAAGAACATGAAATAACGTTATTACTTTCTAGCTAGATACTGTTATCTGCCTAATGAGCCAAGCCTTAGGCCTCCTCTTCCATTTTTCTGAAGGAAAATTAGCCACTATCAGACAGATGTCAGAGGTGTCGAAATAAGGCTTTTCCCTTGAGGTAATTGGAAGGACAAGCAGGGAACTAAATAATGAACAGCCTTCTCATTATATTATCCAATTTAATGACATGTCTGTCCACCTCCTAAAACTGACTCCAGTAACACCCGGCATTAAAGGGAAGCTTGATATTTATCATGCTGCTTCTGGGTGTGGGAGAGGGCTTCTTCTGACTACCACCAAATACACACCACAAGCACAGCAGAGTGGGAAGTTTTGGGAGTCATGGGGTGTGTCCTGGCCAGGACTAGAGCCAGCCCCATAGCAAGCTAATAGGGATTGCTTGCCGAAAGACTAAATAAAAATGTTACCTGGCAAAGGTGTTACCTGGAGGTCTCCACTAACCTCATCATTAATGTGTTATTCCCGATCCCTTATCAGACTATCTAAAAGGAAGAAAAAAGGAATTCAGTGAATAAAATGTGAGCAAATTTCATATTGGCAAGTGGGACAGATCATGGAAAGGTAAATCCCAGGTAAAAAATGGTCAGGTAGTTGGTTGAAGAAGGTGGGAAAAGAGAGGCTTCTATAAGATACTTTTTCAGTGACCCTTGGCTTTGGAGAGAAAACATCCAAATGTGAGACAAGTAATGTTTTTGAGAGAGAGAGAGAAAGTTTACATGGTATGTACCATATGCCAACCTAGTAATTAAATGGTATTAAATTATTTGACCTTCATTAAAAGAAAACTATGAAGAAGATACTATACCTGCCCTTTTGTAGATGGGGAAACTGAGACACAGGAAGATCACACAGCTAACCAATGTCAGAGACAAGATTCCACCCCAGGCCATCTAACGCCAGAATCCATGCTTTTTACCATGACCCTCACCTGCACTGTATTAGTACACTATATATTTTTCAGAAAAGAATTTGTATCGGTCAACCCATATATAGCCAGTTGCACTTGTCTTATAAACTTGTGTGCCCTCCCCATTCCCGAAAAGGGGCCTACTGTTATGGGAACGTTTAATGTTTTGGAGCAAATGTGGGTGTCAAGATGGCTTCTAGATAGTTCTGAAATACCATTCCCATAGATGACTATCACAAAAAGGTACTGTCTCCAACATGTCCAGTACTGTGAGGAAAATAGAAGAGGAATAAATTAAACAGTACCCCTTCCCGATGAAGCTGACAGTTTAGTGAAGAAATCGGACTCATGCACCAGACTAGGACTTAACTATTTGCTAAATTGCATAGCACAGATGGCCAGGAGCCTAGGAATTCAAGAGACAGCCACTGGCCCTGGAGTGGCCAGGAGAGCTTTAAGCAAAAACAGAAACTTGTAAGGTGGTCAGAATTTGAGAAACACAGGAAAGAAAACGAGTATACTGGTGCGGGGACCATGAGTAGCAGTTTACCAACAGTGAGAAAACATCTGATCTAAGGAAGAGCACAGTGTGGGATGTCAGTGGGGACATAGTGGCAGACCCATGAGAAACCCACTGTAAAGCACCTGGAGTCAGCAGCCTGTGAGACAGCCTCTTAAAGTGTCCTCTCAAAACGCACATGAAGAAGAGGGAAATACAAAACCTAAAACATCACTGAAAACTAGAACTGAAAGCTAATCTATTTCCAGAATCTAAGAAGAATTCCTATTACTTATAAAACAGATATTAAACAATATCCTGCCAGCACTCTGCTGACAGTAACAGAGTAAACCTATCATCCTGAGAGGTGGTCAGGTTCCTCATTTCTCCCTCATTATCTGGTCCCTGTCTAAGAAACTCAAGAACACCAGGTAGCTGTCTATTTATTGAAGCAGCCTTACTTGATGCATCCATTACCTCTCTTTCTATATCCAATCAAAGATTATAACATCCAGAATCTGGACATGAGGGAAAGTTAACACCCACTGGGTCTTACAGTTTCTTGTCTTTGAACAAAGAAAGACAAGAAACTTTAAGGAGGGACAGATAAATTCTTCCCTCTTTCTGTCCCTTAATAATAGTTCCCAGGTGCCATGCACCTGTCTGGATGAAGCACTCATAACTAAGGAAACAGATATGTTATTTTATGACGCTCTGACCAGCTCAATAACTCACCAATTTCTATTTGCTTTGTCTACCCGCTTGCCTCACACTCAACCTTGCCGTCCTGGCGGTACACTTTCCCAGGAAGCTTTAGCTCATAAGCTTTGTCTCAGGCTCTGTTTTCTAGAAAACCCACACTAGGACAAAGACCATGCAGATAAAAGGCCCCAACTACAAAAATTCATGAAAATAGAGACCTTAAATGCAAACAGATATTTGCAATTTTTATGCAAAAAAAATTTTTTAAGTTCTTAAAAGCCTTTAATCTAGAAAAAAAGAAAGCAAAATTTTTTTTAAGTTATATAAATAGAACAAAAACCAGTTGGCTTCGTGTTTTTCTACAAAAATTAATGGCAAAAGAAGACAGTG
>NW_006439192.1:2410070-2425963 GCF_000325575.1 Pteropus alecto | reverse complement strand
TGTTTTTTGTGTGTGAAAGACCTTTTAGATATGCAAAAATCTGAATTTTATATATATTTCCAATATGAAAATACATATATTACCTTATATGATTTTTGCAAATTAACTTAAAGATGTATTCTAGCTAACTAATAAGTGGATAAAAATAATAACTGCAAAATGGAACTTCAGAAGCGAAAGAATTGGCATTCTTTTGTTATCATCATAAAGACCAACTAAAATAACGTGGAGAAGCAGTGTAAAGAAAAGGCACTATTTCTGAAGCAGAGACTGTAAAGGAAAGAGGGAGGGGACTCTGCCCTATGTATAATTTCAACACATATATTTATGAATCTATGAAATCTTAATGGCACACAGGCTCATAGAAAGTGATCAATAGTGAACATTAAAGAAGAGAAAGAAATGTTTAAGTTTCGCAAAATAGGAGATGAGACCCTTTTTTTAAAAGGTAAAGAAACACTATTAGAAAGAAAATAAACCCTGGAGTCAGATGTGCCAAGACTGTTGTGCATCTCTGAGCACATCGTACAGCCTTCGGAACATCCCTTTCTTCATGTTTATGAAATCAGGATCATAATTAAACCTACCTACCCGTTTTATTGCATGGATTAATTAAGTAATGTACACTAAAAGGTTTTCATAGAATGCTATAAGAATGAAAGGAACTTTATTAATAGAGGCGTTCATATTTGTGCTTACAAGTTCTCTAGCAGGAAATCACCATGGATGTGTCTGCCCTTTCTAGACAGTCCCTGCTCTTCTACAGGTTTCTTGCCTCTGTCTATGAATAAGGGATTTCTAGGTGAACGAATATGTCACATAGGAAAAAAAACAAACATCCCATTTGATCTCCAAATATCTAAGGACTCTAACTAAAGAAAACTGGGTAGCTCAAACACCTTCTACCCTAAGATACAGAAAGCACAACTCTTTGCCTGGTTGTCAGGTTCCCTGAATCTAGCCACGTCCTATTTTTGCAACCTTATTTTCCACTCTTTTCCCATATACACAGTAAAGTCAGCCCCTTGCCAATCAATCCTCTCTATACGGACATATTCCCACAGACACCGTTGGAAACTACAGTCACCTCTGCTGTCCCTGTCACAATCATCGCAGCAACTCACAGCTAGTGCCATTGCTGCTGCCAAAGTCAGGAGCCCATAGCTCCACACTCCTGAGGCCGTGGGGCTGCCACTGCTGTCAGTGTGATCCCCAAAAGCAGAATCTGACAAAAGCTTCTCTCATCCTTTCTCATTCTCACCCCCTGCTAGTGCCTCCTACTGGCAGAATATGCCTGGAAAGCAGCCAGGAAGGATGTCTTAAATGTGGAGTTCTCAGATTTCTAGCACCTGTAATACAGAAGACAGTATTCAAGGCCAGAGACAAAGCCAAAAGCATTTTGGTCAAATAACAAATGACCAAGTGTTGGAATCAACATTTGCCTAGAGTTGAGTCAAAATAGTATCCTTATAGAACAAATTTCTAAGATATAGAATCAGCCTTGAATAGTATTTAAAAGATAAACTACTATATTCTTACATCAAAATTTTTAGAAGTAAATCTCAAAAGTTTAATATCATAATGCAGGAACAACCATAATTTGCTAAATAGACCTTCATTTTCAGCCAAGGTTGGTGGAGGAAGAAAGATATCTGGGAGCATCTCATTTTTCTCTCTCTTTATTTTTTTCCTACATACTTTTTACACCTTTTGTTATGTTTGAATTGAAGATGCTCTCTCTTGGGAGTCATAGTATATGATATTGGAGTTTTTTCTCCTCATGAAGTTTTGTGTTTACAAAGATGACAATCTGCTTTAAATTTTTCTTCACAGAATATGAAAGAAGTCCAGACAGTACTTTGTCGTAAGAGAATTTATGGCTTAAGTGGAATTAGCATGACAAAAACTAAATGTAGTTTTCAAGGTTTTCTAAGATTTTGAATGTTAGAATGTCAATCAATTATATAAAGATTCGAATATCATAAAATATAATCTCTATTATTTTGTCTTGTATGATTACCTAAATGTTTACAAATATTTACTGCCTCAAAAACCAAATGAGCATTCATCCTAAAGTTATACAATCCTGTCTCTCAAACTTGCATGAGGGTCATTCTATTCCTTTGTTTAAGAGTTTGAAAGTATATGATAATTTTTATATCAAACTAATGGCTTTCACAGATATTAGAGCATTTTACTGATAAAACAGAATTTCAACATATAAAGCACATAAATAGAGCTGTCACTCCAAGTTACATCTAGAATGCTTACTTTTTTATGAAAGTGAATATTCACTTATTAATGATAAATTCAAATCATATGCCACGTGAATATGATTAACATTAAATATGCTATTAATTGATGTGATCATGTGATCATTGATTTTACAAGTCTGTAGGTGGCAGAAATGACACTGAAGTCGGCATGGGGCTGTTTGACTATCCAAAGCCCCAGTAAAAGCCAAATAACAGGTTTTAGCAGAATATCAAGACTGAAGCTAACTTTTGACGTATCACAAACTATGAGTGCATGATATTTTGTTGTTGGAATTGTGGGGGGAGGGGGCTTGTTTTTGGTTTTGGTTTTGTTTTTTAAAGCAGAAGAACTTTACCTGAGCCCATACCTGCCTGGAATTGGCTGGACTGACAAGAGCAGCTTGCTGATAAAGCCAGGACAATTTCCTCCCTTAAAGAAAAGCCAGGTCCCTTGAGAAGAACCTGGCTTCATTTCCAGTCCAGCAGGTGATTCCTGGCTGCCCTCAGATCTTTCCTATGCACCTTTGGCAGCCCCAGCATCTATCAGCTCTCAGCTTCCAATGCACTTGCTCAAATTTTCAAGCCAGGAAAATTTTCTCAGTGGAATATGAAAGAGGCAGGTATAAAAGACTAAACAATGTGTCTCTAGGAAACTCCTGGTTGAAATTGCCTAACTGGCGGCAAAGATTTGCTCAATATTCCTTCTCCTCTCTTCCCAACATCCCGTAAAAGCTTCTCCTTTTAATAAGAAGAAATAATAGTGGGAAAGTATTCCTGGGAGATATCCTTAGAGAAAGGCAAAAGAAGATCTGCTGTGGACAAGCTGTTAAATTTAAGATCTTCTCTTATTTGCACTTGAGGCTTCACATTCCTCCAGTGTAAGCCTGAGAGGACTCTCCACACTCCTGATTTGCTGCTTGTTTGGGCCATGACTCACCTTGACCTTAAAGCTGAGCTAAGGGCCTTTCCTGGAGGAGTAAGGAGCCCAGAGCTAACTCCACTGATTATCTCTCCCTTTCCTAGCTAGTCCCTCCAGGAGAACATCAATGATACCTTGAACAAGAAAAGGTACCCGAGTACCAAACAGAGGTTTGGGTAGAAGAGAGCAGTTGTGCTAAACTGACTTAGCTGGCAAATTGGCCTGCGGACCAAGTACAGTGAACTGCCTGTTTTTATATATCCCATGAGCTAGGAATGATTTTTACAATTTTCATGATTAAAATTTTTAATGTTTTTTAAAAGAATATTTTATAACATGTAAAAATTAAATAAAATTCAAACTTAAATCCATAAATAAAGTGTCCATAAATAAAGGACACAGCCATGCCCAACAATTAACAAATTCTCTACAGCTGTCTTCACTCTACAACAGAGCTGCATAGTCGTACAGACACTGTACAACCTGCAAAATAGAAAGTATTTCCCATCTATCCTTTTGTAGAAAGTTTACTGACCTCTGGCCTCAGCAATGCTGGGGTAGTACTTTTCAACTGAGATTATAGTCTTTTGAGCTTCAGGCCTCTTTTATTAGCTGTTATACAAACCATTCACTTCTCCAGTCACTGCCACTCCAAGGGTACCCCTCTTTCCAAATCATGGGGCTCTGGTTGCCCCAATTTATCCTATGCCAAGGGATAGCCATGGACAGGGCCCAAGTGTTGCTCTTTGAGTATGAATGATGATGATAAATGCTGCCGATGATGATGAAGGAGAAGATGGAGAAAAAGAAGGAAACGGAAAAGAAAAACAAGAGAGCACTTAGGATTTGTGGACACTGCACTAGGTCTATTCATCAATCCAGTCAACCCCTACATCACCCCATGAGATAGACGCTACTATTGTTCCCACTTAACAGATGAGGAAAACAAAACTTGGAGAGATACAACATCATAAATTGCCCACGGTCACACAGAGAATGGTGGCACTCAGTTATATACTAGTTTTCCAACTCCTGAGCCTGTGTTGTTACCACTATGTCAGATTATCTCCCATGGCACCCCTGAGTCTGAGGAAGCCTTAAACTCTGTTGGAATCATGATCAATTTTGTTCAACCTGACAACTAACTCAGGGTGCATGGGGAGGTGGGCTAAATAGAAAATGGTCAACGTCAGAGAAAAGTGATTCTTAGAAACATTATTAAAAGTAATATAAAGAAAATGTAATAGAAAATAATCATCCATCACAAAGAAATACTCCCAATGTCATGACCCAAATTCCAAACCAAAAAATTAAACATGTAATTGGGCAGATGCTTGGGCAGACCTCAGAGTCTTCACAAGAGTTCTAAGAATCCATCTACACATCAGGAATTAACTTTCAATGAATGAAAAATGGATTTTTCTTACAAATGGATTTTTATAAATGAATTTTTTAATGAATGTAAATGCTGCTGTTGTTTAGAAATATAAAGGGATTATTGTTTTTATATTATCTTGTTGTCATTATGCTTCCTCTTTCCAATCAATAGTTATTGAAATTGGAACAGCTATCATCATGGATATCTTCATGCTGAGAAGTGACTGGGGAACACGACTGCAAAGTTCAGCCTGACAGTAAAACAAAATGTTTGCGATTGATGCTTTCCAAACCAACTCAGGGTATGTGGGCACCAGATTCAGAGCCCCTCCTTGGCCCGAGTCTTTCAAATCGAATTATCTACTCCGTCTATGTATATCCACAAGAAATGAATATAGAGAAAATTTATTTTGGGTTCCATCCAGAAGCTTATTCTAGAAACAGATTATATTTTTAGCCAACTATGAAGTGGATACTTGCTAACATAAGCTTTCTATTTTCTAATAATGAATGGCTGCCTCAAGCCTTAGTGAGCTCCCTGTCACTGAGAGTGTATTAAAAATAAATAAATAAATAGATAGATAAACAAACAAACAAACAAACCTGGATATAACCATTTATCAGGGTCACTGCTGATGGGATTTCTATCCCGGAAAGGAAATTCTGACAACCCCTCAGGTCTGTTCTGATTTGAAATCTATTATTCTAAGATAAGACCAAGGAACATTTTTCTGAGACTGCTCCAAAGAAAATTTAATAACTCCAGGCACACAATGGCTCTTGTTCATCATTTACCTGTTGCTGCTACCTGCCTCCCTAGCTTTCCACTACAAGATTTGGCTTCTGGGCTGCAATTTAATATGTGTGTAAAAGTGATATGAGGATACTGCCATCAAGAGGTCTGGAGTCCAAGGAACAGGGCATGCTTTATTAGTTCCTCATCAATTAAGCAGGGAAACCTTCGGGCTCTAAAACGAACTCTGTCTCAGGGGCGACAGAGAGAGATCTTTTTGTCTAAGGGAGTAGAAATCCACTGGGGACAATGGAGCCTCTGTTTCACAGGGGAAAAGGAAAAATGGTGGGAGTGTCTCATCTGCCTTAAATAGCTATTTTCAGTGAGGGAGAAAATCCCCTTGTAAAAGAAGGGGTGACAAAGAAGATGACTTGGGGCTTTCTCAAATCTGCATCCTTCCCTGCCGAGATTCTGGCATGTCCTACTCTGTAGAAATATACATACCCCTTTTCCTGTGAGACTTTTTTTGTAAAAAACAAAATGAGGTGAATAATTGTGCGTTTTATAGCTCAACATGTTGATGCAGAAAGATTTGAGAACTACAAGCTCTGAAGTGCATGTGCATGATGGTGGAAGGGGACGATGGATGTTTGGTAGTATTGCAATATATAGTGACAGACAAGGACTATAAAGAGAAATGTTAGAAAATGAGACTGATGCCCAGTCACGGAGGGCCTTGTGCGCCAGGTTAGATGTTAAAGAGCTGATAAAGGATTATGAGAAGGTAATTGAGATAGATACAGACCTGTCAGCCACCCACCGAGGAGGTATACTTAGATGCCCAAAGGGTCTGGAAGCCAAGGGAAGAAGCTTTGACTGCAGATATTAATTTGGGTATCAGTCATCAGGGTATAAGAGGACATTGGAAGTATGAGACCACCCTAGAGAACAGAATACATGAGGGGTGTGGAGAAAAATCAAGAACCTATGAGTAAGATTGGAAAGCTACAACCAAATAGGTACAAGTGATATGGGACAGGGCGAATTTCCCCGAGTTGGGGGGAGCTCAGCCCTACACTGAGAGAGAAAGGGTCCTCGACTGAGCACAGGAAAGAATTCAAGTGCACACCAAATTAGAGTCAAAAAGAAAGTTTATTAGAGAAGGAGTAACATTCCATAGACAGAGTATGGTCTCCTCTCAGAAACAAAGAGTGAGAGAGCCTGAGAGAGACTCAGAGAGACAGAGACAATGAGAGAGACAGAGAAAAGACAGTGAGAGGGACCCCAAGTGTTTGGGGGATTCAGTTTATGTATCATTCTTAGTTTCTATGAATTAGTTTTTATACTGTTTACCCATTTTCCTTTGACGGTATGGGTATACAGTGAGAAAGAATAAGAGTATGTAGCAAGAAAGGCCTGCTGGCAGTTCCCAGCCTTTGACCTATAGGTTCCCCAGGATTTCAGCTATAGGGAATGAATGATTATATTTATTCTGTGTAGGGCTTAAAGACTCTGTTTTCCTGTTTTCCCTTCACAGTATGGGTAAATGGTTTGTTAGCAATCTCAGCAGAAATTTTCCTTAGTTCTGTAGATTTCCTCATGGTCTGCCCATAGGGCTGATCAGCACATTGCAGTCTCTGAATATAGCTTGATCTAACATCAGAGACTGCAATGTGCTGGTTGCTCTTGCCTCCTCTCTATATTACGAGAGCAATCAGGAGATTCAGGAGAACAGGGAGACCCAGAAACCAAGGCAGGCATAATTAAAGTAGCACAGAGCACCATCTTCCTCCCATCTGAGCATCACTTTCCTTTTTAGGGAACAAGGATGTGAGGGTGCTGCAATCCAGGCAAACCTGAATGAAGAGTAACTATCCTTGGGTATCAGTCTTGGAACTAAAGAGAAGAGAGCTGATCTGGAGACATGGGATAGTGCAAAGGACATGGCACTGGCCTCGGCACCAAAAAGCTGAGTTTTGACACTGACCCTTATTTACCAAATGACCTTGGGAAAGTTACTTTACTCCTCTCAGTCTTCATTATCTCAACTGGGAATTCAGGGTGTTGACTGATCTGCTCTCTGCTCTCAACTCAAACAAGCTCCATTTCTATAAGGAGTTAATTATCAGTTGTCTCCCTGGCCCAGCTGGACTAACACCCATCCTTCTCCCTGGTGACTCAAATATAGAAATTTAATATAGGTGGCAAATTATTTCAAAAAATAGAACATTTCCTTTTCTGCCACAACGTACATGCCCGAGTCACATCTGGATCCCAGTATTACAGTTACGATGCTTTTTTCTTCCTGATCAGTAGGGGGAAAGCACCTCATGGACTACTCTGAAAGTCACCCCAGAACATTATTAAAAGTCTTGAATGAATCATTAGAACTTCTCCAAACTCACCTTTGAGAGTCAAGGTGGTTTAGGACACTGGAGGAACATTTTACATCTTGGTAAAATGAGAACTTGTTGACATCCCAGGGAGCAGAGTGAGTCACATTTGTTCCTCCTCTACCAGGAGTGTCAACTATACTATACCAAGATACCCCTCTGCCCAAGACATCACTGTGCAAAGCCCCACCCCATGCCGCAAGATAATTTCAGCCCAAAGTCCCTGATGCATTCATCTTAAGTTACTTCAGTTGAAAATTTTCCTTTCAGGGTTGGGGACATCTTTCCCATCTTTCGGGTGGACTTTGGTGAAGAAGAGACAAGCAAAAGCCTGAGACTATTATGTGTGTGTGTTGGGATGGGAGGAAGTGGTGTTAACACAGGAAAATGTGTTATTCCCTAAGTGTTATTTCCCCAAAGCCACAAATTTCCTTCAAAATAGTTGATGTTTTCCATCCTACTATGAAAAAAAAACCAAAATAAAACAAAATAAAACAAAAACTTTCTTCCAAATGTTAAACTTTCCAAATAAATTGACGCTTGGAGTTTGGCAAGCTACAGAATAGAGACTAGGTTCCCAGAAGGCTTTGCTCTAATTTTCAAGCTTCCAATAGAGAGGCTGGAGGATTAAAACTGGTTTGAGGGGTGATGGGAGAGAGTGAGTGAAAATACTGGCCTTGGGTATAATCCAAAGTGATTTTTGGCTGCTAAATTTTAGAAAAACATCATTGTCCCAAAGTCTGAATAAACATCTTCTTCTCCCTAGCATTTCCCCTGAAACAATGATTTAGTAGAGTCTTACTAACAAAAATAATATATGTCTTATAATGCACTCAAAGCCCCTAGGGCATCCCTAAGGTTATCTGTCTGTCTCTGCAGAAGGTGTTGACTCCCCTTTTCCCTTTAAAGGGAGATGCTTCAGTTCAAGTCAAGGACTTTGGATGTTGTCATAAACTGGATGACCCCAGGTTCAAAATACCTAGAGTCAAAATCCATTAATGCAAACTTGGTTAATCTCAAACTAATGATAGTTTCTTTATCCTGGATAATGTTAACTTTGGCTATTGTTATTAAACAGGGAACAAAAGGGAAATTGAATGCTGAGCCTCTGAACAATGGATGTGAATGCTTTCTGGTCATTAAGGCATGTTTAAGGTTCTCTAGGATAGAGGTCCCCAACCTTTTTGTCACCAGGGACCAGTTTCATGGAAGACAATTTTTCCACAGACTAGAGGGAGGAGGGGGAATGGTTTCGGGATGATTCAAGCACATTACATTTATTGTGCATTTTATTTCCATTATTATTACACTGTAATATATAATGAAATAATTATACAACTCACCATAATGCAGAATCAGTGGGAGCCCTGAGCTTGTTTTCTTGCAACTAGATGACCGCATCTGAGGGTGATGGGAGACAGTGACACCCGAAGTATGTTGCTTATGTCCAGTCTACTCCGTAATCTCATTTTGGTTGCTGTCACGGTAGAAATCCCTGCTTCACAAAGATAGAATGTTAGAAATGGAAGCAGGCTTTTCAGTGCTTTTGTGGCATCTGAGGATATTCTACCTTGACTTTAATTCAGAACATATGGAAATTTGAAGTTGTCTCAAACAGACTTTTAAGGACACTGTCATTTGGGATCTCAAGCAGTTGATCTTCTAGCACGGACAAAGTCAATTCACTTGGCTTATTCACAAATGGGTTGCACATACTGTATCCTCATGCTCATCCTCCTGAAAAATATATTGCACAAAAACAAGCATTGCTGCCTGTTGTCAACATCGGGAGACGCCTGTCAACATCATCCACCTGGATTGCATACCACGGTGACTCATTAACCCTCTCTAGCAATTGTGCCTCAATAGCCTCTGCTATTTCATCAATTCGTCTAGTTATAGCGCCACCTGAAAGAGGAACACATGCCACCTGTTGAACTACAGCCTCTCCTAAAACTTCATGACAAATGTCCTTAGCAGCAGGCAGAATCAGCTCTTCACTAAAAAGCTCTTTCACTAGTAAAAGGCTTTTAGCTTCAGCATGTCCTTAGCAGCAGGCAGAATCAGCTCTTCACTAATAGTAAAAGGCTTTTAGCTTTAGCAGTGTAGTTAGCCACTAAGAATGATGCTCTCAGTGCAGACACATTTGACAAGTGGTGGCCTTCGATAATTGCTTCTGTTCTTCATGTTCACGTTTTTTTCTTCCGAAAAACTCCAAAGACTTGTCTTTCAATGCAGAGTGCTTGGTCTTCATGTGGCAAAGCATTTTTGAAGGTTTCACGGTTGCATATCTTGTCACCATATATTCTACAAAGTAGGCTTGGCGAATGTGAATCACCTTTTGCAATGAACCTGTAATTTAAGTAGGACTCTTGGTATTTTCTTTTAAATGCAGCTTTCTTTTTGTTGGCAGTTTTAGAGTCTTCTGCTGTCTCATTATTGGGTCTTTCCCCCTTTCCAAGGAGGTCTCCAGTGATGTTTGTTTTTTTACTCATTTTGGATAGGGTTAGTTTGTGGGCTTATCAAAACTGTGACTGAGACAAGTGTGCAGTGCGGGAAAGAGGTATGGATGGAAGTGGTAAATAAAATAATAATAATGTCAATAATGGGCGGTCCACATGCAGACTAAAATAAGTGTCAAATTCTGACTTAAAGTCTGCCGTGAGATGCAGCCGTACAATTGAAGTACATCAACTCACTTGCCACTATAAAGCCTGCCACCAGATGCAACTTAATTGTCACTTGCCACTCACTGATAGAGTTTTGATCTGAGACTGCAGGTAATTGATTTACTATGGTCTCTGTTCAAACCTCTCTGTTATTGTTAATATTGATCTGAGACTGCAGGTAATTGATTTACTATGGTAAATCTCTGTGCAAATCTCTCTGTTATTATTAATATGTATTTGCAGCCGCTCCCCAGTGCTAGCATCACCATCTCAGGTTCACCTCAGATCATCAAGCATTAGATTCTCATAAGGAGTGTGCACCTAGATCCCTCACATGTGCAGTTCACAATAGGGTTCGCGCTTCTGCAAGTATCTAATCCTTGATGATCTGAAGTAGAGCTGCTAGCACTGGAGAGTGACTGCAAATATGGATGAAGTTTTGCTCTCTAGCCCACTGCTCACCTCCTACTGTACAGCCACTGGTTCCTAAGAAGCCATGTATAGATACTGGTCCATGGCCCAGGGATTGGGGACCCCTGCTGTAAGGCAGAGCAGCCTCATTATTTCCACTATCTTCTCTGACAACTGAGTTCAACTCATGGGTATCTGAAAATCAAAATATGGAATTTTCCTTTAAATATTTTTTGTTATAGATATTCAATCAACACAAACTAATCCAGCCCCTCTAACCCCATGAGGATGGTTTATACAGTGTGTCGATTTGCTCCACTGTTCTTTTCTTGCCCAGGAGAAGCACTGGAATCTACTTACTCTCAGTGGAGCCACCCATGTCCTGAGTGACCATGCAGACAGCAGTCGCCTCTCTGTGCCCGTCCCCGGCATGCAGTGAGTGCTGCAGGCTCCCGGGGCTGCAGCTTCATGCAGGTGGAGGTGAGGATCCTGCGCAAGACATTAGGGTTCTTTGTAGCCAGCGACTTCTGCCCGACTGTCAGTTTCTTGTGGGCAGAAGCCCAACGGCCCCATTCGCATACTCACCACGTTACTTGGCACAGTTAATGCCTGGCACATGGTGGAGACTCAACAAGCATTTCTTCGACGAGTTCGCTGCTACCTTCAGCAGGGCCAGTGGTGCCACAGCAATGGCTGTGTACTATTTAAATAGATTTGCATATTATTTTGCCTTCTGAGTTTAGTAAACCCTCGCTCTCAAGAATGGCAAATTAGATTAAATAGCAAAAGCATTTTCAAACACAATCCTTGAGACAGGATGCACACAAAATGCAGAACAGATTTTCAAACCAATTCCTCTCATCACATTTTAGATTGAGAATGGCAGGCTGATAAGGATGCACTTGTATAAACAGAGAGAGGAAAAGAAGGGAGGGGGTAGGACGGAAGGTAAACAAGGAAAGGATGAGAACAGATTGGGAGAAAAGTAAACAACAGACATCTTTTACGTAGTTTTCCAAATTTTTCTTTGAAAGAGCGTAATTAGTTCCTCAACTTTTCCAAATGCTATCATTGATTTCATGTTGGCTCTTCACATAAGAATAGACTGAAAGGAAGCAGAAGATGGAATTTTTCTTGTCTTTGTACCCTCAGCACCTGGCCCAGTGCCTGGCCCACAGGGCTAGAGTTTAAATTCTTTTTATTAAAAACACCATTTTTAGTGAGCTTTCACATACATTAGCTAAGATTATGATAAATGCGATTGCTGCCCATACTGCCCTTGAACTCTTGCTGATTGTAATGATGCTCCCCCAGAAAGTGCTGTGGTGCTGCCAGCTTTACCCCAACAAGAAAACACAGCTCAAAGGCAAGCTGGCAAGCAGCGGCTGGAATCAAATCCAAGGCAGTATGGGTAATTAACAGCCATGCTGTGCTGTTTCCACTGCCAACACTTCAAGATCACAGATCCCAGCCACTTGGGAGTGAGGAAAGCTGAAATTAAAGATACAATTGACAAAGACTCAAGAGCTGAACTGTGAGCAGTTGCAGCCAAAGAGACTCAGAATTCTCTATAATCGATACAGCTAGTTGCAAGGGAATGGATTTGTCATTGCTTTAGAATTAATATGGCAAGCTTGAATTAAATCAGGGAGAGCATACTGGTTGGTACTTTTGAAGAAATATGTTTCCAGACTATTGGAAACTGGGAGTGAGCTGGGCTTCAGAGACACCTGGGCACTGACCCTGCTTTATTCACCCACATCCATGAGAGTTCAACCCTGCTGATGCTGAGTTTGGTGCAAGAACCATGGGAGTCCAATATTTGCAAACATTTCTCTAAAGCAGTGATTCTAATCAGAATACGTGGAGGGGCTTTAGAAACCACAAATGCCTGGATCTCGTCTGCCAAAGAGACTGATTTCACAAATGTGAGGTACAGCCTGGGTATCTGGGTTGTTTTCTTTTTCTTTTTCTTTTTCTGTTTTAAATATTATTTTTAATAGGTTTTACATGTATAAGACATAGCATTTAAAATGTACACAAGAACAATACAATAAGTCTCCATCCAACCCTTGTACTCAGGCACTCACTTCTTCAGAGGCAACTTCCAGATACCACTTTAAAACAGATAAGAAATCAAATATATTTATATATGAAGTGAAAATATAGTATGGACTATTCTGCACTTTGCTTTGCTATGCTATCTATATGCTTTGACTCTCCTCGCTTTTTAAAAAGTTTTCCTTTTTAGTAACATTTTGCATTAGTGTGGTATATGTGTTACAATTGGCGTGCCAATATTGACACATTAGTATTAACTAAGTCGACAGTTTACATTAGGGCTCACTCTTAGTGTTGTACATTCTATGTTTTAACAAATGTATTAACAACATGTATCCACCATTGAGGTATCATACAGAACAGTTTCATTGCTCTAAGTATCCCCTGTGTTCTACCTATTCATTTCTCCCTCCCCTCTCACCCCTGGCAACTTCTGATCTTTTTATTGTCTCTATAGTTTTGCCTTTTCCAGAATGTCATATAGTTGAAATCATACAATATTGGCTTCTTTCACTTAATAATAGGTATTTAAGATTCCTCCATGTCTTTTCATGGCTTGAGAGCTCATTTCTTTGTGTAGGTAAATAATATTTCATTGTGTGAATATACAGTGTTTATCCATTCACCTGTTAAAAAAACATCTTGGTAGCTTCCAAGTTTTGGCAGCTATGAATAAAGCTGCTAATTAAACATTCTTGTGCAGGTTTTTGTGTGAACATATGTTTTCGACTCATTTTGGTAAATATCAAGAAGTATGATTGCTAGATCGTATGATAAGACTATGTTTCGCTTTGTAAGAAACTGCCACACTGTCTTCCAAAGTGGCTGTACCATTTTGCATTCCCACCAGCAAGGAATGAGAGTTCCTGTTGCTCCACCAAATCCTCACCAGCATTTGGTGTTGTCAGTGTTTTGGATTTTGACCATTCTAATAGATACGTTGTACATTTCATTATTTTAATTTGCAGCTCCCAATGACATATGATGTTGAGCATCTTATCATGTCCTTATTTTCAATAAGCACATGTATATCTTCTCTGGTGAGGTGTGTCTTCAGACCTTTTGTCCATATTTTTAATTGGCTTGTTTTCTTATTGTTGAGTTTTAAAAGTTTTTTGTATATTTTGATTACCAGCCCATTATCAGATATGTTTTGCAAATATTTTCTCCCAGTCTGTGGCTGGCTGGTTGTTTCAATCTCTGAACGGTATCTTTTGTGGGACAGATGTTTTGAATTTAAATGAAGTCCAACTTATCAATGTTTTTTTTTCTTTCATGGATTGTGCATTTAGTGTTATATCTAAAAGTCATCACCAAACCTAAGGTCACCTAGATTTTCTCCTGTGTTATCTTCTAGAAGTTTTACAGTGTTGCATTTTACATTTAGGACTATGATTCACTTTGAGTAAATTTTTGTAAAAGGTGTAAAACCTGTATCTCGATGCATTTTTTTGCATGTGTATATCTAGTCATTCCAGAACCATTTATTGAGACTATCCTTCTTCAGTTGAATTACATTTGCTCCTTTGTCAAAGATTTGTCAGCTATATACGCACAGAAACCTGCATATTTGGGGTTTTTTAGCCCTAGATGATTCTAATCTACAGCCAGGGCTAAGAACCACTGCTTAGATGAAAGTGTATGGATTGTTAATACAAGTTCCTCTGGGAAGGTAATGTAAGCCCTGAATATAAACAGTCAGCAGCTTAACAAGAAGCCACCTGCTTTCTTGATTCTGGAGGATCCTACTTGCAGAGAAAGTGTCACCAGAAGCCGCATGTTCTATTAAAACCCAAGCTCCAAGGAAAAGCCACCCCAAAATATGTTGCCTCTGCTCTCTCTACATGAGCCACTTACCTGCTGTAGAAGAAATATTTCTAACTAAATAAACTGGGAACTTAGAGCAAGTATGTGTGTATCTGTAACCTCTTCCCTTTAGTACCTGAATCACCTGAGATGCTGCACCGGGATTGAGTATGCCAGGTGCCATATTTGGGATGTAGAGAGTTTAGGCTAGGAGCTGGAAGAGCAGCTGATGAGCCCAAAATGAGGATGGCAAAAGAAGAAGATTCAAAGTCTCCCATTTTAGAGAAAGGCCCCATGGCTATTTCTTGCTAAAGACTTCATCAGCTTCTGTCTACATCACCCTCTTAGTAGAGATAACATACAGGAGCAAGGCCGTGGTGGATAGAATGAAATCAGAGCCTCGATCCTGGGAGGTTAGGGAGGCAGAAGCAGGAAGAATGAGGCTGAGAAGACAAGGCTGCATCAGTGCTGGTGGCAGAGCCAATAGTCTGTAGGCAGAGTCCCGGTACATTCCTGGGGCCACAAAGGAGCAAGGGAGCCACTGCCAGGAACTGGAACGAACAAAGAGTGGGGCGAAGTGAAGATAGAGACAGGGTGGAGTGGAGCTGGACTGGGACCCTGCAAGAGCAAGGCAGGAGGTAAGGCGGGTGTATCCTCAGGGTTCCTGCCATGGCTCTGCCGAAGTCTGTGGCTGGCTTTAAGAGTTCTGCATGAGTTAGGTGGCTGCCCTAGAGGGTGATCCAGGCAGCCGCTTCCTCACCTTCTGAGAGAACTTCCCTCGGGCAAGAGCTGTAAACACCTCCTCACAATCTGTCCCTGCTTGCCCTTGACTTCTCTGCAGAGGGGAACAGCACATAGCAGGCATGCACACAGCAGGCGTTCACTGAATGAACGATTTTGTGGAATTTGCAAACTAGAATGCAAGAACCATAGAGCGCCAAAATGGCATGTCCATCAGTGGATTCTTTCCAGGCTATGTTCCTTTTCACTTACTTTAAGTTGTGCGCCAACCACCACTATGTCCGAAAAAGAAACTAATGAAAAGTGAGCATACATGTAGAGTTAACTGATCAAGTAAAACATAACCAAGAAAGTGACCTGTTGACTACTATACCTAAATGTTACTATATTGCATGAAAATGAGTTTAAGTAGTCACTCATGCTCATAAATGACTGTTATTATGATATTCTTACCTAGAACACCAAATTTTAGTTTCGTTTTCCTGCTATTCTGCATTATTTATAACTGATCTCAATGCACTGACTCTT
>NW_006439192.1:2406428-2410031 GCF_000325575.1 Pteropus alecto | reverse complement strand
AAGCCAAACAGGAAACTTAATGGTATTCTATTTGAGCCTCCACTTAATGCAGAAAATCTTTTCACATAAACCTCCACAATACCCCCAACACACACACACACACACACACACACACACACACACTCACACACGACAAGCAGCTGCCTCAAGTTCACTTTCCCCAAGCTAGGTGCCCTAGGCGATTGAGAGCCCAGACATCAGAAACTCTGGGTCTCAGGCCGTGGATAGACTGTGCAGAGGTTATAGTCACATTCAGAGAGAGGAAATGAAGGGAGGGGGTGCTGACACAGGGAGAATCCTGTGCCTGTGGGAGTCTTAGTTTCGAGAAATAAAGTGAGATGGCTTAGAATAGGGGGTTGGGGAAGAAAGAAGAAGAGACACGGCCTGATACTCTACTGTTTCTTCTAACCCAGGTTTGCCCCTAAATGAACTAAAGCAGATTTAGGTTTGCAAGCAGCCTTGGCAACAGTGGGTTCAGTGGCCAGGAAAAGTCTATCTCCACCTCTCTAAAAATATTATCTCGCTGTCGCCAGATGTTGCTATAACCAGAGACAGAGCATTCCCAGACCCCAGTTACAGATAAAGTCTATTATGAGCAAATACCTAGAAGGCAGAACTTACTGGTGTAGATGAGTTTCTGTCAAAGTGTAAAAAATATCAGATATCTTTCTGTTTTGATAGGGCCAGCCAGATGGCAAAGAATTCAAGCAAGAACAAAACAAAAAGGAAGAAAAGGTCAGGGAGGGAGAACTACAGCCTGGGCTTTCCAATTCAGGATTTGGCTGACAATTGACCCCATTTCCAAATGCAACTTGAATTTCTTGTCCTGTGAATTTTCATTGATTTTTAGCCCCTCCACTCTTGTGTCTAAATACACCAACTAGATATATTCCCTTTCTTTTCTAAGCCGTGTGACTCTGTGGTTCTTTCTTACAGGATTTCTTGCTGTGTACCTTGTATTATACTTTGGGGGTATTAATCACCTCTTTCTTTGAGGGAAGGCAGCATCTATACCTAACTTCTCTCTTTAAGATAATTTGGGGTATGGCAGAGTAGGTAGAATGGATCTGTTGTCAGAGGCCCCTAAGACACCCTCAGGTTCAAGAATTCTCTAGAAGGAATTGCAGAACTCAGAGAAGCTATTAGACTCACGGTTATGATTTATGATAGCAGAAGGACACAGATTACAATCAGAAAGATAAAAGGCTCATATGGCAGAGTCTAGAATAGACCATTCATGAGCTTCTCATTGTCCTCTCCCCATGGAGTTGTACAGACAGTGTGTAACTCTTCCAGCAAACAATGTGTGACGATACCATGAAGGATTGCCAACCTGGGAAGCTCACCTGAGCGTGGCTGTACAGGATTTTAATCAGGGTGGAGAAGTGTCACTCACAAAAAGATACCAACAGTCAGTTGAAAGCAGTGGCTGCTGAATTATCCTAAGTACACCATGCAAACAAACACGCATTACTGTACCCTTCTCTTGATTGCTCTATGAAATTGAGTAAAGTAGTAAAATTATATATTCTGGTTAAGAAGATGCAACTTAAATACTCTGTGGGTGAACAAAAGGGAAAATTTTGATACACTTTGTGTTGATCCCTTAGACTGTAACACTCATTCTATGAGATCTTACCAGTGACCGTGCATCCTACTGTATATTAAATGAAGCACTGAATTGCAGCAACTAAAAAATTCTTCCCCTACCCTCTTAGGTACTTTGATTTTAAAAATGGAATTTCAAATCATCTCTATCAACAATCCTGTCCAAATAAAACTGGACTTTGCTCATCTGTCTGCATATTTGGCAAACCACACAAATGTAACTTTTGGCAAATTCCATTCAGTCTATAAATTTTCTACCAAAGGTAATGAAACATCTTACCTGTTAAATGTCCTCCACACCTTGTATGGAACACTGCTGAAAAAGAGATGTGATCTGCTTGCCTGTGATATTGAGGCTTTCATAATGAAAGATTTTTTGGTCACTATTCATGTTCTTCAAAACACTTAATGAGAGTTATGACATTACAAAAGTAGAGAGAGGTATCGTCCTATCCACAACATGGCTATCATTGTTGCCAGCCAGAAAAAAATAAGTTAAAAAGATAAAATCGTGTTTTCTAAACGTGGGACAAGAAAATGTCCTTTTCTGTTTGGAAATACATTGAGGATGAGCACAGAGAAAAGGATTATAGTAAAACAGAGATTTATATGCTGTTTCTCCAAAACAGTTTAATGACCTGTGAAGAGGCCATAAAGATCCTAGAAATGGATGAACTGACTATGCCCAAGTTGTTTGATGTTATATGGAGGTTGTGATAAAAGTCAAAAAGCAAAAGAACAGAGCAAACAAACAAACAAAAAAAACCTCATTTTTTTGGAAATAAGACTACCTCAGAACTCAAAAAATTATTACCACAAATGAGCAGCCAAGTTAAATAGGACTTTATCTATTTGTTTACTAAAACTGTAACTTAGTTGGCATCCAGCTTTGATTTCACAAATTAAAATTACTTCTGTGTTTTAGAATCATTTTCCTCGAGAAAGAGAGATTTAATTCATGATGGCACCCAATGTGCTTCAAAGTGTTTCAAAATGATGGACATTTTAGATATAGATAACCACGTGCTGAATGTATAAGTGCAAAACACCTGATTAACAAGAAGCTGGTCTACCAGAGCAAGCCTGGAGAATACAAAACGAATGAACATTTCTGGAGAACTGAAAACTAATTCCTACAAATCTAAATACCTGCTATTGCTAGTAAGTAAAATCCTAACCATGCTATGGTCACAGGCCTTTGTTAAGAGCATATATAGCTTGATGCCATTACATTGGCCTGACACCAGAAATCAGTATGATGTGGACTTGATAAGAACAGAAATGCAAGTCAGTGAATTTTGACTATTAAGTTTTATTACTACTTTAAAGAAAAGAAGGCTGTCCTAAAAGCTGTAAGCAGTTCAAAGAATTATTGGAAAAGAGAAAGAGTAAAAATACCCACTATGTCATGGGAGAGAAAAATGTTTTTTTTCATTATTTTTTATTAAATATAGGTAATAAATGTTTTCTACTATATTGTCTAAAAATGTTATTTTGTATCCTGAGAGCTTGGCTTTGAAAAACCAGTTCTCTCTGATTTTTCCTGCTAAGGGGCACAAACTGTTGAGCGTTTGTCTAAAGGCAGCTAATTGTCAGACTGGGGGTCTGAGCATTCTTATTGTCACCAATTCTCCTATGATTGTCTAAATTCAAATCCTTTCCTATCTTATTGCCTTTGTTGTGCTGAGAATTACCATCTCAGCATCACCCATCCGGTGTCATATATTAGTGGGTCCATGACTGAAGGCAACTGACAGGGTCAGCCAACTCTTAGTCACGCCCCAGAACCTACCATTAAAGTTAAAATAGGGCTCAGGAACTGGATTTTCTTCAATTGATTGGTGCAACTTTCTCTACCAACTGCTCAAATGAAGCTTATAATTATAATCCCTTTCTTTTCTCCTATGAAATGTAATCTACCCCCCAGAACTATCTTTTCAAGTTTCCCTCTGAATTAAGTGCCAATTAATGCCCTCCCCTGTTCTCAAATTCCTG
>NW_006439192.1:2391855-2406408 GCF_000325575.1 Pteropus alecto | reverse complement strand
GTTCCATGCCTCTGCCACTATCTCTGTTTCCTTTCTTATTCATATGACTTACTAAGGTTATAATTTAGAATTTCAATGGCTTCCTTGAGAAACCTGAAGATCTCATCAAACTGGCTCTATAATACTTTACTTTTCCCACTCAGTTCTTAAACTCCCTTTAGTCACTTTAGCTTTAGGCCCTCTGCTCCATTAGAAGCCCTTAAAGGACTCAAGGACCCCCAAAAGCAGTCACCCAAACTAAAGAGGCTAATTGGAAACAGACTGAATATTTTGTCTACTCAGATGAACTTTGAAGACATCTAGAAAGCTGCGTGATGCCTCCTTGGCTCCTTGCCCAAAATTTAGTCCACAGCCTCCATAAGATTACATATCAAGACAAATGAAAATCTTAAAAAATCTCCTCTACAAATAATGGTTAAAAAAAGCTTTTGCTCTCATATTGAGCTGATAACCTTAACTTGTTCTATCTGGCAGAAATACAATTTGCATGAAAATATAAAGAAGAGCAAAGATGAGAACTCTATATAAACTAGTGAGTTTTGCTTAGTGTGTTTATGCCTAACTTAGGGCTCAAATTTTAGAACAAAAGCCATAAGATCTCTATTTGCATCTGTCTGTATGTTTACATAATTATATATATGTGGTATTTTCCTACCTCCAAATGGTATGCCAAATTAATTTATACAATTCCTTAAAAGAAGTTGATACTAATTGGTTTAGAGAAAAATGAGCACTTATATAAATAAAATATTCCTAAAATTCTCATAAATATAGAAATTAGTCCAAGTGCTTTTCCAATTTACATGAGTTTGAATATGACTAGTTTGATATCATTAATTTAATATAAATAAGTATGTCCTCCGAGTCATTAGCATTAAATATAAATTAGGCATATATCTTTATTCTACCTGGTTTACAAGTCAAATAAACTAATAGTATATCTGCTAAAAATTTACAATTATAAAATTTATAGATTTAAATTTAATCAAATTGAGCCATTGTTTTAACAAACTTTACTTGAAAAATAATTATGTATTATTGTATCTACCTAAAAATAGTTTCCAAAATCTTTTCGGTGACTTGCAAACTTAGACTTGAGCTAAGTAAATATTCAGTAAAAATCTAAATCATTTCTAAGTAAGAAACTACTAAAACATTCATTATAAACATAAGTTTAAGTTTATATACTTTTGACTTTTTTTAAAAAGAAAGTAAAGATATTTGGATTTATTAATAAACATGTTCTTTTCCCACACTGAAAATAAAAAATTTTACTTTAAAGAAGCATACCTATATTGATTGTGAGATGATATACATATTTATAAAATTTGCTAATCTGCTATAAAATGCTGATATATAACAGATGATTCAGAATTGTCTCTTTCCTGGTTTGCTCTATATAATAAAGGTTACTAGAGGTTAAAAATTATAATTATAATCAAATGAAACTTCTAGAAATAATAAGAGTGGAGGAAAATAACTTAGTGTCTAAGGAATGTAAGATGTGTTTTGTTAAGAGAAAAAAAATAATTTTATCCTAAAGTACTTGTTTAGAGATTGTTTAAATATGGTTCCAGAATGAGACAGAGGAACGTGTAGGATAAAAACCTGAATGCATAGAGAAAGCTGTAAAAGGTCTGCAGAAAAAAAAGAGAATGATCAAGCTGGCTAATATTAAATGGATTTATTTATAAGGTTTTAAAATGAGCTTTAATATCAACAGTATACTGATATAAAACTAGAGTTATTTCTTTCTCTTAAAATGACTAAATTTCTTGGGTTATTAGTATGCTCTTCATAAGAGATTGCAAAAGCTTTTTCTTTACCTTTTAAGCAGCCTATCTAGAAAACAGACTCTGTCTCAGCAGAATAATTTCCTGTGTTGTCTTTATCGTGTCCTCAATTATTTAAGAGAAACAAATTTTCTCGTCATTTGGAGGGCAAAGATATTTTTTAATCAAGCATATAACCTCCTATATTTACCTTTAAAATTTTTTATTATCACTTTGCTTGGAATGTTGCAGAAACAACCCTAGCAGAGGACGTTCCAATCAAGATTGTCACTTTGGTTAAATAGATAAGTATTCTTTCACAGTGACCTATAATCCTATTTAATGAAGTGTTCAAACTTTTTGTCATTTCTGACAACTTTTGATATTTTGCCTTCCCAAAATCAAATCCTAAATGCAATTTTTATCTCAAGCTGACTTTGAGATTTCTCAGAGGGCCCTTGGAAAATCTCAAAGGATATCTTCTAAAAAGAGATATATTAAAAATAATTATGTTTATTTGATATGTTTAACTGTATGAAAAGTGTTGTCAAATAAGAAGAGAGACTTAACTTTGGATTATATTTATATGGGTAAATGCTATTAATATAACTATTTCAAGAATTATGTAAAATTTCTAGAAATCTGTCCATGATAAGTCC
This sequence comes from Pteropus alecto, assembly GCF_000325575.1. Lineage (NCBI taxonomy): Eukaryota > Metazoa > Chordata > Mammalia > Chiroptera > Pteropodidae > Pteropus > Pteropus alecto. The sequence continues at coordinate 2,403,977 of NW_006439192.1, read as the reverse complement.
TTATGACTTTGCTGTCCATGATAAGTCCTTATGCTCCTTTGCTCAACAGTAGACAACAATAGCATAACGCTATCAGTCATAATTCCAGTTATTATTGAAAATGTTGTATGTTCCAGAAAAAAACAAATTTCTTAGTCGATTGCATTATTTTTATACTGAACTTACATCAGACCTTTAACCACAGCCATTTTAAGTCTTTCGTCATTCACAGATGTTCTGGTTCTTCTCTGAAAGCACTTGCAATCAGTTACAGATCAAAGTGCTTCTTCTTCAACAAAAAGGAACTCAGAAACCCAAGAAAAGGACCATGCCAGGTACTCTGGGGTACAGATTGCTGATGGCATTGTTAAAATAACTTTGAAATTATACCACTGGACTGGTCAGGATTTACAAAACTTCCAGTGGAGAAGCCAATGAGTACATGAAATTACTAACCCAAGAACAATCAGAACAGAATTAATTATATGAGAGTAAATGAACTGATGAAGAATGATTATGATTGTTTCTGGCTTTTGTTTGGAACATTGCTGGTTCTTTGATGTTCTATTTTCTGGATATAAATGGTAAAGATGAACTGGAACTTTAAGTGAACATAATCAGTCAAGAAGGTCTGTGGGAGGAGCGAGGGCTTATGGAAGTTCTCATGCTCTGTGTAATCACGAGAACCCTATATGAGAGAACTCTACAGGAAGAACTCTATGTTTGTAATAAAGCTCTATCATTCTGACTTGCCCTTCCGTTAACTTCCTTTTCTCTTATGTAACTATTCCTCCATCCTGTCACACACGTGGCTTGCCATGTCTGCATACTCTGGCTTGCGACCCTTTCTTTTTCCCGAATAAATCCCTTTGGTGATAAAACACCTAGTCGATATTATTTTTTTAGTCAACATAAAGAACCCCTTTTTCTTTTCTATTAAGTTATCTATAAATCGTAAAAATTTAGTAGATTATACATTTATAAACAGAAATGAAACATTTACCTTTTCTCTCTGCCTGATTCCTCCAGAATTCAGAAACCGTTATTGAGTATTCTAATTTTTATGTCACTGTAATTATTTACATAAGCTCAATAAAAATCTATGTTCTTGGTTTCAGGACATGACTAGAAACATTATTTATATAATAAAGGCTTTGACTGGAATGTCATTTTTGAGAATGATGTGCATAGAATCAGATATGACCAGACAGTTTTATGGAACTAAGGTTGACTTTATAGCGCCAATGCTTACAAAGTCCTCTTGGAAATACCAGTCTAGTACCTGACTTACAAGTGATTAAGGAAGTTCACGTTCTGGCAAGCCTAAGAGCTTTAAAACATTCGAGAGACCTCAAGAAGAGAAGAATTCACCCAGTTCTGTAGATACTGCCGATGAAGTCTGATGGCAAGTTCTTGGTTTGGCTTCTTAGCTTCAAGAGGCTTTTACAAGTGCAGTCTGAGATTCCTTATAAAAGTTCCAGAAAGCACACTTAAAAAGGCCGGTGTGGTCAATTACTATTTTTGCTGCACTTGTATAAATAATCATGCCATATTTAATGAGACCAGACTTATTTTGTAAACAAGAATAATCTTACTTTGATTATCTTGATGAAAGAAGGAGGTAGCTGTAGAGAGAGTTTATGTTTCAGTAGAATACAATATATAACACAGTATGGTATTATACCTTATGGGTTATCAGATTCTAGCCCTGTTTATTTTCCTTGAGGTTTTATTGTCTACCTGTACACTAGACTAGATCATGCCAGCTTACATATTTTGGTCATCCTTACCAAATTCTTTATTCTTCTAGTTTACTTCAATATCTGGTTTCAGCCCTCAAAATTAACATTTTCAAATTTTCTCCCACCCTACTTACTTGGTGTCACTGAACACTAAGACCTGACTGCCCAGATCCTTAGTGAGATTCTAGATAGTCTTATAACTGCCCTTTTACCCATAGATCTGAAAAAGTCTCATAAGCTAAAGCTGGTTGACTTAATACAAACTTCAAAAAACTGATCACCACAACAGATCATGCATGGGATGCTGTCACCAAAGATATTTAAACTGAAAACCAGCAAGTCCGTCATTGCCACTGTCATCCTCACTCTACCATCTAAAAATTCTTTGAACCCAATTTTTAACCCTCTGGATCCAGAAATTGGGTTTACGGTCTGCTCTAATTATTAATCTTTTTTTTTTTTTTCATTCTAATATATGTTCATCTTTACTTTGAAGATTGCTCATTTCCCAATTTCTAACTCAAGTCTTCTCTCCATAGTAATCAACCCAGCTCTTTGTTTGTGAACTTCTGGCAAAGTTTCAGATGAGGGAAATCAAGGGATTAAGAGCCCGCCAAAGTGGTAAGTAAATTACTTGAAATATATCTGACCTTTGAGCAGCCACAGAAACATCATCTAAACTTAAACAGAGTCTCCCAAAAGTACAGCTGCCAGTAACTCCCCTGGAGGGAGTTTCCTGTTCAGGAGACTAGCTCTTAGCATGGGAAGTGAGAATTCAGCAAGCACCAAAACAACAAATAGAACCTTTCATATTTTCCCATTAAAGTCTTAACCATCCCCCACTTTTTTTTGTTAAGTTAGTATATAAACATTTACCTCTGGCATTTCAGCAACTTACTGACTCCTAAGTATTTCCTGCATACATAATAAACTTTCCTTCTATTAATTTGTGTATTGTCAGTTAATTCACAGACCCCAACTGTAACCACACACAAACTTCATTTCTTTAATACAGTCTTTCTTTTTCTCTGATTCTAGCTGGTTTTGCCAAGATAATGGCACTGTGACTCACTTGCTTCCCACCCGTCTTCCAGCCTTTAGCCCTCATCCTCTGTATGCCTAACTCCTTTAATCATTAAGCCTCAGGACATAAGATTAACCAAACCTCAGGTGGACAATCAGGAGGACAAATAGGTTTCCCTTACACGCAGGTCTATAGTCAGGGGGACAATAAATTACAGGTGCACCAAGGATAACATCTTAGCTTTAGGTATGTTTTAGCCCCAAGCCCACTGAGGCAGAACAACAACCCCACTGGTCATGGGATCAGATGGGAGCAGACGGGTCAGCTCCAGGCTGATTCCAGAACTGAACACAATGACCAATGACCCCCAACTCCCTTAGTTTCCATGACTGACGGATTTTCCCTATATAATCTGTACTCCCGAGACACCCAGGGAACAGGCTTTTGAGTGATAGCTTGCCTGTGTCTTTGGGACTTGCAACTCTCTAATAAATCTAACTTTCTTTGCTGCTGTCAACATAAGAAATGGCCAAACCTGTAGAGAATTTTGATGAGTTTATTTGAGCCAAACTGATGACAATTGCTGGGAAGCAAAATCTCAACAGATTAGGAAAATGCTCCAGAGAATGGCAGCTTTGCAGCTAATTTTAAACATTAGTACATGAAATCCATTGGTGGAAGATTAGGGAGGCAGGAAAAAGCAAAGCGGGGAGACCTCTGGGATAAGAAGTGAAACGTTGGGACATGTACTTCTTTTACATTGGTGGGTACAGGAGAGTTAATGATTAGCATTTATAGCACATAGAGATGGTATGCGGGGAACAAGATAACCATGAGGGGTTCTGTGGTCTGTGCTCTTGTGCGGTGGGTTGTGCCCTGAAGGGTCTGGAAAAAAAGGGATCACTGACATTCCAAGGGTATGTTATCTTAGAAGCAAAAAGACAATAGACAGCCTCACTTCAGGTAAAGATTGGCCTTTGTCAAGAAAGCTACAGGCCCAAGATATGACACCCATCATGACCTGCTTTTAGTTAGAATTTTTATGTTCAGACCATCCTGTGTGGTTACTTTCGGTCTCTGAGTTTGTAGGGCCCACCATGCTGGTCTTCTCTGACCTTTCGTCCACACTGCAAAACTTGCAGGTATTTCTTCTTTGGCTTAGACCTGTGCAGGCAGACAGACCCCCTTTTATGTCCCGATCACACAACCATACTACCTACGTGGGTAGAGAATATTTTCCTCTTAACATAGATAGCAATCATTGTTGTCTAAAATTGGTAAGTCAAGAAATAGGGAAATACATTATACACATATTGTCTATGGTTGTGAAGGCAATCGGTAGGCGCCCTCGAAAAATAGTTACAAGAGATTTTCTTCAGGGAGTTGCAATGGGACTGTAGAAGGGAGAGAAGGAGCATGTCCCTTGTTTTTCATCATAAACTGTGGTATCTGATTTCTTGAAGTGCACATTTTACTTTGGTAAAAAGGAAATGAAAGAAATGAACGGAGAGCAGAGCCACTGTAGAGCCTGATAACAAGGTGGTCACACCTTTATGTACTTCACTGGCAGTTCACCCATCACTATCTGCATCCCTTCAAAGAATGTAGCACAAAGCTGAGTACAAAACATTTACATCCCAAGGGAATCACATCTGGGCAAGTGCCCCAGTGGAGTATGCAAGGGATGTGGAAATTGATTGAGACTTCAAACTCTAGACCAAATGTTAAGTGGGTATTCAGTTGCAAATGTATCTGCTTTGCATTCCCACAGGACCACAGTCGAGTATTCATGTGCTAATCAGAACTCACCAAAACAATGCTGCTCATCAGTAGCTAAAATCAGTACTAATTGCTAATGCAGAAAAACTTCCAGAAACCAAGAGTGAACATACTTCAAAGTAAAGAAACCACTTCTAGTTTATTATGGAAGATGTGATTTCCCCACCTACTTCAAATTGTCATGCCTTTCCTCGGACTATCAAAGAATGTGTACACAAGATCAATCTGACCTTGCAAAGCTTCACCTCCACACACAAATTTCTCAGGCCTTCCTTAGCCTCCAGAGCTTTGTTGAACTGTGGGCACTGCCCTATTTCAGGCACAGGTGCCTTTTTTCAAAGAAAATCCTAAAACTGAGGGATTTACTCCAAAGGTTCCCAAATTTTCTAGGTTCACGGTGCCCTTACTATCTCAGTAATTTTCTTCCAGCATTCCAGGCCAGCAGTAACTGACAATTCAGTTTATTAAGTCGTTACGTTCCACGCAACTTAAAACATATTAATTTTTTACTAACTTAACAGCCGATTGAAAAAAATAATACACAGAAATTGAAAGGAAAATAATATTTAATTCTTAACCATAACTACTTACTGCTGGGACGTGTGCTCGGTCGAGTGTGCATGTTGTCAGGCGTCGCCACCCCCTTTCCTGTTCTGCATTGATTTTGCACAGGGCACTTCATTTTTATCACAGTGCAGAGTGGAAGAATAACATTGCCTCTACCCTTCTGAGTTCTTAGCTGAAACTCCTGTAATAAAAGACAGACCAACAAGAGAAAAATGAACAGAAGTTTATTAACATGTATATCTCACATAGATACCCGGGGAAAATGAGTAACTCTAGAGGCGGCTTAGACTTCAGGCTTAAATACCATCTTAATAGGGAAAAGGGAGGGAGGATGGGGGCCTATTTGGGAGGGTAAGTGATTGTTAGGAAAGATGAATAAGCCTTAGAAGAATAGATGAGGGGTACAATAGTTTACAACAAAGTCTGCCTGCGTGAAGCATTGACTTCTAGTCTCCCCTGTGATGAGTTCATCTTCCCTGGTTGATGAAACTCTCAGGACGAGGATTTACAACAACCGAGTTCCTTTTGAAGGCTCCATCTGCAGGTGGATAAGGGGAGTTCAGAGAAAGGCCTCTCGCTGTATTTGCTATTTCTCTAGTTTCTTCAGCTCAATGAAACCGAGGGTCTTTATGATTTTGATTAAATTTAGCTTTGAATCCCAGCTCTAGAAATTATCTCTCTATATATACCCTTCAGAGACCTAGTCTCTATCCTAGATAATCAGCAAGCTCTAAGGCAGCAGAAGACAAAGCCTGGACCTCACTGATGGTTTCTGGACCTCTAGCAGGCAGAAGATGACATCTTGACCTAAGTTATGTTTCAGTTTCTGAACCCTAAGGTAGAATGACCCCCTGGCTACTTTTCCATGAAACCAGACAAAGGGATACCAGAGCAGACTTTAGAGCTGTCCTCAAGATTTGAAGAATGATTTATTACCTCACCTCCAACCAATCAGTTCCCAGCACAACCCCACATCCCAAAACCCACAGTTTCTTGAGATTTTGCCCTGTGTAATCTGTAACCAACATACCCTTGGAGAGGCAGGTCTTTCAGAACATTAACTTGCCTGCACTCCAGATTGGCCAAGTCTCTAATAAACCTTTCTATACTGAAAACTCCTGCTCTTACATTTCTTTTGGGCCAGTGTGCACAGGCAGATGAACTCAAATATTGGAGTCCAGTACCTCAATAATCAATATGCCAAAGTGGCATATCTGGGGGTGGCATGTCCTAAACTCCCACAGTCATATTTTTGGGTTGCACATTCTGCTACCCTTCAGCAGCTACCTTAAAAAACACAGCCTCTCAAGCTAGCAATTCATGAGATGAATAAACTGTGAGGTGTCTGACAGGTGTCAAATTCCCCCAAATTTCACAATATCCCACAGTGCTCCTTCGAATTCACTGTGATGTTCAAGTGCATTGGCACACAGTTTGGATATCACAAACCTACCCCAAGGCAAAGTTGAGTCCAGACGTAGGTTCCTGGAAAGTTGGGTAGGTGGTATTAAGTGGCGGATGATGGGAATTAGGAGACTTTACCTTAATATCAAGTAATCAATAATTTTCAAAAAATCTCTACATCTGAACTTTAAAGCGGAAGACCGTTGCTGCAAATTAAAGTAGGAGGCAACTCCTCTATTTTAAAATAGAAACTATAATAACTAACATTATTTAGCTCTTACAAACATCAGTCACTATCCTAAGTGCTTTACTGCATTAACTCAATTATCTACAATGTAACCCCATGAGATGCTATGATTATCCTCATTTTACAGGTGAGTAAACTGAGGCACAAAGATTCACAGACTCCAAAGTCCAAGCTCTTCCTCACATGGAAAATAAACCCTGAGAAGATTCTTCACTAGATATTTGGTCCAGTACTTAAAAATGTGCAAAGTGCTTTCAAATTAAATATATCCTCTTATGGCCACAACACTACAAAGTAGAAAAGACAAGTAATATACCCGAATTCCAAGTGGGGAAAATGAGGCTGAGTGGGGTCCAGTCCAAAGTCAGACTACTACTAGCGAGTGATGGTACAGGACAAGCCCAGCTTTCTGACTCCAAGTCTAGTGATCTGGCCACTACACCACATTTAGGTGATTTTTTCTTTTTTTTTGCCATACATTCTCTAAAGTAGCACAAGTGACTTCTTGGAGAAAAATTAAAAGACTACTACTGTTTACTAATCTCAGATAAAATACTAATGGCTTCAAGTCATCGTACTACGTGTCAAGCATTTTGCCAGGCACTTCATCTCCTTAAGCCCTCTTGACAACCTTTCACAGTGGATGCTTTCCCCCTTCGTACAGATGAGCAAATTGTGGCTCACAAGAGGCAAGTCACTTCGGCAAGGTCCTTCCGCTAATCAAGACTTGGTTAGCAGACTGTCTGGACCCTAAAAAGGAATGTACCCTTCCTTTAACCACTGTGCAGGTTTTACGAAACCACTTTCGTAAAGTAAGATGCTTCAATTCCAGGAAATAAAGAGAGTTTTCACTGGCAATCCTGTTTCCTGTTTTTTGGGGAGGAAAAAAACTTATCTTACTTGCTGTGAAATACAATCGTGATTTTGTAATCACTATTTTCTTTATTTGGAAATTAGTGGAAACAACTGGAATGATAATGTGAAGAGGTCAAGAGACAGGGTCTCTACTTAATTTGGCTTCTTGTGTAAGTGGAGCAATGGAATTTAAGGAGATAAAAAGTTATCAAGAACTACATTTATAGAGAGAATAACTTAGGAAAACAAAAGGAAATGAACATGTATTAAACCCTTATGGTGCACTCCAAGCTTGACCCCATTTCCTCCTCACATCTGCCAGCCAGGTGAGCATTCTACTGGTTTATGGGTGAAAAAACTGAGGCTGGGGTGGTTAAGAACTAGTAACCCACCCAAAGTGACCTGGGCTGAGGATGGGAGTTTAAATCCCAAACCTGAGCTCTTTCTCCTGGCAAACTTCCTGACCAAAGAAACACAATGCAAACGTTAGAAAGTGATTATTTGTGCAAATATGCAAATCAACAAAGAGCAATATCCTGTGATAATTTCTAAATAGTAAGTGAAGTTTCAATAACAAACAATTCATTTGAATATCTTATTTCACAGAAAAACACAAGCGAAAAAACCCACCCAGGTCATTCAGAGGCAAGTCAGCCAAGTTAGAGAGGACTAGGATCCCTGCATTTCCCAAAAAACCACAACCGTTTCTTATATCACCTTCATCAAAAATCAAAATCAGGCTTTTTCTTGGCCCAAATACATGAATGAATGGTCCCCAAACACAGTGTTTAGATCAAAAGACAAAAACAAAAACACTCTATTACAGATGAACATCTAAGTCATAAAGAGTTTAATGTACTTGTAAATAATTTCTATGAAGCAGTGCCTTGTAAAAAGGTAAGTTCTAGAAAAGTATTACCAAAAAAAAAAAGAGAGAGAGAGAGAGGAGGAGGAGAGAGAAGCATGAAGGAAGGAAGGAAAGAAGAGAGGGAGGTGGGGAGGGAGGAAGATTGTATTCCTACAACTTGTCAAGGACGTATGTAGTGCCTTTCTTGTTATTTGTCGATATAGTCTATCAACCATTGTTCTTTTTTTTTTCTCCAATAGAAGTTGGCCTATGTGTATTCAAAAAACTTTAAGTCCCATGATGCTACCCAGGCACACACAGGAAGAACACACAAGTCCCCATGTGTGTGGACTGACTCAGGCCCTGTGGAAGAGAAATATGAAGTGTGCTGTGGTGACCTTTACATTGACTTGAGAAAAAAAAAAAGGAAGCTTTTGTTTTCCTTTCTGTTTTTTAAATTAGCGTCCACTTCATATGCTTGTTGTTAGGATAAATGAGTTAATTTGTGTCAAATGCTTTAGAACAGTGTAAGCACATGGTAAGTACTCCAAAATAATGTTGCCTATTATTGTTACTAGCATCATTATCATTCTTACATCCATTGACTTATATTAGCATCCTGTGTAAAGCTGGAAAGCCAGAGAGGTTGCAATGACAGAAAGGTCACAAGACATGAGCTTAGTTCAGCATCGAGTTTGCCTGACACTTCAACCAAGGGAGCCTGTCCAGTAGGGACTTCTATTAGAACAGACTTGGTTTCAGTTTTCAGAATGCCATTGCAACTGTTAGAAGACACATATTCTAGTGCATGAGTATTAAATCTGAATTCAGCATCTGGCCTGTTAAGAATAAGTTACTGACACATTGAACTTTAAATTTTTTGGTTCTGTTCTAATCTTTAATTTCAGAAACTTTACAACAAGGAGTAACATTCAAAAAACATTAAATTGATGGTGTCTGTGTCTGTTTCTTCAAGTGTTAAAAAGTAAATTCAAATAATATGTGATGGAGGCACAGAAAGAAGGGAGAGATGAGAAAGGCAGGTATTACCATTTTAACAAGTGATACTGAGCATGTATTTTTAAGCATTCTTTTCCCCAGAAGTAACATGTCTATTATGTAAAATACAATACTGAATAGACCTCTAACAGCGACCAGAAGCTTGAACATATACGTGTCACTTTATGTAATTAATTAACCGATATAATCCTTTCTCGGTACTATTTTTTGGTTCTTAGCACTTCCTTCTTTGTAGTTATTGAGTTATTTCAATTTATCACCCCTACCAGACTGGAAGTTTGTTAGAAATAGAGATTATTTTACCTTTGCAACTTGAGAGTATTCCCTTTTGTGCTTTAAAACATAATAGCCTCACAATTACTATTTAAATAAATAAGTAATTAAACATTCACTGAGTATTTAATGAATATCCACTTATTTATATAGTCCTATCTTGACACTGTGGAAGATACAGAGAAATATGAGAAACAGTTTTCATCTTAAAGGAGTTTAGAGTTTAATAAAATAGATAAGACCCAATAGAATGACAGATAGATAATAGATGAATAGTAATAGTAAATGCTTCATGTTTAAGGATGATGAATGATGAAAATGAAAATGGTGATGCCAAGAGGGCGGCCACCCTGCCATGTTGCCTTTCCGGAACCCCCCACAGTGTGTCTAGCATTACTAACTGCGCCTGGCAGGTGTCCAAACATTGCTTGCGGATTGAATCAATAAGCGTAACATAGGCTGTCATATTTGAACGAGAACTTAGAGCTTATAAAGTCTAACCTCCTCATTTTACAGATAAGAGTTGTTCTTTAATAGAGTTCCTTCCATTCAGATCATCCTCTGTCTTCTTCATTTTTCAAGACCCAGGTCATACTTCATCTTCTTGGCAGCCTTTCCTGACTCTCTCCATTCATAGTGACCCTGTGGTCCTATGAGTTCTCAGAAATCTTAGATTCTTTTTCTTCTTTCTTTCTTCTATTTTTTCCCTTTTTCTTCTCTTTTTTCTTTTTTCCTTCCTTTTTTCTTTCTCCCTTCCTTCCTTTCTCTTTCTTTTTCTTCTTTTCTTTCTTTCTTCCTTCTTTCATTACTTTATTCCTTCCTTTCTTACTTACTTTCTTTCTCTTCCCTTCTTTCTCTCTTTGTGCCTCCATTTTATTAGTAACACATTGTACATAGTATTCACTTATAATCTTTTAAATTGTGAAACATTTCAAGGATATAGAAAAATGTACAAAAATGATAAAACAGAATCAAATATCCACTATTTGATTTATCATATGTGCACATTTTGCCACATTTGTTCCAGCTCTTTATTTAAACATACGTCATAAAAATTCACCTGGAAGGATATATTCCTATTACAGTATGGGTGTTACCTCTGAGAAGGAAGGAAGTAGGAAAGCAATGGAATGGGGGGCAGGGTGCAGAGGTTGAGAATTTAGCTATTAACTGCCTTGTAAATTTAAGAACAATGACAAAACATCCTGGAAACTGGATCCTTTTCCCCCTGCACACTGCACCCCCTTCCCATTTAAGAATCAGCTTTGTTTTTCTCTGGCTGAGGCTCTTGGGCACTTTGGTGTAGTTTCTCCATAGTTAAGTCTTGTCTCAACAATCGCGTTGACTGCAAGCTCCCAGAGGGCAGGGGCCATGCCTTACCCACATTTATCTTCTCCTCAACAGCCATATGGAACACATCGACTCATTTCATTTTATTAAACCGCACAGTTCCTGTGAATACGGCATATGCAGCTCATATTTTTATTTTAATAAGCATTTCTCTCTCAAATGATTAACTTTGCAATGTCTTCATTTATCATCTCATTCCTAGTCTTCCCAAGAATGTGGTAAGTATAGCAAGTCAAATTTGCATGTGATCCCTAACTTGTTTCCAAGGGACTCCCATTACAATGAAGATGAAAAATTGCTGAAGGCAGTTTTCAACTCCATCTGTGCATACCATGCTTTAAGGATTCATTAGACACATTTTCTTTGCTTATTTTGAAGATAAACTATTGCAACGTCTCCATGGTGGGGCAGATGTAATCTTCCCCGCCTGGATCCACTGCAGATGCTTTGTTCCATGGTGGAATTGAAGTCTCAAAGGTCAATAACTCTTTCTATCATTTTTCATTAAAGTGCTTGGAGCGGGCAGTTCTTAAAGGAATAATTACTTGGAATCTGGCATACGATTCTTGTTCACCCCAGTGAGTTAACCTTGAGCATTCCACTCCAAAGCCAGCCCTTGACAGGTTTTTGTGGGAGTTTCACCTCACACCTTGAAACAACTGAAATGTCTTAGGAAAACCACATTCCCAAAGTGAGAGTTCGCAGGCTGGGTGCAGAGACACGAAACGCCCGATCACCATGCATGAGGGTGAGCGGACGTGCCAGATGGGGAATGGAAGGGGAAGTGGGGGAAGGGAGTAACCATTGTACGTGCTTTGTGAAATTGCTCTTGTTTCAAACCTTGATTTCCTATAGGTTCAGGGAGAGTCCAACAAAGCTGTTATTATTCTGAACTCCAGGCTCTGGTGACATGATCCAGCTCCTAAGCAAAATCTGTTTGAACCAGACACCTTGGGGACCTCAGCTGTGCTTCCTGACAGCAGAGTCTCCTAGTCCAAATTCAGTTCTTGTGGCCAAAGCTAAAGATCCCAAAAG
>NW_006439192.1:2373885-2391827 GCF_000325575.1 Pteropus alecto | reverse complement strand
AAGCAGTCTAGGTGATTTCATCACTTCAGATTGTGCTCCGACTTGACCATTGGGAGCACTGGGAGGGTTCTCTGGCAGAGCCACAGAATTATCCAAACAACTCCCAGAGGAGATTTTGGTTCATTTGGTCTATAAAAGTCTCTTTGGTTACAAACAATTCAAACGATTCAAGCTAATGTAAATCAAAAAGAGAATAGGATAGAAGAAAGCTGGCCTGGCTCAGGAAGGAAAAGACAGCTGAATAAGCCAGGCCTGCAGAGGCTAGGAGCCATCCCGCCCCAAGGCCCCATAGACCTTTTCTCTAGAGCGGTTTTGTCCAAGGGAAATAAAATTCCAACCACATATGTAATTTCAAATTTTCTAGCAGCCACATTTTAACAAACAAAAAGAGACAGAAAGAATTAACTTTAATAATATATTTTATTTAACTCGATATATCTAAAATAGTATCATTTTTAAATATAATGAAAGAATTATTAATGAGATATTTGAAGTCCTTTTTTTTTTTTTTCATATTAAGCCTTTGCAATCCAGTGTGTACCTTATACTCAGCCCACTCGATTTGCACCAGCCACATTTCAGGTGCTCGATAGCCACATATGGCTACTGTGTTGGACAACACAGCTCTAGAGTGCGGCCACTCATCCACCTTATTACCAATGAAGCCTGATGTCAGCAGATCTCAGCTTAAAATTCCAAATTTCCACAAGGCAGAGATGTGGCTGGACTAACTAGCATCCTAGCCGCGGCCCGATCAATTAGTCATGGCAAGGCAGGACCAGTTAGTACAGACGTGGCTGCGGAAGGTCTGGACTCAGAGAAGGGAGATCGTGAACCAGGTGGCTCCCCAGGAAGTGGCAGCCAGGGCAGATTTAGGGTACACGCAGGGATCTTTTTACAGCTCCAGAGGTAATTTATGACGGGGCAAGCTGGGGAATCGCTGATCTGTTGTCCCTCTTTTTCACAGATAACGAACTGAGACCCAGAGTAGCCTCCTTTTCCCTGTCATGTAACATAGTTTAGGAGTGAGAGGTAGCAACATTGATGACTTTATTTTTCCATTCACTGAGGAAGTCCTCAGTGAATGCCTCCAACCTCCCCGGAGGGACTGGCCCTTTTTAAACCCACAGAATTAGGTAGCTTTTTTATGGATAACTTCACCCTCTGTTTCCCCAATACTTCAGAACAGTGTCTAGATCGCATCAGCCCCTTCAGCAAAACACAAGCTGAAGGCCTCAGGGGTAGCATTTCTTAGCTTTCTTTCTCTTTCTCTAGTCATGCTCCAATAAACCAGATGGTGGGGGAGGTGAGACCTCTAATTAGTAGCACTTGCCAATTTCTGTGGTGTAAATGTTCTCACTCTGACCAATTTCAAGCTACCAACGATATCAACCTACTTGCAAAAATCCTGAAAAATTTAACCATCAGGTCTTGCAACCCATTACAAGCTGGACCCAGCCCACCACTGCAACAGTACCAAAACATTAGCTCCTCTGTGCCATGCCCTTTCTCTCCCTCTTCACTGTTCCCTACAGCATCAGCACAGTGAGGATGCTGGCTTCATAGCCAGTCAGATCATGGCCTGATCGCTGGACAGGTCTCTCTCTCCTCAGCAGATATCTTTGACGTTTGAGTTCATGTTAACTGAGTTATAGAATGGTGGTAAGGATGAGAGAAAACTCTTGTAAAGCCTGCACATGAGAAGTTCTCTATAAATGCCACTGCTCGTATTTTCCCAAAGCAAACTCACACAGCTAGCCAGAATTAGGGCCAGCATTTAAACATAGAGAAGTCTCTTCGAGGATTCCACTAAATTACTAAAACTATCCAGTGGAGGATGGTGTAGACAGATGAGGCAGTTCTGACCTTCCCATGCATCCCTTGGAGCAAGTAGGGGGAGGACAACAGAGAATGAGAGGCGAAATTATCACTAAGAATTATGATGATGGTGAAATAAAAAATAATATTAGGTCCTGTATTAGTTTCCTAGGACGGCTGTAATGAAGTGCTACAAACTGAAGTTCTTTCTCTCACAGTGCTGGAAGCCAGAAGTCTGACATCAAAGTGTCAGCAGGGACACATTTTCTCCAAAGTCTCAAGATGTGGGTCCCTCCTTGCCTCTCCCAGCTTTCCAAGGGACCCCAGGCATTCCTCGGTTTATGGCAACATAATTCCACATTCTACTTCCATCTTCGCATGGCAGTCTTCCCTCTCTATGTATTTCTCCCATCCTCATCTTACAAGGACAACAGTCATATAGGATTAGGACCCACCCTAATGATCTCTTCTTAACTTGACTAAATTTGCAAAGACTCTATTTCCAAATGAGGTCACATTCACAGGTATGAAGGTTAGGACTTCAAAGTTTGTTGGGGACACAATTCAACCCGTAACAGGTCCTCTGTGCCATCTAGGTAGTACAACATAAAACCCCTAGAGAAGATTCTCAGCCCTCTAGCCTCCTTTCTCTAATAAATAGAAAAGCATTTTGTACATTTCTAAATTCAACTAATATAATGTCTATCTCTGCTGACAACAATGGAGGATCTGGGCATCTTCTCTAGGTCCTATCGGCCAAACAATCCGACAAAATAGTCAGCAAGTCTGTTTCTCAGCAGGAGGACTCAGATCCCAGATGCTAGATTCCCCTGGCCACACTGCATGAGAGCTGAGCCCTAACATTCAGATGTGTGGAGGATCTTTATAAACTCCTTACTAATTCCTTCCCACCCTCCTCTACCTGTCTCTCCCACAAAATGTTCACTGTTTATTCATTCATTTTATTCACTCAACAAGTAAGGATTCAGCACCTATCACTTATTTAAGTCTTTGCCTGTATTTGAATCCTGGTACTACTTACTAGCTGTGTTACTTTGAGCAAGTTACTTCATCTTTCTGTGTCATCTGTAAAAAGGGAATAATAACAATAGCCACTTCACTGAGTTAGTATGAGGACTATAGGATACTGTACACATAAACACTTACCACAGTGTCTGGCACCTGGTTAAGCTCTGAATACATGCTGGTCATCACTGTTACCGTGAGCCTGGCCCTGAATCAGACCTTAGAGATACAGTAACAAAAGACCTACGAGGCCTGACTCGAGGAGTTACAATGTAATGCAGACAATTGTGATCAAATGAACATAACAATTTCAGATTTAAAGCACTCGTCTTATAAAATCTTGTTTTTTATCATTATTCCCTTGGGCCCACTTGAGTTTCTGATTTTGTGGCCAGATATGTTGGGAGCAACTCATCTTAGCCAGTCGAGACTTTCTAGTTTTTCTAATCCAATCCAAACCAATGGTTTGATGCTATTACCCATAAAAGGCAGGTGGGGGAGAGGGGCGGTGGGCGGAGGGAGGGGAGAGTATAGGTAAGGGTAGGAGTGGGGAAAAGGGAAAGGGCGGGGAGCATTCATTTATTCTCCTCATAAAGCTTTCAAATTTGGATGAGCTTGAAATAAAGAAGAAAGAGTAAGGGGTAAAGAAGTTGAGATCATTGTCCATGTTGGAGCTTCACCAATACAAGCCTGAAAGCAATTTTGATATATTCTACACGTTCGTTAACATAAAGCAAAAAATGCACAAACCTATCGGGGCTCAGGTCCAGTGAGAAATATCCCAGCTTTAGTTTTATCAGCAGCAGTTTTAGGAAATGAGAGGGAGGAGGCAGCAAGACATGGGTCAGTGTGACCCCCTCCAGGATAGCTTTGGTTCCTTGTAGGAGGCCTAGTGGTGGGCGTGGAGTTGGGTGGGGCAGGAGGGTAGGTTACAAAAGTCAAGACACATCACTGGATCTTACAAGAAATTTTTTTAGCCCGTGTGTATTGAACTATTTATACTGTTGTCTTCTACTTGCAATAAATCTATGGGCCAGTTCTGATTTCAAATATTCAAATGCTAAATTAAGAACTATTTATAGTTTTTATTTTTCACTTTTGTTTTCCCCCCCAAAAGACCTAATATAGTTATCTTTTAGTTGATATCTTGGTAGAATTTTTCATTTCACAAATCTGAAAAAAAAAAAGGTGTGGGGACCAAACAGGTTAGGAACCGAAGATGTGGAAGCCTTGTGAAGAGGACTTTTACAAGGGGACCACTCGGGAGAGAATTATGAGCCCACCAGCGCTTTCGCAGTGCACGTCAGGGAGGCTGAATGGTGAAGGCAGGTAGTGAGACTCAATTCATCCACCTCTTGTTGAGATAGGTAAAAGTCGTGATGCCTTTCAATCACATATTTATAATACTCAACGAAGGCAAGGGTGATTAGGATGGAGTGGGCAGAAATAGGGCTGTGGCTCTGAATGGTCCGCTGAGGAAGGGGGAAAAGGCCGTGCCTCTTCCTCTGGTTTGCCACTGTCGGAGTGTGGCAAGCTGTGCCACCCTCTGGGCTTCAATGTCCTCTTTTTCTCCTACCCCATCACTCCACAGATTGCTCTAAGATCTTTTCCAGCTCCAAGGTGTCTGGGGCACCTGAACTGCTCTCCTGGATGCCTGGGAGGAGTTGACAAGACTTCCTAATGCAAGGTGGCCTCCATAAATGGAGGTCGGGGAGCACAGCAGAAAGCAGCGTCCCTTGTGATATATTTGTATTTGAAACCTAGATGCATATTCCCTAAAAGAGATCCGGAAACGCGATGGTCACCCAGGCCTGGTCTCTTCCTCCACCCACCCTTCCCACAACATCCTGCTGGGCCTTTTCCAAAAGCCTTCAGATTATTCAAAAGCTAAAGAAAGATAAAGGTGGGAGAGGCTGCTCTCTCTGCCCCTGCTCTCAGCCTGCATTCCTGTCAGCCCCTGGAGCATCGCCAAGCAGTGACTAATTACCCCCTTTTTTCCACTTTTCATTCTCTTTTCCCTGAGGCAGACAAACTACTTCAGGCTTTCCAAGTTCATAGTACTTAGGGCTTTTTCTGCACAAGGATCAGAATAAGAAAAGGAAAAACACCAAGGCCCAAACAATGAAGGCTTTTGTTGCTGGCCCAGCTGGAGGCAGTGGCTCCCTTGCTGGCCCAGGGCTGGGTGAGGTTTTCAGGCATTTTGAACCAATGATGACTCTTCTACAGCCTCACAAACCTGGGAAGGAGTCTGGGGAGGTTCTGTTATATAGATTCTAACAAGCAAGAATGGATCGTCACTCCCCAGGAGCACTGACTGTGCTGAGACAGAAAGAGAGTGACCGGTTAGGGAATTTCTAGTACTGTACTTCTTTAAAATCATCTGTTTCTTCCCTTGCTCTTCCTTCAACTCAGCGTTTATTGAGCACCTGCTATTGGCAGCTAGGACCTTAGGAAGTGAAAACTATAGTGCCTACTGGTGAGGGGCTCAGAGGAGATTAAGCCTGAATTATCAGAGGAAATTTTAACGTTCTCCCCCGAGGCAGTTGCCTTACAAGACGCTGATGATTCTCCTCAGGACCCATCCCACCAGACCTCTTTGCTTCTAGACCTATAACCAGATTCAATTCCAAAGCCCTGGAAACCCAGGGAAGAGCCAATGTTGCAGTTCAAGTCCGAAGGCCATCTGCAAGCTGAATTCCTTCTCGCTCAGGGGAGATCAGTCTTTTGTACTATTCAGGCCTTCAGCTGATTGAATGAGGCCCACCCACATTAAGAGGAGCAATCCGCTTTACTTGAAGTTTACTTATTTAAATGTTAATCTTATCCAAAAAACACCCTCACACAAACATCCAAAAGAATGGTTTACCAAATGTCTGAGCACCACGGCCCAGCCCAGGTGACATATAAAATTAGCCATCGCAAGTCCACCCCTGTCAGCTTGGTACTCAGACACATCTCCTTAAACCACACTTAATCTCCAAAAGAAGATAATAAAGAGGTTATACTTCCATCAAACGTGCTACAACTATCCTGCTAACAACCAAAACACACTAACCCCATCCCAGAAGAAGTTAAGTCTATGAGTGATATTTATATTTCTACCTGATATCCTATAATTTAAATATTAGGATGTAAAATTAAAAATAATTAAATACTATGATATACAGTTAATATATCTCATGTTATATGATAAGGGTATAAGAGAGGAAGAAAATAAAGATATCTGCAAACATACATACATATATATGCACACAAAAACATATTGATAACAAAATAAGGAGGAAAAACTCATGACAAATACAGAAGTTCCCATTTCTGTAACTGGTCATGTGTTTACAGCTGGTATTTATAATTACCTCATTCCACTACCAATTCCGTATTCCCTTTGCCCTCAGCAAGCACATCGACTGGTCATGTAGAATGACCCAAACCTCCATTTCTGAAAACTCCGGGCCTTTAGTAGTCCTGCCAGGATTGTGTTGTGTGTGTTTTTCATTAACCTTAATCACAGGGTATAATAATACTAAAAGACACCCTATAGGATCTCCTGTATTCCAGACAGACTCTTCCTCACCTTTTTGTGGAGTAGCAGTCTAATTTCTCCTTGGTAGTCATTTTTAAAAGTACTCATGCTTGGTCCTATCACAGACAACTGAGACCTTGTCTGTGGTGGTGGATCCTGGGTAACCGAAGCTTAAAAGGTCTCTCTAGTTGGCTTTAATATGTGTCCGGGGCTGAGATCCATTAACCTTATGGGAGAGGCAGAAAGGGAAGCAGGTGGAGAGAACACAATGTGGTTAAGGCTGGAGCAGGTGGGCAGGAAGGATACACCATCCCTGCTGTCAATGCCAGTATACGCAGTTCTCTGCGCCAGGAAGCATTTGAGGAAGTCCTCGGTGTGAACAAAGGTGGCATCACAAAATCTAACAAATAGTCCCCTCAAAAATCTACCCTGGGTCATAAAGTCCTGAGAAATTAAAAATATGGAATAATTTGTGAAAGAAAAAAACTAACCCTGAGCTTGAGGAATGTGAAGGAAGAAGGGACAGGTACTAGGATCATGATTCAGAGGATAGTTCCACATTAGCCAAAGGATTTTTAAGCAAGGTCCTTGGAAGCTGCATTTCCTTCTTCAGATACAAGAAGAAGCAGATACGGACCTGAGTATTGAATTTTCTATTCACAGCTCATAAGCTTCAATTCTGTTGCCAAAAAAGTACACGAGATGTTCAATTTCCCTAGTAATCAAAGAAAGGCAAATTAAAACAAGACACTACCTTACATCGATCAGAGCAGGAGTCAGTGGAAAATCAGATAATGCTCTCGCACACTGGCAGACATGTGAACTAGGACAGCCACTCTGAGATGCCATCTGGCAGTCCTTCACGGTGTCAGGAATGCATGTGGCTGCAAGTTGGAAAACCCTCCCTTGGGGATATGCTCCTGAGAAAGCTTGCTTAGATCCAGCAGAGGAGCGTAATACGCATCCAGGCATGTGTATTAAACACACCAGACTAGGTGCATATGGGGAAAGGGGACAGGATAGGAATGAGGAATAATAGGAAAAAATTAATAAATCTAAAAGAAAGTAAGAGAGGAGCCCTGTAAGACCAGCTATATAGCATGCCGTGAACTGAGCAATATAATTAACTGGACACTCTCCATCTGAAGTCCAATTTAATTAATTACTTACTTAATTAATTACCTTGACTCAGTCTCTCAAGGCCAGCTCATCCCTTGGCACTGGCAAAAGACAAGTCTGAGCCTTCCAGTCAGGGGCCGGTTTCGGCCAAGCCTGCCTTGAATGATGTCATTATACGCTATGAATGCAAGTCATTTCTACAGGTAATAATGTTTTTTAAAATCTTTGTTATTCTGATGCACAGAAAAGGAACAACTAAATTTTGGAAGATATACAAGGATTTTAAAATTATATCTTCCTTTAAAATGTGAGCCTGCAGTAAATCCTCACTTAATATTGTCGATAGGTTCTGCAACTTTAAGCAAAACGACATATAACAAAACCAATTTTACCACAGGCTAATTGATACAAACGAAACTTCCTACCACATCTCATCAACGTTGTAGCAAAACGAGACTATTAGTGACTCCTGTCGATGCCCAAGAAGTCCCAAACTGTCACAAGCTGGGGCTTGGTAAACGTGGTAAGCAGAATCATGGTCCCCCAAATGACCATGTCCTAATCCCTGAAACCTGTGATTATGTGACTTTACATGTCAAAAGAAACTCTGAGGATGTGAATAAGGTCAAAGACCTTGGGATGTGGAAGATTACCCAGGATTATCCTGGTGGGCCTCACGTGAACCTTAACATAGAGAACTTTTCTTGTACCTCCTAAGAGAGACAGGTGTGACTGCAGAAGTAAATTCAGGGAGGTGGTGTTGCTGACTTTGAAGACAAAAGAGAGGACCATAAGCTAAGTACTGCTGGAAGCCTCCAGAAGCTGGAAAGGCAAGGAAGTGGATTCTCTCCTGGAGCCTTCAGAAAGGAATGCAGCCCTGCTGACACCTTGATTTTAACACAGCACGAGTCATCAGACTGCTGATCTACAGAGCTATATAAAAAAAAAAATTGTCTTGTTTTGGGCCACTACATTTGTTATAATTTGTCATAGCATCAATAGAAAACTAATACGGTCAATACAACCTGACTTAATTCAAACTACACAATCCAAAGTTGGCTTTTTTGTAGTTGATTTTTTTCTTACCTTTTCCTGCTAAAACCCTACAGTCATCAGGAGTGTGATTCAGATGAGGGAGGGCTGTGAGAAGCTCACAGAACATTAGCACTGTTAGCCATCACAGAAGAAAACGAGTCCAACTGCCCACCCAAAGCCAGAATCTCTCCTACAACATACCTGAATGTCGGATACCACCTGTGCTTGAACCCGAGGAAGAAAGCTGCCCCCTAGGTCTATCTCCATCTACGTGTCAAATTTTCTCTTCATAGCTGACTTTGTTCGATCTCAGAGAACATTGCTTGAGGCTCTGTTAAAATGTCCTTACTATGAACCAACATTTACTGCTCGCAAGTGTTTATGTTTTGGCATAAGTCCTGCTAAGGCGACACAGAATAGAAGATAAAGGGTGTATGGACCTGAGATAAGAAGACTGGGTTCAGAAGCCAGACAAGCAGATTATTGAGCTGACCTTCAGTTCCAGCCTATTCGATTCTCCGTATGTTCGTGGGGCACCTATTACTGCTGAGCCCTGCAAAACACAGGTCTGAACTGCGCAGGTCCACTCATATACAGATTTTTTTTCAGTAAATATAGTTGGCCCTTTACGCAGTTTCACATCTGCAGATTCAACCAACAGTGGGTAGAAAACAGTAGTTTTCACATTCCCAACGGCAGTTTCCCGTCAGCAGATTTCCAGCTGCCAATCAAAAGTACCCTTTCCCATCTGTAGGTTGTTTAAAAAAACTATGCAAGATTTTGGACTGGGCGTGGGGTGGATGGCGCTAATCCCATGCATTTTTCAAGGGGCAACTTTATATGCCAGGCATTTTGTTTGCTACGGTGGATGTATTTGTGAGAACATAAACACAGCACCTGCCCTGTTGGAGCTTATAATTTAAGTGAAAGAGATCATGAGTAAATACAAAATAAAAATATAATTACGAATTGTAATACACACTACGAAAGACAGGTGCAGGTATTATAAGCATGTATAACAGGTACTTGACCACTTGATCATCCTGAGGCCTAGATGTCAGTTAGAAATGAAACTTACTTTCAATACCAGACAACACTTTGAGTTCTCAAACATTTAGATGGATATAAAGCTGCTCAATGTAACCTGACAGTAATAAAGTAGTTTGAATTCAAGTGCCTGTATTCTGTTTAGTGTAAGGACATGGCTGCCTTAGTTCTGTATTTTTTATGGATTTTTCAGGATTATTTTGCCCTGAGGATCTGACTATCTTTTCCATACTTGGGCACCCCATCACCTAACCAACCACATGGTCACCCTGGCCTGGTTTACCTTTATGCCAGACAAGAGTCAGAACTCTATCCACCAGGTCCTTTAAAGAGGCCCTAACAACTCCCTGGGTCATCCTGAGACTGCGGGACATCCAATCATCTCTGATGACTGACTGGGTCATACAATAGGGGTCTGTCCTTCCTCTGGACAACCTGAAAACCCATTGCTGTCAGGATCAGAAAGCTGGTATATCTGTATTAATCGTTATTAATCTAGGTGTCTATATAATTAATGTTATTTATAATAATATAGCAAACATTGTTGGTGAGAGAAAGGATCACTACATAATGGTAACAGGGTCCATTTGCTAAAATATTGCTATAGACTGAAAGTTTGTGTCCCCTCAAAATTCATATGTTGAAACCTAATCTCTAATATGATGCTACTTGGAGGTGAGGCCATTGGGAAGTGATTAGGTCGTGAGGATGGAGCCCTCATGAATGAGATTTTAAAGGAGGTCCCAGAGAACTCCTCACCTCTTCTAACATGTGAAGACACAGCAAGAAGACGACTGTCTTTGAACAAGGAAATGGGACCTCATCAGACACAGAATCTTCCAGCACCTTGATCTTGGACTTCTGGCCTCTAGATCTGTGAGAAATAAATGCTTATTGTTTATAAGCCATCCAGTCTCTGGTATTTTTTTTTACAGCAGCCCAAACAGACTAAGAAAGAAGTTCTTTTTAAAATATGTGTACCTAAAAAAATAGTCTCTAGATATACAAAGCAATAAAAAAAGATTAATCTTCAGGGAGAAATAATAAGTTCACCATCTTAGAGAAATATTGCAATATATCTTTTTTGTTTTCAAATGATCCGGACGACAAAAAAAAAATCATCGAGAATATAGAAGATCTGTAAAACTCAATGGACATATACTTTTACACCCAACATTAGAAAATATATATTTTTAAAAATATGTGTGGTAGATATTCAAAAATCAATTATGAGTGATATCATGCAGAAAATCTCAGTAAATTTCAAAAAGCAAGTGTCGTATAGATTTTGATCTCTGAATGCAACACAATTAGGTTAAAAGTTAATAATAAATATTCTCTACTAAGACAACTAAAAGCTCATCAATGAAGAAGAACTGGAATATGCAATGGAATATTATATGGCATTTAATAATGCAGATTAGGAGATATATATATTAGAGGTCTATTGGTTCTTTCTATAAAGGGCTAATAGCAAATATTTTAGGCTTTGGGGCCATATAGTCTGTGCCCCCACTATTAAATCTGCCTTTGTAGTGCTAAAACAGCCAAAGACAATACGTAAATGAACGGGCATGACTGTTTTCCAATAAGAGTTTATTTATGAACATATGCTACAAAAACTTTTTGATTTTTTTAGCTATTTGAAAATTTCAAAACTAATCTCAGCTTATAGGCCATATGAAAACAGGGAGCAGGCCAGATTTGGCCCACAAGCCACCGTTTGCTCACCAGTGATATAGATGAATCTCAGCAACGAAATATTAGGTTAAGAGAAGCCCCAAAAGATAACATGTAGATGAGACTCTTTAGTAAACTAAAGTTTAAAAATTCAAATAAAAAACTATATACATACATATTTACATGTCTACATATATTGGTCTGATGCCTCTCCTTGGCCACAATGAATTCACTTATCAGAGAAGAAGACTATTTTTTATTAGCCACAGGACTTCAGGTCACGAATTACACAAAAGTAATAAAATGACTATATATAGTCATATATATAGTCTTATTTATAAATATAAATACAAAATTCATATATTTGCTCTTTAGAAATATATACCACATGAAAAAGACACAATGAATGCAGAATTTGGCATAGCAGTTATCTCTAATGAAAGGAAACAGGCAGACAGAAGGGAGGGCCATGATGTGGGTTATTGCCAGAGCCCTGGATCTCATTTGGGATAGTAGGCTATACAAAATGATTATACAGTCTACGGCCATGCCACCCTGAACAAGCCGGATCCCATCTGATCTCGGAAGCTAAGCAAGGTCGGGCCTGGTTACTACTTGGATGAGAGACCACCTAGGAAGACCAGGTACTGCAGGCATTAAAAAAAAATGACTATACAAAAATGGGCCACACATGGACAGTGGTGACAGTGTGTGACAGAACAAAGATTATTATTAATCCAATTCTGTGTACTTGAGACTCACCAAAAGAAAAAAACAGTAAGAATTAGGTAGATTTAGGCAAAGGGATGTGTAAAAAGAGGTAGGAGAAATTATTCAGGTAGAGAGAATCTGGTGTACAAGAGCCCAGAGGAAGGATTCAGGGAACCAAAAGGAGTCTGTATGGTTGCCTCTGAGGGAGTAGAGGGGAGAGAGGTGTGTAAAGGGGATGGCGAGCCAGGAAGGAGCCAGATCACACAGGGCCCGAAGGTACTTGGGTTTATATCCCAAGAGCGATGGGAAACCACTGATAGGTTTTAAGAGGATGAGGAAGGACTAATAAAGATGCTGAGCTGTCTTGGATACACAGAACGCTGATGTTTGTAAATAGATAGTATCTTAAATGAGGAAAACAAAGTTTACTACACCTCAGCGGTAGTCATCATGAAAACCAACTGAACACTGTCATTTTGGTGGAGTTTTCATTCTGTAACAGATAAAACTGTTTCTAACAAACAAGTCGATTATGGTGGGAGCTAACTTATCTGCAGTAAGTGTTGGTAGTCCAATCTCATTAGTACCGAGGTCTGGGGACTTGGTGAAGACTTCAGTGGACCCTTCCCTAAGGGAGCCTGTGTGTTGTGGGAAAGAAGCAGTGGTGGTGGGTGTAGGGCAAATATCATAACCGAATGCCTAAATGACATTTACATATATGCCCTGGAAGGTTAAAAAAGTGATAAGAACTGATTTACAGATTTAGGGAAAAGGGAGTTTTCTCCTACATCCCCTCCTCCAGTCCCAAATGGAATAATATTTTACTACCAGCCACAAGAAACTCAGGTTACAAGTCAAACAAAGGTAGTAAAATGTCCAACTGATCCATTCTTGTTGCTTTTGCTAGCTTATTACCCCTATCGAACTGGTTCAGTTCATAATAGCTCTCCTTTGGCCGCCATGAAGCCCCAATATTACAGTCCTGGCTCTCAGGGACACCTCACACTCTGGCTAGGCCCAAGTCACCCCAGAGTGTGCATTTACTCATCTCTCTCATTAGAGATATCTCAGTCCAAAGAAAGTTTAAAAAGCTCTGGGGACTACTCAGCCTTTGACAAACAGGCTGGCATCTTAACCTCATCACTTCCAAGCAGTGTGACTGTAGACAAGCACCTGTTCTGAGCCTCATCAATTAAAAGGTGATAATAATACCTGGGACATTGTAATAATCAAAGGAAATAGAAGAATGCATGTCCAATAAACATCCCCCCACCCTTTTTCCCAGAAATTTCTGTCTACCTTTGTGTTTATGTCCCACGTCTATCCTGGAGTGAGTAGAGCGAATCAAGTGAAGAGGCAGAGACGAGAGTGGTTTGATATAAACTGTTTTGCAAAAGATCTGAATTCTGGGATGTAATGTGAGGAAACACTGATGTCATGTGCCAGAGAAAAGAAGTCAAAACATGGGGACTGGTTTCCCTAGGAATTATTGCTTGGGGAATTACTTAAGTGATGCCATTTCTTTCTGACATCCTCAGGGCACCCTCCAAATCCAGATTGCTTATTTTAATCTTAAACTTGTTCTGACTTTTCCAGGGGCAGATGGAAAAGTCTGAGGATTCTCCATTCCTTAGACAGTGATGCCACTGTTCTCCCATCTTAGCCATTAATGCTCATCAAGGAGAAAAAGGATATTGTTTCCTTGGTCAAGGAAACCAAAACCTTTGATCTTCTTATTGAGTTGCTTGCAGACTTGTTGTCTCATAAGAACAACAGGACAGATTTGCCCAAACTGCTGGGGAAATGTTTTCTCTCTCTGGGGAACAATAACATCGGCAGATTTAGAGTTGCTCTGGGCAGGGACGGTCAAAATCCTGAATTTTTGTCTACAGTCACACCACGCTGAACAAGCCCGATCCCGTCTGATCTCGGAAGCTAAGCAGGGTCGAGCCTGGTTAGTACTTGGATGGGAGACCACCTAGGAAGACCAGGTGCTGTAGGCATAAAAAATAAAAAATAAGGGATTGTAAGCTGACAAGGTCCTTGCAATCTGTGAGGTCAACCAAGGATTGCATCACCTAAAAAAAATAAATAATTAAATAAAATCCTGAATTTTCTTTTTTGGCCATCTTTGTAAATCATTTGGCCTGTTGAGCCTTGGTGTCTGGACAATGACAAGCTACATCAGAAGACAGTAACCATGATAATGAGTCCCTAACGTGATCTCACATGGCCCTCAAAATAATCCTCTGAAGTTGGGGGCGGGTATCAGTCCCATTGTTTAGATGAAACAACTGTGTTAGAGAACACAAAGTCACATGACCTGGAGGTGGCAAGACCAAGCCTATTGACTCCAAGTGTGAATTCTATTCTAATTTACAGGGCCTTTTAAGTAAATCATTATTTATCAAAGTAAAAACCAAAGTGAAGAGTTGTTGGGTTTTTCCTATTTAGTTTCTATCTGTAGGAAAACCAACACAAAGAGGAGAAGGAGAAAGAGGAAAAAAGCACAGTAGAGAAAAACTATTGTGCCTTCTCTATAACTCACATTCCAATCTTGAAAAACTCATTGAAAAAGAACCAAAAAAATATAGATTTGTTTTATCAGATTGAAAGTAAAAGAAAAACAACTCCTGTTCCAAAATAATAAAACCGGGAGAAGACAACGATGAAGACAAAAATGTGAGGCTCACTGCTAATAATACTCAAGGCCTCTCTCCAGGGTCTCACTGGCCTCTCAGGGTGCTTCAATTTATTGCCTCTTTTTGATCAGCCTTCATTTCTCCATCTGGCCTACACAGAGATAAAGAGAAAGCACTAGGGAAAGGTTCTGCTGAAATCCAGCAATACCACTCTGGGACACTCCGTGACCCACAGGTTATTCCGTAACGCCGGTCTCAACACAGGAAGAGGCCAAACCTGTGCCAACGTCTCAATAAATTCATCAGTTTCTAGCCATCTCCACTTTTCTTTCCAAATGCACACAATCTGTATTAGAGGCTTATCAAAGGTAGATATTACATTCACTATTGTATCACTGGTGGAATTGACCCCACACATGCACTTTTGGAAAGCTATGACTGATCTGCCAACCTGCAGCAGTGACACACACTAGCAGAGCTGGGTATGTGCTGCCTACTGTGGCCACTCTTTTATTAGGTCAGAGCCTGTGACTCCACCTCAGGACTCTAACAAAGGAGCAAGAACCCAAAAGTAAAAATTTTCATTTGAAAGAAAACAAATTCTTCTCAAAACATGTTTTTTTTTTTCAACTCAAAGTAAGTGCCAGATGTTTTTAGATTGAAGGTCAAACGAGGTTCATGAAGCATACTCCACTGACCAATGGGAACTTTAAGCTAGTGTTTTGCATGCCAAGTGCTACAGACCCCAACTCAACAGCCCCTTCTTTTTAAGGTCATACAAGGTTCTAGAAAACGGTCCATGAATACCACATAGAGATCCCTGGGCCAAAGTCTACTCCAAGCTGTTCATTCATAACAAGTCCACAGGGAACCAGATTGTCCAAGACTCTCCACATGGGCTTACTGCTCCCGCCCCAGGGCCCTTACCTGGGGGTGGGGACTTACAGGGGGGACTGGGAGCGCGGTTCTGTTACAGGCTGACTGATTAAATCCAGGCGCTCTGTTTATTTCAGAGTGCAAAAAAACACACCGAGAACTTACAACTTATATTACAGACAGGAAACGGCACTCCAGAGACACCCATGTCTGAAACTCGAAGACCCTTCGGGGCCTCTTCTCAAACAGGGGCCGATTCTTCCCTGGCTGGGGCCCGTTTCTGTGCCTCTGGATAGAAAGGATATTTCTGTCTTCTCGCCCTGGGCAGTTCAGGCTCTGCTGGCTATAAATTACGTATTTTAAATGTACTTAGTCTTCCTTTCTTCGTACATTTAGAAGCAGATGGTTTAAACTTAAACCCAGCCAGGCTCTCTCAAAAGAGACAGTCCTTATAAACCGCCATTAAAATCCCCTTAAAAATGTCTTCTTAATGCACAGCAAGAACAAGGCGGTATCTGGGCAGCCAGAGGACTGGGGAGGGAGGGGGGACTGTGAGGCGGTCTCAGCCTCATGAAGTCTAGTAACTTTCCAGGGCTTGATGAGACACAGAGTTTGGAAGAGGACTGTGCGAATGGGATTTCTGAGTCCTTGGTATCAAAGAGACTCACTCTCAAGTACCTACTCCCTCCCTCGCACGCACACACATCATAGCTGGCCTCCTCGCCCTGTCTCTCATATCAATATCTCTGTGGAAATTTTAAAAAAGAACAACTCTTTTCTTTCTTCCCTGATGGATTAGGAGCCCCCGGCTCTTCTGTATTTTCACTGGTGAAATGGGCCAGCAAGAAAACATAAGATCTCATCATCTCCTTCGAAAGTCTAACTGCCCAATGTGCACATCTCACTTGCAGGCTGAGATCCCTTCAACTCGTGTGCACCAGAGAGCACCAAAATTAGCAACAAGAATCCCACTGTGAAGCAAGCTGGCACTTCTGTGTGGGCCTCACTCCCTCAGCTGTCAAAGGCAGGAGAGGACAGGTTGACCTCTCAGGTTTATTCCAGCTCCAGAGCTGCACTCATCATGTGCTCCCATGTTCAAGAAGGCCGCTGCCTCTGGAGCCTTTGCTTTAAACTCTCTTCCATAACCCAGCAATGAATGCAAACGATGGGGAAAATGAGAGAAGGAAACTGGCTAACATGTGATAGTGATAAACCCACTTCAGAGCCTTTGGCTGTAAGCCTTAAAGATCTACTTTAACAGTTTAAGCAGGGTGAGTTTGTCGGACTGAAAGGAAAAGCATGCTGACCAACAGAGCAATTGGAAGATGCGAGGGGCAGATTTGCAGAATTCCCAAAGATGAAGCCGTGAACAGTCCCATTATGATACTGACATCGGATGACTCATCTCCAACTGACTTTTATTCCTAGTATATTCACTGAAGATTCCAGTCCTGGCAGAAAAAGAATCTTTAGGGCCCATCTGAATCATATACTCACTCCCATGGCTATGGGCAGGGTCTAGTGACTGATAGCCCAACCAGAAACACAGGGAGAGCGAGAGATGGACGCTCCAGAAGGAAGGGACGCTTTGTAGGCAGAATCAACAGATGCCCACTCTAAGTGGTCACCTCTGGGTTGTCATGATTTTTTCCTGCTTTTGAAGCTTTTCTGTGATATCTAATTGTTTTACACATTAAAATTCTACTGTTCTACAATGATGTGTGTATGTGTGTGCACATATATATTTATAATACATACATATGCATAAAATATATACATTATACATATACGTTACATATTACATATATTCTTGAGAAGATCAACACTGGACTTCCTAATCTCTTAGTATGAGTGTATCTTAATCAGAGGTTGTTTTCTAGCTAAGAGGGTTTCTGTCCGGCACTAAAACACTAAGAGCCCAGGCAGTTGAAAGAGCCTTACAGGTGATAGGTGCTCAGTAAGTTTTGTTCAATAAAAATGGAATGAGGAAAGCTACAGAAAGGAAAGATAAAAGCTAGCAACGTCACACGCTGACCAGTACTCTCTCCACCTGCAGTCACCTGAGGGGTCGACAACCCCCCTGCCCCCACACAACAATGTCACTCTACCCTTCTCTTCAGTGGAATAGCTAATAGATCCACTTTGAGAACAATTTTCCAGTCTTTAACCTATGGTTGCAAATAAAGCAGATACTAAATGTCTTCCTCACTCCACATCACTGCCTGTCCCTTAGAATAAAACACAGCCTGGTATCTGTAGGACGGGTATGCTGAACAAGCTCAACTAGTGGAATATGAGAAAGCACATCTATTTTTGACTCCTACTAACCCATTAAAGTTGATTTATCAGGAAGCCTTTCCCTCTGCCTTAGATGACAACTCAACAAGTTAATGACATGTCTTTGTTCCATTTTACCTTAGAGGTAGTCCCATGTTGACTCTAAGTCATACAGCATGCTCTCAGTT